>NC_063354.1:5080338-5103537 GCF_021869965.1 Rhincodon typus | reverse complement strand
GCTCCTCCGATGCTGCTTGGCCTGCTGTGTTCATCCAGCTCTACACCTTGTTATCTCTATTGCCAGACTTGCTGAGTTTCTCCAATAATTTCTGCTTTTGTTTATAATGTCCCTGGGACTTGGGTTCAGATACTGCCACAGCAGATGGTGGTATTTGAATTTGATTTAAGACATTTGTGGCACAATGGTAGTGTCCATACCTCTGGGCCAGGAGGCTTGCGTTCAAGTCCCAGCTGCTCCAGAGATGTGCCATAACAGCATAAGAAATAGGAGCAGGAGGCAGGCCCCGCAAGCCTTCTTTGCCATTCATTAAGATCATTTTTTGAATCATAGCTGATCATTTTTTTTGTAGAACTCAGCTCCACTTATATGCCTGCTCACCATAACCCTTATCATGGAATCATAGAATCCCTACAGTGTGGAAACAGGCCCTTCGGCCCAACAAGTACACATCAAACCTCAAAGCATCCCACCCAGACCCACCTAATCTACACATCCCTGAACACAACAGGCAATTTAGCATGGCCAATTCATTGCACACCTTTGGATTGTGGGAGGAAACCAGAGTACCCAGAGGAAATCCACACAGACATGAGGAGAACATACAAGCTCAGCACAGAAAGTCACCCAAAGGTAGAATTGAACCTAGGTCCCTGGTACTGTGAAGCAGCAGTGCTAACCACTGAACCACCGTGCCACCCTATCTTCTATTGTTCAAAAATCTATTTTTGCCTTAAAAACATTCAACGAGGTGGCCTCAACTTCTTCACTGGGCAGGGAATTCCACAGATTCACAATGCTTTAGGTGAAGAAGTTCCTCCTCAACTTAGTCCTAAATCCGTTCCCCCTTATTTTGGGGCTATGCCCCCCCAGTTCTAGTTTCACCCGCAAACGGAAACATCCTCCCTGCTTCTTTCTTATTTATTCCCCGTGTTATTCCTGGCTTCTCTTTTGATTCAGCATTCCACGCATGCACCATCACTCCATTCTGAGTGAAGGTTTAAATATCCTCACAGGAACAATCATTTCTGAATCTAGAGTCTTTTACACAAAGTATCAGTTATCTGACTGCTGTTAAATTCTCATTCTTCAAATACAGACCACCTTCACACGCTCACCCAGTATTACCCCCATTCACTGTTCGTACATTCCCCGCAGGACTTAAACAAACACATTTGATACAACTAAAGGTAACACTAGATTTTAAAAAGGAACTTAAACAATGTAGTCAAAAAGAATTGTTAGTTAAGGACTGGGAGGGTTTTAACAAACAGTCAATGATGATCAGGATTTGATGAAATGGAGTGAGAGGAAACTACCAAGGAATATCAAAATAGGTTATGTAGCTTCTGTTGTTATATGCCGCTAGTGGTGAAGAAATTAATGGAATGAAATGGCAGCAAGTAACCAAGAGGTGCAGCTTCTTAGAGGAAGTGTTAGAGGAAGTGGTTGCAGAGATGTACCCATATATCTGCTGCCCTTGTCCTTCTAAGTGGCAGAGGCCATTGGCTTGGAAGGTGCTGTCAAAAGACCTTTAGTGAGTTAGTGCAGTGTGTCTTGTTGATGGAGAACACTGCTGCCTCAGTGGTGAAGGGAGTGCATATCGAAGGTGGCAAATGTGGCGCCAATCAAGCAGGCTGGATGGTGTCATGCTTCTTGAGTGTTGTTGGAGCCGCACCCATCCATTCAAGTGGGAATATGACACTCCTGACTTGTGCTTTGCAGGTGGTGGACATTTTGGAGAGTCAGGAGGTGAATTACTCAATACAGGATTGTTAGTCTCTGACCTGCTGTTGTAAACATTGTATTTATGTGGCTAGTCCAGTTCTGTTTCTAGTCAATGTTAACCTTCAGTATATTGATAGTGGGAGATTCAGCAATGGTAATACCATTGAACATCAAGGTCAAGGGACAATGGTTATATTCTCTCTTGTTGGAGATGATCATTTCCTGCACTTATGGAGGTTTTGAATGTTACTTGCCACTTGTCAACTCATATGCTATCCATGTCTTTCTGCATTTGGACATGGACTGTTCCAGCAAATGAGAAGTCATTGATGTTGTTGAGCAGTTTCGATGAAGGGGCCCCAGACTCAAAATGTTAACTCTGCTTTCTTTCGACAGATGTTGCCAGACCTGCTGAGTTCCTTCAGCAATTTCTGCTTTTGTTTGTTTCAGATCTCCATCATCCACAATTCTTTGTTTAATTTATCTGACAATGCACAGTCATCAGTGAACATCCCCACTTCTGACCTTATGATGGAGGGAAGGTCGTTGATGAAGCAGCTGAAGATGGTTGGCCTGGGACGCTGCCCTGAGGAACTCCTGCAGAGATATCCTGGACCTGAGCTGAGTAACCTCCATCATATTCCAAATTGCCCCTCATAACTCTGTTCAGATTCAAGACCCTAGTTTCACAATCAACTATATCATATTTATACTTTTATATGAAAGTCCTTACACTATGATCAGAATAGGGAGGATGGGGAGGTGATGAGCAACTATCTTATTGAATGAGGGGACAGTGGAGGAGGTCAGAGTTACCAATTGCCTGCTCCTTTTCCTTGGCTATGTTCTGCCCAGGTGTTGGAAAGGGAGCACATGGGGCGCACCAACACTCTTGATGCTTTTAGAGGGTGGTAGGAACTACAGGGGTAAATCCTTCTCTCCTCTTCCAATGCCATTTTGATTTAGCCCCCTCCCTGGTGCTGTTGCATTGCCCTTAATGGGTTCTGCATGTGAAGCGAACAGTTGGAAACATGGTTAATTTACTGGTGCTGCTTACAACTGAACGATTGAAATTATACAGAGTAGAGGGGGCTATCCAGTCCACCTTGTCCATGCCAACCCAAAGATACTCAGATGCACTTTCTATCCCATCATCCCATAGCCCTGCAGCTTACAGCACTTAAGGTACAGATCCAGGTACTTTTAAAAAGAGTCTCTGCCTCCACCACCAACTCAAGCAGTAAATTCCAGACACCCACCACCGTCTGCATCAAAATGTTTTTCCTCACATCCCCTTTAATCCTTCTGCCACTTAGCTTGAATCTATAACCCCTGTGTAGTGATTGTAATAATGTCAGTCTGCTGGATCTCATAGAATATGAGTTCCCTGATTGGGGCTGTTAATCTGGTCCATTCAGGGAGAACTGGCTGACAGATATAAACGGAAGGGTCAGAGATTTTATTCACTCTGAGAGGTGACTCTGAGGGAGCTGGATCAGTGTCATGTGCTGTACATGTATAAATAAAGGTTGACTTGTTGACAGAATACCAGCCTCTGTGGAGTTATTTCACCCTGGTTTTTGAAATCTCTGCCAAGAAAAACAGGTTCCTCCCATCTACTCTATCTCTACCCCTCACAATTTTGTATACCTCAATTATGACACCCCTCAAATAAGCATAATGAGGGAGGAAGTCACCAGGATTGTTCCCTTGAAGGTTGAAGGAGAACAGGGAGGAAATAGCAGATGCTTTGAGAGTTATTTTACAGACTTCAATAGACATAGTTGAGGTGCAGGAGGACAGGAGGAATGCAAATGTGATTCCGTCGTTTGAGTACAAAGAAAATGCTGAACAATAGGCCAGTTAGTCTTACTTGGGTGGTGGGAATATTGTTAGAATCAATCCTGAAAGGTTGAATAAATTGTCACTTGGAAAGGCATGGACGAGTCATGGATAGTCAGCCTGGCTTTGCTAATGGAAGGTCATGCTGTACAACATTGTTTGAAGTTTTTGAGGAAGTGAAAAGGAGGTTCAATGAGGGTAATGCAGTGGATGTTGTCTACATGGATTTTAGTAAGGCATTTGACAAGGTCCCACATGGCAGACTGGTCAAAGAAGTAAAAGTCCATGGGATGGAGGGTAATGTGTTGAATTGGATCCAAAGCTGGTGTAACCGGAAACAAAAGATAATGGTCTGTGGCTGCCCTTGTGAATGGATAGCAGTTTGAAGTGGTGTTCCACAGGGCTTGGTGTTGGGAGCCCTGCTGTTTGTTTTATACTTTAACAATTTGGACTTGAATGGTGTACAATTGGAACATTTGCAAGTGACGCAAAAATTGGCTGTGTAGTGGATAGTGTAGAGGATGGCTGTAGGCTCTAAAATGATGTGATTTGGTGGAGTGGACAGGAAAATGGCAAATGGAGTGTTAACTGTAAGGTAATGCATTTAGGGAGGTCAACAGTAAAATGGAATACACAATAAATGAGAATATACTGAGAGGGGTAGACAAAGTGAGAGATTTTGGCGTGCAAGTACACAGGTCCTTGATGATAGGAATACAGGTAGGTAAGGTTCCCTCTCCTCTTTGGCAGAGGTACAGAATACAAAAATTGGGGCATAATGATGAAACTGCATAAGACACTGGTGAGGCCACAACTGAAGTATTGTGAATAGTTCTGGTCATCACATTACAGGAAGGACATAATTGTTCTGCAGAGAGTACGGAGAAGATTTAACGGAATGTTGCCAAGGCTGGAGAATTGTAGCTGCGAGGAGAGATTGGAGGATTTGGGGTTGATTTCCTTGCCTAATAGGTGAAATTTGCCACAAGTGATTTGGTGGTGGATAAATATATTTGGTTGGGTGTGAGAACACTTCTGGTTATAAAGAAAAGAGTGAGGGAACAGGCTTAAGCCTGTTTTGACCTTTAGCCTAATTCTGCACTTGTTCTGTAAATGTTCATATTTTAGTACATCTTTGCCCATTATACTTTCTATATGGGCTGTACTGCCCTATGTACAAGAACAAAATGCCACTTTGGGCACATTTGGTGATTCTTATGCAAATTGTAACCAAAGTTTCAGCTATGGCAGTTATGACCATCTCCAGCCAGAAGTGCTGAGAGGCTGATCCAGCTCCGATCACAGTATCACAGAAGCCAGTCTTCTTTCTATTCGATTCACTCCAAGAAACATTGAAGGCATTGGATTCAGCAAAGGCTATGAGCTCTGAAAACAGCCAAGAAGCAGCATTATGGTTCTGAATTCCAGATCTATTTGAATCTCTTACCAAGTTGTTCCTTTACAACTATAATACTGACATCTACCCATCAATGTAGAAACATGCTCAGAAATGCCCTGCTCACAAAAAGCTGGAAAAATTTAATCCGGTCAATTACCACCCATCAGTCTACTCTTGATTAGCTGTGATGGAAGATGCCATTGAGAATGGGTTACCACTGCTGCCTCACAGCACCAGGGACCCGGGTTCAATTCCACCCTCGGGTGACTGCCTATGTGGAGTTTGCACACTCTCCCCGTGTTTGTGTGGGTTTCCTCCAGGTGCACTTGTTTCTTCCCACAGTCCAAAGATGTGTAGGTTAGGTGGATTGGCTGTGCTAAATTGCCCATAGAGTTCAGGGATGTGTAGATTAGGTGGGTTATAGGGGGATGGGTTTGGGTGGGATGTTCTGAGGGTTGGTGTGGATGTGTTGGGCTGAAGGGCCTGTTTCCACACTGTAGGGATTCTATGACTCTATGATTCTATGAAATGGTAATTACTCATCAATAGTCTGTTCACTGAGGCCTGGGTTACGCCAGAACCACTCAGAACCAGATCTTGTTACAGTTTTGGTCCAAATATGGACAAAGGCATTGAATTCCAGAAGTGAGGTGAGAATGACTGCACGTAATTTGATCCAATGTGACATCAGAAAATGCTAAACTGACATCAATAGGAAGCTGGAGAAAATTCTCTTTTGCTAAGTTTGTGTTTGTTGAATTCCCTCTTACTTCACAGCTGGTGTTCCTCAATATAACCTCCATAGAACATAGAACATAGAACATTACAGCGCAGTACAGGCCCTTCGGCCCTCGATGTTGCGCCGACCTGTGAAACCAATCTGAAGCCCATCTAACCTAAACTATTCCATTATCATCCATATGTTTATCCAATGACCATTTAAATGCCTTTAAAGTTGGCGAGTCTACTATTTTTGCAGGCAGGGCATTCCACGCCCTTACTACTCTCTGAATAAAGAACCTACCTCTGACATCTGTCCTATATCTATCACCCCTCAATTTAAAGCTATTTCCCCTCGTGCTAGCCATCACCATCCGAGGAAAAAGGCTCCCACTGTCCAGCCTATCTAATCCTCAAATCATCTTGCATGTCTCTATCAAGTCACCTCTTAACCTTCTTCTCTCTAACGAAAACAGCCTCAACACCCTCAGCCTTTCCTCATAAGACCTTCCCTCCATACCAGGCAACATCCTGGTAAATCTCCTCTGCACCCTTTCCAATGCTTCCACATCCTTCCTATAATGCAGTGACCAGAACTGTACGCAATACTCCAAGTGCGGCCGCACCAGAGTTTTGTACAGCTGCAACATGACCTCATGGCTCCGAAACTCAATCCCTCTACCAATAAAACCTAACACTCCGTACGCCTTCTTAACAACGCTATCAACCTGGGTGGCAACTTTCAGTGAACTATGCACATGGACACTGAGATCTTTCTGCTCATCCACACTGCCAAGAATCTTACCATTAGCCCAGTACTCTGTATTCCTGTTACTCCTTCCAAAGTGAATCACCTCACACTTTTCCGCATTAAACTCCATTTGCCACCTCTCAGCCCAGCTCTGCAGCTTATCTATGTCCCTCTGTAACCTGCAACATCCTTCCGCACTATCCACAACTCCACCAACTTTGGTGTCATCCGCAAATTTACTAACCCATCCTTCTACGCCCTCATCCAGGTCATTTATAAAAATGACAAACAGCAAGATCCTGTCATTTTTAGTTGCACAATGTTTGGTACTATTTGTAACTCCTTTGATACTGAAGCAGTCTATGCTCACTTGCGAAGGAACTGGGCAACATTTAAGCTTGGGCTGATAAGTAGCATGTAGCATTCACAGGACTTTAGGCGATGACCCTTCCAACAGGAGAGAACTGAACCATCTGCAATGGCAGTCATCAGCTTCTGGGGGTCTTTAAAGGATGTTAACCAGAAACTTATTTGGTTTGGCCACGGAGACACTGTGGTTATGAGAGGTAAAAGACTGGGAATTCTTCAGTGTGTAATTCACCTCCTGATTTCCCAAACACTGTCCACCATCTATGAGGTAGAAGTGAGGAGTGTGATGGATTACTCTCCACTTTTCTGGATGCGTGCTGCATCCACAGTACGCAACAAGCTCGACAACGTCCAGGACAAGTTTATAAAATAAGAGGTATAGATAGAGTTAATGGTACAGAGATAGTAGAAACTGCAGATGCTGGAGAATATGAGATAACAATGTGTAGAGCTGGATGAACACAGCAGACCAAGTTACTGGTAGTTGTCTTTACCCTGGGATGGGGAATTCAAGACTGGGGACACATTTTTAAGGTGAGAGGAGAGATTTTAAAAAAGACATGAGGGGCGAATTTTCTATACAGAAGATGGTTCACTTGTGGAATGAACTTCCTGAAGAAGTGGTGGATGTGGATACAATTACAATGTTTAAAAGACCTTTAGGTAAGTACATGAATAGGGAATGTTTGGAGGGATATGAGCCAGGGGCAGGTAGTTGGGATTAGTTTAGTTTGGGATTATGTTCGGCATGGACTGGTTAGAGTGAAGGGTCTATTTCCGTGCTGTATGACTCTATGACAAAGCTGACCATTTGATTGGCACCCATCCACCACCTTAAATCCTCTCTGCACCACTGAAATATGGTGGCAGCAGTATGTATCATCTACACAATGCAATGCAGTAATTAAACAATTCCTTCAACCTCACCTTCCAAGCCCAGAATCTCTACCATCTGGAAGGACAAGGGCAGCAGAAGCTTGGGAACACCTCCACCAGCAGGTTCTTCTCCAAGCCACTAACTATCCTGACTTGGAACTATGTGGGTAAAAAATGCTGGCCAGCCAGCGACGCCTACATCCTACAAATGAATTTTAAAAATGTGATCCTGCATGACTCCACAGTGCCATTCCTACCAGTAATGATGTAAGGGTTCTAGTGTTGGACTGGGGTGCCCAAGGTCAGAAATCACACAACACCAGGTTATAGTACAACTGGTTTATTTGAAATCACAAGCTTTCGGAGCGCTGCTTCTTTGTCAGGTGAAATGAAGAAAAGCGCACAGGCACAGAATTTATAGCCAGAGAGATCAATGAGCAGAGAGATCAAAAGATCATACAAATGGTGTGAGTGGAGTGTCAAATAATAAGTCTCTGCAGATAATCAAAAGTGTCAGACAGTGTGAGTAAAGTGTTAACAATTAATAGCAAGTGTAGGAATGACCTATAATCTAATTAATTGAGGCAGAGAGATAATTACAAAAAATTAAAAATAAGATGATACTGGAGACAAACCAAATGGCTGGAATGACATGATAAGTATAAGAGTCACATGCCAAGGGTCTAGCTAAAGTGACAAGTAATTCAAAACTGTACAAACTAATTAAGGTAGACAGATCATAACAAGTTATCAAGGCAATGGTGTTAAAACAGAACGGTAAGGAAGATGTTACAGATACAGAACGGTATGGTGGGGTTACATGTAGCGTGGCATGAGCCCTTGATCACGGTGAGGCAGTCTTCGTGGGTACAGAACTTGGCTATCAGTTTCTGCTCAGTGATTCTGTGTTGTGTATCTTGAAGGCTGCCTTGGAGGACGATTACCTGAAGATTGGAGGCTGAATGTCCTTGACCACTGAAGTGTTTCCTGCCTGGGAGGGAACATTCCTGTCTGGTGATTGTTGTGTGGTGTCTATTCATCCATTGTTGTAGTGTCTGCACAGTCTCACCAATATACCATGTCTTGAGGCATCCTTGCCTGCAGCGTATGAGGTAGACAACATTGGCCAAGTTACACAAGTATCTGCCATGTACGCGGTGGGTGGTGTTCCCATGTGATGGTAGTGTCCATGTCGATGATCTGGCATGTCTTGATAAAGGTCGTCGTGGCAGGGTTGTATGGTGTTGTGGTCGATGTTGTCCTGAAGGTTGGGTAGTTTCCTGCGAACGATGGTCTGTTTAAGGTTTGATGGTTGTTTGAAGGCAAGAAGTGGGGACATAGGGATGACCTTGGCGAGATGTTCATCATCACTGATGACATGTTGAAGGCTTTGAAGAACATAGCTTAGTTTCTCCGCTCTGGGGATGTACTGGACGACAAAGGGTACCCTGTTGGTTGTGCCCTGTGTCTGTTTTCTGAGGAGGTTGTTGAGGTTTTTCACTGTGGCACGTTGGAACTGGTGATTGATGAGTTGAGCATCGTATCCCGTTCTTACGAAGGACGTCTTTCAGCATCTTTAGCTGTCTGTCGCTTTCCTCCTCATCTGAGCAGATCCTGTGTATACGCAGGGTTTGTCCGTAGGGAATGGCTTCTTTAATATGTTTTGGGTGGAAGCTAGAGAAGTGCAACATTGTGAGGTTATCCATGGGCTTGCAGTAGAGTGAGGTACTGAGGTGTCTGTCCTTGATGGAGATGCGTGTGTCCAAGTATGAGACTGATTATAAAGAGTAGTCCATGGTAAGTCCGATGGTAGTATTGTTGATATTGTTGTGTAGTCGTTTCAGTGATTCCTCACCGTGAATCCAGAGGAACAAAATGTCATTGATGGATCTGGTGTGTAGCGTTGATTGGTGGTCCTGTGCAGCAATGAAGTTTTGCTTGAACTTGTGCATGAAAATGTTGGCTTATTGGGATGCAAATTTGGTCCCCATGGGTGTTTGTGTGTCTGGATGAAGAGCTAGTTGTCGAAGGTAAAGCAGTTGTGGTCGAGGATGAAGCGGATGAGTTGTAGGATGGCTTCTGGAAATTGGCAGTTGTTGGTGTTGAGTACTGAGGCGGTTGTAGCAAAACCGTCATCATGGGGGAAGCTGGCGTAGAGTGCTGAAATGTCCATTGTGACGAATATTGTTCCTGGCTCAACTGGTCTGTGGGTGCTGAGTTCCTGTAAGAATCTGTAGTGTCGTGACAGAAGCTGAGGGTTTCTTGTATAATGGGTTTCAAGATGCTCTTGACACATCCAGGAAGGTTCTCACACTGGGTCCCATTGCCTGATATAATGGGACGTCCAGGTGTGTTGGCTTTGTGCATCTTCGGAAGGCTGTAGGCGTCTCCTGTGCGAGAAGTACACGGGATGAGAGTGCATAGGGAACTCTGAAGGTCTGGATCAAAGGTCTTGATCAGTTGTTGAGTTGATGGGTGTGTTCTTTGGTTGTATCAGCAGGTAGTTTTGTGTAGTGTTCCTGGTTGTTCAGCTGTTGGTACACTTCTTTGGAGGAGTCCGTTCTATTCTGTAAGGCTCCTCCTTTGTTTGCTGGTTTGGCGACGATGTTATGATTGGTTTTGAGAGCCTGGATGGTGTTGCCATTGTGCTTGAGTGACGTTCTGTGCTTTCTTGTGAGCGCAGCTGATGGGTCTGACATTACTGTCGAGCCTAGGGCAGCAGCCTTCCAATTCAATTCTTTCTTCTTTGGTCGCTGCATTGCGGATCTCTCTGTTGGCTGTTCTGGTTCATCGGTTGTCTCATCAGGCTCGCTGCTGACGTTTTGGGACTTGTGGAAGAATTCCTAGAGCCTCATTTGCCTGATGAATTCCTCTGTGTCTGCTGCAAAGCATGGATATTACCATTACACGTGGGTCACCACCCACAAAGTACACGGCAGATACTCATGTGAGTCAGCCAATGTTGTCTACCTCATACGCTGCAAGGAAGTAGGAGGCAATGGCCTAGCGGTATTATTGATGGCCTATTAATTCAGGGACCCAGGTAATGTTCAGGGGTCTTGGGTTCGAATCCCACCATGGTAGATGGTAGAATTTAAATTCAATAAAAATCTGGAGTTAAGCATCTAATGATGACCACTAATCATTGTCAATTGTCAGGAAAAACCCATCTGGTTCACTAATGCTCTTTAGGGAAGGAAACTGCCATCCTTACCTGGTCTGGTCTACATGTGACTTCAGACCCACAACAATGAGGTTGACTCTTAACTACCGTCTGGGCAATTAGGGATGGGCAATAAATGCTGCCTGGCCAGCAACATCATCATCCTGTCAATAAAAGGGGAAGGATGCCCGGACGAATGGTATATTGGCGAGAGTGTGCGGACGCTACGACAATGGATGAATGGACACTGTGCACCAATCACCAGACAGTAATTCCCTCCCAGTCAGGGAGCACTTCCACAGTCAAGGACATTCAGCTTCTGATCTTTGGGTATGCGTCCTCCAAGACAGCCTTCAAGATACGCAACAACGTAGAATCACCGAGCAGAAAGTGATAGCCAAGTTCCGTACCCATGAAGATGGCCTCGATTATGATCTTGGGTTCATGTTATGCTACATGTAACCCCACTACACTGTCCTGTATTTGTCAAATCTTCCTTACTGTCCTGTTTTGACACCATTGCCTTGATAACTTGTTATGATCTCTCCACCTTAATTAGTTTGTACAGTTTTGGATTACTTGTTACTTTGGTTAGACCCTCAGCATGTGACTCTTATATCTATGATGTTATTCCAGCCATTTGGTTTGTCTCCAGCACCACATTATTTTTAATTTTGTGTAATTATCACTCTGCCTCAATTAATTGGATTATAGGTCATCACCTTCACTTACTGTTCAGCTGTTGACACTTCATTCACACTGTCTGGAACTTATTATTCAGCGTATGGACATTCCACTCACACCATTTCTATGATCTTTTGATCTCTCTGCCCATTGATCTGTTTGCCCATTGATCTCTCTGCCTATAAATTCTGTGCCTGTGTGCTTCTCTTCCCTTCACTTGACGAAGGGGCTGCGTTCTGAAAACTTGTGATTTCTAATAAACCTGTTGGATTATAACCTGGTGTTGTGTGAATTCTGCCCTGACTAACAAGCAAAAACAAAAGTTGCTGACAGTGACTACACTTATTGGTGCTAAAGAGCTTTGGGAAGTCAGAGCCTGAGTACAAATATTTTCCCTTTTAACTAGGGTGCACAATAAATGAAGCAAAGAACTGCGGATGCTGGAAATATGAAATAAAAACAGAAATTGCTGCTGAAACTCAGCAGCTTTGGCAGCATCTATGGAGAGAGAAACAGAGTTAACATTTCAAATCCAGTGACCCTTTTTTGGAACTATTCAACACCATTTATGACTCCTCAGATACTGAAATAGTCCATGTCCAAATGCAGAAAAACCTGGACAATATCCAGGCTTGAGTGACGAATAGCAAGTAACATTTGCACCGCACAAATGTAGGCATTGACTATGTCTAACCATTGTCCCTTGTCATTCAATGACATTATCATTGCTGAATCCCTGAATGTAGAGGAAACTATGCCCTGAATACAGAATGCTATACTGAAAGAAATTGAGAACTGTTCTGAAGAAAAGTCACTGGAGTTGGAACATGAACTCTGCTTTCTCCATACAGATGCTGCCAGAGCTGCTGAGTTTCTGCAGCAATTTCCGTTTTCGTTTCAGATATCCAGCATCAGCAGTTCTTTACGTCATTTCTTGTGCACCCTGGTTAAAGGGGAGAAGATTTGTGCACAGGCTCAGACTTTCCAAAGCTCTTTGCCGCTAATAAGTGCAGTCACTATCGTAATGCTGAAAACAGTCACCAGACTCCCTTGGCCAGTAAGCAGATAATAACCAGGTAATCTGCTGATGTGGATTGAGGAAAAGACATTGGCCAGGATACAGGAGAGGTCATCTTTGTTCTGCATTGAAATGGCACTGTACAATCCTTTATACCAGCTGATGTGCCAGGTGAGGCCTGAGTTTAACAGTGCATCCAAAAGTTGCCTTGAGAAGGTGTTGAAAGGTGTCCTTCTGGAGCCATTGGTTCAATGGTGGTGCTGCTTTGGCACAAACTCTAAATGACTGACCTTGATTTGATTCACACTGTTGTCTCACCAAATTCTCCCAGTGCTGCTTCCTTGGGACAAAGGGATTTTCCTCTTGTGGTTATGTGCCAAGTTTTACTCTCCTCCATTTTGAAGTTTAATGTGAACCATTTTTCATTTATTGTTGCAACGCTCGCGCACACATTCTCTGCGACAGCAGGCAAATTCTGATAGTCACCAGATGAGCTGCTATCAGTAAAATAAGCCACAGATGGGTCATTTATATGACAGCCTGTCACTGAGATCAGTGGTAACTGCAGCAGTGCTGCAGTATAAATAACTGATGTTGCCAGAGGAGCCAAGAAATGTCTGAGATTTTAAAAAGGTCTCTACTAGCAAAGGACACATGGCCAGGGCACAAGACCCCTCCAGACAAGGGTCAAAGCAGGAAATATGGGCCTCCACTGTTTCTATTATACATATAAAGCCTGGATTCTGAAACACTGCCAAAAAAAGCCAAATTTGCTTAAGTCTCCAAGCTCAAGGATGCATGTACATTAATTTTGAAGGAGGCTGGACAGATTGAGAGGGTGGTCACAAAAGCAAATGGAATCTTGGGCTTCATAACATAGAGCCACTGTGCATAAAACAAGTTATTTACACCAAACCTTCACAAAGATCTTGTTAGGCCCTAATTAGATTGCTACATTCACTTCTGGTCACTACACTTTAGGAAGGATGTGACATTCGCTGACAGGGTGTAGAGGAAGTTTGCTGGGATGATTTAAGCATCAGAGTTGGTGGGGAATTAGAGATAAGGTTGGGATGGATAAACTTGGTGTTGTTTTCCTTCAACTGTAGGAGACCGATGGCCCTTGACAGAGGTATGCAAGGTTAGGACAGGATTAGATAAGGTGGACAAGGAAAAACTCTTCCCATTAGTTGAAAGAACAAAGACAGGGATTGAAGATTTTGGGCACAAGGTGCAGAGGCGAATGTGAGGTAAAACATTTTTAAAGCAAGTGATAATGACTGGAACCTACTGCCAACAACAGTGATGGCAATGGAAATGATCAATGATTGCAGAGGAAGTTAGATGAGAACTTGAAGGGAATAAACTTGCATGGCTACGGGGATCATGCAAGAGTTGAGTGGGACTGACTGGATTGCTCCTTAAGGAGCTAGTATGAATTCAATGGGCCAAATGACCCCCTTCTAACCCATAAATGACATTATGGGTATAGATCCATGAGAAATGTGAATCAATTTGTCATCCAACTATCTTACATTTGTGTAGATTGATTGGGTTGAATGGCCTCATTCTGTGTTGTACTGCGTTACAGTTTGTAGTGATCCAGTTTCCTGATGTAGATCCCTTCTTCATTCCACCTTGTAACAAACAAATAAGCCACCTGGCCTGCTGTCGATCCACTAATCATATTACCAATGCTGGAGAGGAAAGGAATCAGGCAAGATAGGGAGCGAAGGAGGTACTAGGTACACCACAGTGAAACAATGACTGATTTTGTCATTGTTTGTTAGGGATATGAAATGGTGAGTGTGTCAGTAGGACAGATTACATCCCCCTGTCATTGCTGGTTGTAGGAGATGAGTGGTGTGAGTGTGGGTTAACTTCATGATGGATGGGAGAGATCTATCCCATCGTTACTGGATCACTGCTCCACACTAGCTTTCAGTTAAGCAACACTTTAATATTGAAGTTCTCATCTTTCTTTTCGAATCCCTCCATGATCTCTTTCATCCTTACCTCTGTAACCCTCTCCATCCCCACCACCCTCCAAGATCTCTCTAATTCTGGCCTCTTGTGCAGCTTAATTTTACCTGCTACACCATTGATGGCCATGCCTGGGCTCTAAGTTCTAGAATTCCCTCTTCAAATCTCTCCCACCTCTACCAATCTTAACTCCTTCATGATGTTCCTTAAAAGTGACCTCCGGCAAACAGTATGATCATTTGCCCTAATATCTCCTTTCATTGTCAACTTTTACGTGGTAATAGTGAAGCAACATGGGACATTTAATTAAGTTAAAAGCACTATCTAAATACAATGTGTTTGCGTGTGCGTGAATGGGGCAGTGTGTGTGTGGGTGGGGGAGAGAGAAAGAAAGCGTGTGAGTGTTTGTTGGGGAGGAGAAAGAGTGTGTGTGTGTGTGTGTGTGTGTGTTTGTGTGTGTGTGTTGGGGGGGGAGAGAGAGAGAAAGTGTGTGTGTGTGTGTGTATGTTGGCGGGGGGAGAGAGAGAAAGTAAGTGTCAATGGTGTGCACCAGAAAATGACTTTCTGTCATAGACCTGCGCTGTACATTTATACGAATTGTCCCAGACAGTGGGGCTGCATGTGCAAACCATCCAGATACGTACAGCTGAGTTCCCAAAGTGGACGTCAGAAATCATACTGCCTGTCGATCATGCCTCCCAGAAAGATGTTCAGAGAATCACCAACAACAACAGAGAAACTCACCACCAGTACATTCTCAGTCCAATTACACAGAGTTTGACAGCACCCACTAAGATCTCCCAAAGGACTTCACAGAAACGAAAAATGAAACACAGGACAAATCATGCAAAAGGATAATTTCAGTTAATTTAGATTTTCATTTTTGTTTCAAAGAAAAATAATAGAAAGCAAAATGCAACTTATTCAGCATGTATTCAAATTAGATTGTCATACTGTCAGGGACACTGACAGGATTGTCATTTAAGACAAAGAATATTAATTTTGGGCTGTTCTGCCAAATTTACTGGCGTTTTCCTCAGAAGCAGACAAATCGTTTCGAATAAGAGAGTCTTCAGTAATTGCAGCTACTGGACAAACCTGTCATTGATAAACTCAGGCTAAGAATTAAGGTCTAACCAGATAATGCTGAGGGAACATAAATAACATCGTATACACTACTCATTGCTTGAAGATGTTCAGATTCAGTCTCGGGGCACTGCCAATCATCATCATTGAACTACTGCAGAATACAGACTATGAATTCGCAACCCGATTCCAAGGGAATCTGTGAACAGTGTGCTGGGAGAGGAACATAGGAAACACCTTATTTAAAATATTTTGTTTTTATAGTGCCATTTGCTGTGGAGATGTGGAAGTACTTACAGACAAATTCCCCCGATACATGCTACATAGAGTAATTTGACAAATCATTGCAACAGTTATATTCAACAGTTATATATATAATAATTTAATTGAATTCATAACCAGATATATGCTTGATTTATTGTTAAAGGACTTAAAACTTTGTATTCTGATAGGAGTGTATTCCAAAATCCACTACTGTGTTGGAATTTAAATTGCTCCTTAAAATCTATCTCTTTAATTATCTGCCATACTATCTCTTGGCTTGATGTCTCTTTTTTAGAATGCTTTTGTGAAGGAGTGTTCTCTTAGATCAAAGTTGCTTTATATAAGGACAAATTATTGTCGTGGTTGAAGCTGAGATTACTTGTTAGTGTCACAAGTGGTTAAGCCAGTGTTTGAAGTTCATGTTATAAAAGGGAACAGATCCCTCGGCCTCTTGTGGCACAGTGGTAGTGTCCTCTGTCCTTGTGCTAGGGTTCAAGTCCCACCTGCTGCAGAGGTGTGTAATAACATCTCTGAACAGGTCAATCAGGAAAAATAGGTTAATAATTAAAAAATAACAGATCCCTCTCTCTTATTTTGATGATGTGCATTGCCTTTAATGGACTTTGCATGTAAAATTAATCAGTTGGAGATTATGGGGATTTACTCATGGTGAATAGATGAAAAAATACCACAGGTGATTTTTTGACAGGGGAAAAATTGTTCAGTTGTGTATAAGAGCACTTCTGGATAGAAGGAAAGGAGAACAGAGGGGCCCCTGTGCTGTAGTGGCAGTGTCCCTATCTCTAGGTCAGAAAATTTGTGTTCAAGTCTATCCTCAGCTGTGCGTGACCTGTGTTACAACACATCTAAGCAGATGTTGAAAGAAAAGGAAGGTGTCTGCTTTCTAACTGACTAACATTGATCCAAATCTCAATGCAGACTGATACCTGGGATCAAGTGACCTGCCCCATCACCTCACAGAAAGGATCCTTCCAGTGATCAACTGAGTACAGAGGATTTACTTTCTGTGCTGGACAAACCCATGTTTCAAAACTATCTGCTGATGAAAACTCACGTAGAGGGAGTAAGTGTCATTTTTAATAGTTTGGCAGTTGAATTGAGAAATTACAGCCATTAGGACAGATTAAGCAGTGTGTCTTTTTTGCCTTTAGCAAGGTAAAATCTGAGAGGTGAGCTGAGAGGCATTTTTTACAATAGTGAATGAGTTAGACAGGGTAGATGTGGAAAGAACATTTCCACTTATCGGAGAATCCAAAACCAAAAGACACAAGTACAGATAATCACAAATAAATCCAATGATGAAACAAGGAGAAATGTCTTCATTCATAGAGTCATAGAGATGTACAGCACAAAAACAGACCCTTTGGTCCAACTCGTCCATGCTGACCAGGTATCCTAAATTAATCTAATCCCATATGCCAGCTTTGGCTGACATCTCTCTGAACCCTTCCTATTCGTTACACATCCAGATGCCTTTTAAATGTTGGAATTGTACCAGCCTCCACCACTTCCCCTGGCAGCTCATTCCATACACGCACCACCCTCTGTGTTAAAAAGTTACCTCTTGGGTCCCTTTTAAATCTTTCCCCTCTCACCTTAAACCTATGCCGTAATGGGTTGGATTCCCCCACCCTGGGAAAAAAAGACCTTGGCTATTCACTCTATCCACGCCCCTCATGGATTTATAAATTTCTACAAAGTTACACCTCAGCCTCCAATGCTCCAGGAAAATAGCCCCAGCCTATTCAGCCTCTCCCAATAGTTCAATCCCTTGAACACCAGCAACATCTTTGTAAATGTTTTCTGCACCCTTTCAGGTTTAATAACATCTTTCCTGTAGCAGGGAGACCAGGAGTGAATGCAGTATTGCAATAGTGGCCTAACCAGTGTCCTGTACAGCCACAACATGATCTCCTAACTCCTATAGTCAATGCACTGACCAATAAAGGCAAGCATACCAAATGCCTTCATCACAATCCCATCTGCCTGCAACTCCACCTTGAATGAACTATGAACCTGCACCCCAAGGTCTCTTTGTTCAGCAACTCTCCCCAAGACCTTACCATTGCGTGTATGAGTCCTGCTCTGATTTGCCTTTGCAAAATGCAACACCTCATATTTATCTAAATTAACCTCATTTGCCACTCCTTGGCCCATCGGCTCATCTGATCAAGGTTCCATTGTACTCTAAGATAATCTTCCTTGCAGTCCACTACACCACCAATTTTGATGTAATCTGCAAACTTACTAACCATTCGTCCCATATTCACATCCAAATCACAACATGATACTTCCACACAGGAAATGGTTAAGGCAAATAGCTTTGATGCTCCAACAACACTCAACAAGCTCGACACCATCCAAGACAAAGCAGCCCGCTTGATTGGCACCACATCAACAAGCATCCACTCCCTCCACCACCGATGCTTAGTAGCAGCAGTGTGTACTATCAACAAGATGCACTGCAGAAATTCACCAAAAATCATCAGACAGCACCTTCCAAACCCACGACTTCTTCTATCAGGGACAAGGGCAGCAGATACATGGGAACCCCATCACTTGCCGGCTCCCCTACAAGCCACTCACCATCCTGACTTAGAAATATATCGCTGTTCCTTCACTGTCTCTCGGTCAAAATCCTGGAATTCCCTCCTTACTGGCATTTGGGTCAACCCATGGCAGGTGGAATGCAACGGTTCAAGAAGGCAACTCACCACAACTTTCTCAAGGGTAACTAGGGACGGGCAAGAAATGCTGGCCCAGCCAGCGACACCCATATTCCACAAATGAATAAAAAAATCCCTACAGCAATCTAAGCAATTTGGCTTCCTCAGTGTATAGAATAGCAGAGAATAATTGAAGTGAATGGCTTGTATCTGTGCCCTATGTTCTATGTTGGACTATTTCAGGAATTAAGGTCCTATTTGGAAATGGATTATTGGTTGTATGACCACATTGCG
The DNA here is from genome assembly GCF_021869965.1 of Rhincodon typus. Lineage (NCBI taxonomy): Eukaryota > Metazoa > Chordata > Chondrichthyes > Orectolobiformes > Rhincodontidae > Rhincodon > Rhincodon typus. The sequence continues at coordinate 5,084,673 of NC_063354.1, read as the reverse complement.
AGCTATGAGGGAAATTATATTTGTACCTCTTGAATGTCTGGCACCTTTCAGAACCTTTGCAGAGACTAACAGTCCTTTGCTGATTCACTGTACTCAATGGAGTATATCATGAGGGAAACAATTGAAGGCTGACAAGGAAAGCATAGGATAATGGGACTAACTGGATTCTTCTAAAAAGAGCCAGCACAGATTCTACAGGCTGAATGGCCTACTGTGCTGTGTCATTCTGGAGTGGCTGATTATTGAACTTGACTTCCCAATAGAGCATGATTATTGGTTTTCATCATATACCTGCCTATTGGGTTCTGGCATTTACCGTCAATCATCGTTAACTAGTGCATTCACCATGGCAACAAATTTAAAATCAGGATCACTCACTAACCAATCAATACACTTCCCCTATATGGTGTCAGTGCTGGTTTACCCTTAAATTGGTCTTTCTTGTGATTTGTGAATGTAAGACCAAAAGCTTCAACAAAATGTGTATTTTTTCAGCAAGTAAATGTACCAATCACAAGCAAACGTCTGGTGAAAGAATAATATAGATTCTTTTGTTTTGAAGATAAGATCATTAACAGATAATATTCACTGGGAGGGAAGTATAGTAGATCAAACTCCTATCCTTGTCCAACATTGCATGGGATAAATCCAACACATTCTGTTGAGGTGTATAAAGATCCTATCCCAACACTGCCTACCCTGGCGTACTGGGAATAACAGAGTGAACTCTTCCATGGGTCACAGTTTTTCTCAGAAACACTCAAGGGTTAGTATTTTGTAAGTGTGTAGATGGTCACAAATTATGTACTGTCCTTGGACCTGCTTACCTCCCAGAATTCGGAGATAAGATGCTTGTTCTCTCACTCTCCTCATTTCCCATCATTTTAAAGATCGATGTGAACAGTTGTATAAGAGATAGTAGGAACTGCAGATGCTGGAGAATCTGAGATAACAAGATGTAGAGCTGGATGAACACAGCAGGCCAAGCAGCACCACAGGAGCAGGAAAGCCGACACTTCGGGACTTAGAATCTATGAACAGTTGTACAGTTGGCTCATCTATATTTTTCACACTGAGTAATATATTCCAGCATGATCAGCTAAAAGGAGGTGAACAATTCTGTCTTTAGTCAACATCCTTCCTTTTTCTGCACTAATGGCCATTGTTCGTCTGAACCTAGAAGGTTTGAGTTATAAAGAGACGCTGGAGTGTTGGAGGCTGAGGGTTGAGCTTACAGAGGTTTAAAAATCGTGAGGGGCATAGATAAGATGAATAGCCAAGATCTTTTCCCAAGGTAGGCGAGTCCAAAACTAGAGGGCATAGGTTTAAGGTGAGAGGAGAAAAATATTCACATAGAGGGAGGTACGTGTGTGGAAAGTAGCTGCCAGACGAAGTGGTAGAAGCAAGTACAATTACAACATTTAAAAGACATTTGGACAAGTAAATGGGACTAGTTCTGTTCAGGAAACCTGGTCTGTATGGATACGCTGGGCCAAATGGTCCGTTTTGGTGCTGTATGACTCTGTGACTTTACAACTCTATGACCCTAGGTGATTGCGGCACTTATTATTCTATTACCTAAAGGTATCACATTTTGTCTGACGATGACATTGGAATTTTTCACTATATTAAAGGTGGTATATAAGTGCAAATTGTAGTTGTAGTAGCTTATAAGTCCAGTCATGGTAAGTACTGGCTCCAGCTTTAAGTTCCACAGTGTTAACATCAACTGTAACATCATGAGGTGAAAGGTTGAAGTACAAAGACGTTACCCATTGCACCAAATGAGTTTTGAGCACATGTATTGTGCCCAAGGTTTCTGTACTAGGCAGATGTGATTCACAAATCTATAAATCAGATGCCAGCTGGTGAGCTGGCCAAATAGAAGCAGAAAATATTAGAAGTACCCATTATCTGCAGAATCTCAGAACTGAAGATTCTACTGTGCCTTGCAGCATTTTTGTGTTTTATTCTAAATTATCTCTGCTGATGGATAGTTGAGATAGAGACTTGGAATGGAATTTACAGATATTTAAACTAATTACAGCCAAAGTTCTTGGGTGAACGATTGTGAAACAATTTTAGTCTAATTTGTTTGAGTGAATCTGTGTGGTGTTCTAATGAATTTTTCAAAGTGCACCAAGGTTTTGTTGCTTGAATTTAAAGGAACCCAAAGTTCCTTAGCTCTTGTTCCTTGTCCATTTATAATAAGCTAGTCTATGGAAAGGTTAATTAGTCTAGCCTTGATGACAGATTAATCACCGAATCACAGTGTTATGGCACAGAAGGAGGCCATTTGGCCCATCATGTCTATGCCAGACCTTCAAATGGCCATCATGACCCACTGCCAGTTTCCTGGTATTTTTCCCCAGATAGAGTGTGGTGTTATTTCATCACTTACCTTTCTGTCCTTCCAATGCATGGGCTTCTGAGTGCTGTTCCTGCTTGACTCAGATTCTGACAGCTCCCAGCATTGCATTCACTGCTTCGATGCGGTGCCCTTTCCAACAGTCAGCTCCATTTGCCAGGAGAATATTATTCATTGGAGTTAACACCATTTACAAATCATGGAACATCACTGGCATTTCTCAAACTAAACCATACTTGTAGACAGTTTCAGAGCACACATTTCAACCACAGCAATGAATAGACCACACATATCAAGCATTTAAATAGCACCATCTGTGACAACCTCATGAATGCTCATACAACCTTCATGAACATTCACCCTACATTCTTGCTAGTGTTCTGTAAGACATGTTGCTGTATCCACCACATCTTTTTAATATTATGGTCACCACCCTACTAAACCCATCCTCCATTATCCCCGCATATTAAACCACATGAAACCCAGTCGAGATGATTAGTAGAATTAGACTGTTTATGTATCCCACAGAAATTAGTCATTTTGTTTCCATATGTGACTCTAAATAGATGAAATGTCAAAATATGGAATGATCATGTTGATCAAAATTTCATTAAGGATTTGAATTGTACATTCATACAAATATAAATCTGTTTTAATCAAACAACATCAATGGGATGCTTTGTGTGCTTTTTATCCGAATTAACAGATAATTTGAATTAACTAATGGGGGACAGTTGTAGTTGTTTTGTGAAGCAGATCTACAATGTACATTATATTTTCCCCCAGTCCCCTGTAAGTGCTCCCTTCAAAACATCCTGGGATGGTGTAACAATATACCTTGCTCAGATTTAGAGCCCAGAACTCAAATCAGCATCTCTTCTCTGCAATGGACAAGACTCTGCTGTAAGAGAGCTCCTTTAAACTGTCAGCGATGGGTAGCATTTAGCCTTTAAGTCAAAAATTTCTGGATTCAATTCCCACTCCACAGATCTCAGCTCCAAATGTTAGGGAGCCTGAGAGTAGAGGTTCATTATGGAAATGGCAGTGTTGAATTGCGATGTTAAACCCACTAAGAAGGTCACTGCAGTTCTCCTGAATACCTTGGGCAATATTTAGCAAGAAAACCCAATTACTTGGTTTTTTGCTCAGAGAGGCTGTGTGGCTAAGGGAAAGAATTGCTGGAGATAAACAGTTAAAAGTGGTGTCAGCGAAATTGAAAAAGTGATGCCCTGGAACAGCAAATTGTTTGGAGAGTTCAGAGGTAAAGAGTTCAGGGGCAGAGCAGAACGTTGGAGTGAGCCAGGAGCAACTGCAAGTGTCACAGAATGAGATTTTAAAAAATATATAAAATGAGGTCGGCACAAGGGAAGGTGCTAACTGATGATGAAGTGGTGAATTTTTTCAGAAAATGTTTTCGTTTATTTCTGTTGAGTTTAATCCAACGAGTCAGGCTTGTGGAACATGAATTCCTGTTCCATATAGAAACTCCAGCATACTTCTCATGTCCAAAACAACCATTTGTGCAGGGTGTGTTGTCAGCTGGAGTAACATGAGCTCAGTGAAAGATGTCCTGCTGGATCCGGGGAATCAGTGAATTAGGTGTCAGTTCAGGAACTTTCAGGGAGAATTGACCATAGTATCATAGGCATTAGATTAGCTGTGAAAAAGAACAAAGGGCAACATAAAATGGAAAAATGAAACTGGAGGTAGTACAATTTCACTGGGATCAGTTGATCTGCTCCAGTAAATTTGAATCAAAAATTGGCAGACAAAAGTGTGACAGATCTCTTGGCTACTTCTGATGAAAGACAAAGCAGTTGTACTAAGTGGACCAAAATTTTATGAAGAGGACGTATTAAAGAGATAACAAGGTGTAGAGCTGGATGAACACAGCAGGCCAAGCAGCATCACAGGAGCAGGAAGGCTGACATTTTGGGCCTAGACCCTTCATCAGAAAAGGGTCTAGG
>NC_063354.1:5061997-5075338 GCF_021869965.1 Rhincodon typus | reverse complement strand
GTCAGCTTTCCTGCTCCTCTGATGCTGCTTGGCCTGCTGTGTTCATCCAGCTCTACACCTTGTTATCTCAGAAATAACCCGCTCAGTGACACCCAGTTTGGTTTCCTCCAGGGCCACTCAGCTCCTGACCTCATTGCAGCCTTGGTTCAAACATGGACAAAAAGAGCTGGATTCCAGAGGTGAAGTGTGGGTGACAGCCTTTGACATCAAGGCTAACAAAAGCAGGTTAAAGGCTAAGAATACTGCAGCAAGTAATTCACCTCCTGACTCCCTAAAGCCTGTCCACCATCAACAAGGCACAAGTCAGAAGTGTGATGGAATACTCCCCATTTGCCTGGATGGCTGCAGCTCCAAAAACATGCAAAAAACTTAACACCATCCTTGAAAAAGCAGCCCGCTTGATCAGCACCACATCCAAAAGTAACCACTACCTCTGCCACCCATGCTCAGTAGCAGCTGTGTGTACTATGTACAAGATGCACATGCAGAAATTCATCAAAGTCTCTTAGATAGCACCTTCTAAACCCATGACCGCTTCCATCCAGAAGGACAAGGACAACAGATACGTGGGAACACCAGCCCTAGCAAGTTCCCCTCCGAGCCAATCGTTATCCTGACTTGGAAATATATCACTGTTCCTTCATTTGTCGCTGGGTCAAAATCCTGGAAATCCCCCCCTAAGGGCATTGTGTGTCAACCTTCAGCAAATTGACTGCAGTGGTTCAAGAAGGCAGCTCGATACCACCTTCTGAAAGGCAACCAAGAATGGGCAATAAATGCTGGCCAGTCAATGAAGCCCATGTCCCATGAGTAAGTAAAACTGAAGGTGGATAAATGATTACAACTCCATTCATTTGGGCCGTGCCACATCACCTTCGCAACCATCATTGACAATCACTCACGAGTGTGATTGTCCACCTGTGTCACTGGTCCTGGGTTCTGTAGGTCCTTATGTTGCCGATGAGGCCGATCCTAGAACCACATCTCCAACAACATATTTGGCAGGTATTTCCAGGAAGTGGGAACATGGGAATACTGTTGCACGTTAGCAGACACATTGTCTTTGACAGAAGGTAGATCCAGTTTCAGTGGCAAGACAATCTCGATGACTGGGGATCTCCCCACTGCTGTTGTCTTCATCTGCTGTCATAGCCGTTGATGTCATATGAAATTTTCAGCCTGAATCACTGTTAAGGACTTGTTTTGGATTGTACTTTGTCTAGGGCCTCCCCTCTGACCTTACAGATGTGAGTGGCCCTGCCAGGAGTCGAGAGCTCCCAATAACATTGATCTGGGGATCACTCAATCCCCTCCACTACAGCAAGGTGGCAAATCACCAGATTGCAATGAGTCGGTGACATAGACAGTCAGCAACAGATTAGAATGGAAAATTAACATCAGGGTTTGACTTTTCTTATTTCTCTTTCGCAGGATTTGGGCATTACTGGCAAGGCCAGTATTTTTTATCTATCCCTGAATGTCCTCGAATTGAGTGGCTTCTTCAGCTATTGTAGAGGGCAGTTTATGTTCAACCACAGTTCTGTGGATCTGGAGTCACATATGGCCAGACCCAATAAGGACAGCAGATTTCCTTCCCATAAAAGATATTAGCAAAGCAGACCATGTTTTGCAACAACCCGCTTAGTGGCATAGCCATCACTACTGCTACTAGATTTTATTTAAATTCAGGATTTATTTATTTGCTAAATTTAAATTCCTCAGCTGCTTGGTAGGGTTTGAGTGTTGGCTCCTGGATTATAGGTCCAGTAACATAGCTGCTGTTTATCATTCCATAAATTCCTAGCAATTTACAGTACATAAGGCCATTCAGCCCATTGTGCCTGTGCCAGTACTCTGAATAAGTGAGCCAGTTAGTTCAATGCTATACCTCAACTAGCTCCACTCTTTCTCCTCTTCAAAGATCGTAACAATGTACAGGGAGCACTAGGTTAACCACCATTATCCATGACAACAATTCCTACCCGTTATTGTTCGTATCACAATCAAAATACCTTCACCATACCCTGAGCTGTAAGCCTAATCAAATAGAAAGCAAATCACAGCACAGTGTATTGGAAATTAACTGGTCATTAGTTAACAGCAGCAGAGGAAGGTCAGGTTCCCACCCTCGGATCTGAATGGATTTGTTTTGTGTTAGATTTTGTTCAGCCTGTCTTCCATTCTCAGCAGTTCGTTTTATTTCAGGTTTCCAGTAATTATCTATCTTTAACTGCCCAGGCTATGGAACTCATGTGTTGAATCTTTTATTGTCACATGTATTCAATGTAATATATAGTGAAAAGTGTGTACCGTTGCCATGAATAGGCACCATTCACATTAACTTAAAATAAAAAATAAAGCAAGATCGCTTAAAGAGTGTCCAACTTTGGTCAATGTCCAAGAGAGTTAGGACACTCTGTCTGCATCATCAATGAACTCAAAACCCCAAACAGTCTATCTCTTTACTTTGTGCTGATTGAGAAATACAGAAATATTTCACAATGTCATTGAGAGAAGGGGATGTGATTTATGTTTTCACATTGCCATGGTCAGTAACCTATTCCTCCATTGGTTTGGTCAGAGTTTTGTAATATGTAAGCACCCTCTTTGGTCAGGTCAGACTTTCAGAGCATTGTGATCCCCTTAGCTGCAGCAACATCTCACTTTGTGTTCTCAGCAACTCAGCCTATGAGAATCCTGGAAAATGATGACCAAGTATTTCCTCCTTGCATTAGTTTCTCAGCTGTATTTTTGCAAATACGTTTCGACAGGTAAGTAAGTCTTGTACTCAATTTTTAATGAACTTCTGTCTTTTTTTTCCATTAATCTCTCTTCCCAACCCTCTCCAGGAGATGTTGAGTCCGTGCTGGGTTTTGACCCCCGGGGTGTGGACATCTCACCAAATTGATCCAGTGTTCAAGTTAAAATGGTGAATACCAGGCTGCAGACAAATAGGCTGCATCATAGCTGTGTTGCATTCTGACAGGGATATTTCCACAGTACTGACTAGGTAGAGATCAAATCTGAGATTCCTGTGATCTGGGTGACTCAGCCTTCCACTGTCACTTCGTCTGGGAAGAGGTAATCCAAGTATATTCTCAGGCTGGCAATTGTGGTTGGTTTGCAGGGCTATTCAGACCAGCTTACTCACCAACATTTGAAAATGCAAAAAATTCAGTATTTTTAAATGTTGTTTAAAAATAAGGAGGTTATGCTGCAGCTGTATAGGGTATTGGTGAGGCCGCACCTGGAGTATTTGGCCTCCTTATTTGAGAAAGGATGTATTGGCACTGGAGGGGGTGCAGAGAAGGTTCACTAGGTTGATTCTTGAATTGAGGGGTTTGGCTTATGGGACTATACTCATGAGAATTTAGCATAATGAGGGTGGATCTTCTAGAAACATATAAAACTGTGGAGGAATTAAAAGCAGGGAGGTTGTCTCCACTGGCAGGTGAAACTAGAACTAGGGGGCAGAGCCTCAAAATAAGGGGGAGCAGATTTAGGACTGAGTCGAGGAGGAACATCTTCATCCAAAGGGTGTGAATCTATGGAATTCCCCGCCCAGTGAAGCAGTTGAGGCTACCTCATTAAATGTTTTTAAGGAAACAATAGATATATTTTTGAACAGTAAAGGAATTAAGGGCTATTGGAGTGGACGAGTAAGTGGACCTGAATCTACAGAAAGATCAGCCATGATGTTATTGAATGGTGGAGCAGGCTCATGGGGCCAGGTGGCCTAATCCTGCTTCTTTTTCTTATGTTCTTATGTTAATAAATTATTTTTTTTATTAGCTAGTTAAGAATATATTCCATCCACTTTATAACTTCAACATACAGAAGATTCACTTTGAACATATGATCAGGATGAAGCTGTTTATCTTCTGCAGTCTGTTCTGCCATACAATTAAATTCTTTGAGGAAGTGACAAAGTTGATAGATGAGGGAAGAGCTGTAGATGTCATATACATGGACTTCAGTAAGGCGTTTGACAAGGTTCCCCATGGTAGGCTGATGGAGAAAGTGAAGTCGCATGGGGTCCAGGGTGTACTAGCTAGATGGATAGAGAACTGGCTGGGCAACAGGAGACAGAGAGTTGTAGTGGAAGGGAGTTTCTCAAAATGGAGAACTGTGACCAATGGTGTTCCACAGGGATCCGTGTTGGGACCACTGTTGTTTGTGATATACATAAATGATCAGCAGGAAGGTATAGATGGTCTGATTAACAAGTTTGTAGATGACACTAAGATTGGTGGAGTAGCAGATAGTGAAGGGGACTGTTGGAGAATGCAGCAGAATATAGATAGATTGGAGAGTTGGGCGGAGAAATGGCAGATGGAGTTCAATCCAGGCAAATACGAGGTGATGCATTTTGGAAGATCCAATTCAAGAGCGAACTGTGGTAAATGGAAAAGCCCTGGGGAAAATTGATGCACAGAGAGATCTGGGTGTTCAGGTCCATTGTACCCTGAAGGTGGCAACGCAGGTCGATAGAGTGGTCAAGAAGGCATACGGCGTGCTTTCATTCATCGGACAGGCTATTGAGTATAAGAGTTGGCAGGTCATGTTGCAGTTGTATAGGACTTTGGTTCGACCACATTTGGAATACTACGTACAGTTCTGGTTGCCACATTGCCAAAAGGATGTGGATGCTTTGGAGAGGGTGCAGATGAGGTTCACCAGGATGTTGCCTGGTAAGGAGGGCGCTAGCTATGAAGAGAGGTTGAGTAGATTAGGATTATTTACATTAGAAAGATGGAGGTTGAAGGGGGACCTGATTGAGGTCTACAAAATCATGAGAGGTATAGACAGAGTGGATAGCAAGAAGCTTTTTCCCAGAGTGGGGGACTCAGTTACTAAGGGTCACAATTTCAAGGTGCGAGGGGAAAAGTTTAAGGGAGATATGAGTGGAAAGTTCTTTACGCAGAGGGTCCTGGGTGTCTGGAATGCATTGCCAGCGGAGGTGGTAGAGGTGGGCACGATAGCGTCATTTAAGATGTATCTAGACAGATAGATGAATGGGCAGGGAGCAGGGGGATACAGATCCTTGGAAAATAGGTGACAGGTTTAGATAGAGGATCTGGACCAGCGCAGGCTTGGAGGGCCAAAGGGCCTGTTCCTGTGCTGTAATTTTCTTTGTACTTTTGTGCTTTGTACTTTTGTACAATGAGGTTGTGGCTGATCTCTGTCTCAACACTATATTCCCAACTTTGTCACATATTGCCTAACACCTTTAGTTTTAAAAGTAACAAGTGATCTAGCAGAAATCATTCCCTGTAGAAGAGAGTTCCAAACTTCTCCTACCCTTTGCATGTAGAAGTGTTTTTTAACTTACCTCCTGAAAGGTCTGGCCATAACCACTAGTCCTTGTCTCCCAGCCATAGACTCCCCATCCAGCAGAAGCAATTTACCGCTTTTTACCCTGCGGATTCCTCTAAAGATCATGAAAACGTTTAACCTTGTCAATTCAAGAGAACAAAACCTTAGTTTGTGTAATCTCTTTCTGTAATTTAACCTTCTGGTAAATCTACACTGCACTTCCCCCAGGACCAATACGTATTCTTCCTCCAGTTCCCAGGTCGATCTGGTAATGGCACTTGTAATCTGACTTAAGGACATATGCTCTGAACAATCTAAGGAGGCTATTGAGAACTCACAAGGAGGAAATATTAATTTTCAAACTAGCTAAGGAACTATTTCCTTTGTTGTGCTGTACTTGCACCCCCTACTCTATAACGCTGCATTTCCCATGGCGAACCCACCTAGCCTGGACACTACGGACAATTTAGCATGGCTACTCCACCTAACCTGCACAGCTTTGAACTGTGAGAGGAAAGCCACACAGACAATTGCCTGATGCTGAAATTGAACCCAGGTCCCTGGTGCTGTGAGCCACCATGTCACAGTTGCAGATTGATTATGCAGATAGATCAGGCAGTAGTCCTTTGCATATATGAATCAGAATCAGATATAGCTGAATGGTTTCTGGCTGTCCTGTTGCAGTATATTAAACGTTATTATGTATTGTAGTATTTTATTGTTGCTAATGAAATACATACTTGGCTTAGAAAGCATGCAACTAAGGTTCTCAAGACTCCCGGAATGAGAATTATAGGATTATATACCCTAGATTTTAAAAGAATGTTAGAAAGACATGCATTTCGATAGCAATTTTAATGACCACTCAATGCCTTCGAGTGCATTAAAGCCAGTAAAATACTTTTGATGCATCGTTTCTGTTGTGATGTAGGAACCATGTTAGCCAATAGGTGTACTGCAATTATCCACAAACAACAATGTGATAATGCTGGTTGAGAGATAAATGTAGGCTAGGACACCAGAGAGAGTCCTTCCACTCTTATTCAAATTACTGCCATGAGTTTTTATACTTTCATCCAACCTGGCAGATAAGGTTTAATGTTTCAGCTGAAAGATCACACCACAGACAGTGCAGCACTCCTTCACTACTGTGCTGGAGCTTCGGCCTTGATTTTTGTGCTCGAGCCTTGGATTGGGACTCTTACTAAGTGACCTATGATTCAGACGAGAGTGCATTACCAAGTGAGCTGCAGCTGAAAGAGAGTGATCTCACTGAACCACGTAAAATTTCTGAAGGGGTTTGGCACTAGGAGGATATTCCTGTGAATGGAGGATTCTAGAACTAGCAGTCATGGTCTCAGGATAAAACAATAGCCGTTTAAGACTAAAATGAGAAGATTTTTCTTTGTTCAAATTGTTGGGAACCTTTGGAATTCTCTACTGCAGAGAGATGGAGATTTTCAGTCATTAAGTAGATTCAAAGGTAGCATGGCGGCTCAGTGGTTAGCAAGGCTGCTTCACTGTGCCAGGGACCCAGGTTTGATTCCAGCCTCAGGCAACTGTCTGTGTGGAATTTGCACATTGTTTCAGTGTGGGTTTCCTCCAGTGCTCTGGTTTCCTCCAAGATACATGGGTTAGGCGGATTGGCCATGATAGATTACCCATAGTGTGCGAACGAGGTGGGTTAGCCATGGAAATGCTGGGTTACAGGGATGGGGTGGGATCTTTCGAGGGTTGGTGTGTACTCAAATGTCTTGCTTCCACACTGTAAGGATTCTAAGTCACAGATCAATGGATTTTTGGATACAAAGACAGTTAGGGAATATGGGATAGTGCAGTAAAGTGTAGAGATAGTGGTCTTATTGCTCAACAGTCCTACTCCCATTGTTTATGTTCTTATGTAAATATGTTTGTGAAACTATCCTCTTTTAACAAATTTAAGTGGTGAACTTGCTGATTATGTAAGTTTGGTTCTGGAGCTGTAGTTTGCTGAATAAACAGAATGCAATAACAATGCATTGCACTGTTGAACTGCTGTCTCGTTTTGCTTCACTGATCACAAACATTATCCGAAATGTAGAAGTAAAAACTCCTTGAAAGGTCACAGTCTCCTTATGACATTTATTGGTAAATGTTAAAATAAAGCAAAAAGGTCAAAGTTACCACACTTTCTGCTGTTTGCAAATTTATTTTTGCAATGAAAGATGTTGAAAACACAAATGACGCTCAACAGAAATCCCAGCAGGATATATATGGAATGTAATGGGAAAGAGTTTTGCAGTTGCAGAATGCTGGGCTATTGACTTCTTCAGGAACCTCCTGGGCTGTTGAAACCTGACTGCAATAAGGAGAGGGCAGAGTGAGAGGAAGGTAGCAACATAGAGATAAAGAAAAATAGAAGAAAAATGTAAATGAAAACAAACCAAAGTGAGAAAAAAAGGAAAAGAAATCAATGACAAACATGGTCTCCTCTAGTTTCTTCCGATTTTATTTTAAAAATGGTAAATTTGAATAGAGCTTGTGGGTTTTTAATGATATGTCTTGTTTTCATGAACAGCAGAATTGGGAGTAAGAGTCGGTCATTCAGTTCCTTGAGTCTGCTCTACCAATCAAAAGACCATGGCTCAATTATTCTATCACCTCCATTTCTTGCTCTATCCCATACTCTTCAATTCCTTTAGTATCTTGAGGGTAGGGAACCCTGAAGACCCATGGCAGTCTGGATGAAAAGAGTTCTCCTCAACTAAGAACAACATGGTTAACCCCTTTTCCCGACTTCACATACACAGCACAAATGACCTCTTATTGGAACCTGCTGAATATAAGACCATAATAAATAGGAACAGGAGTTAGTCGTTCAGCCTTTCGAGCCTGCTCTGTCATTCAATATGATCCGAAATTCCTCACATCCACTTTCCTGCCATTTCACTATAATCCTAAAGATCAACTGGCTTTCGTAAGATTTCCACTCAGATATTTCAGCTTTACTTCTTTGTTATAATTGTGAGTTCAGGAGTGTCCTGATGATCCTGTCTGAGTTGAACCATCAGGCGTCTGTCCCATGAGAGCAGTCAGACATTTCAGGATGGGCAGACACTTGCAATTCCTTATGCAGCAACTTCCCATTGAGGGAGAATGAAAGCAGTTGAAAATTAAAAAAACACAGGATGCAGAGCTGCTGGTGCCTGAAAAGCTGTTTGTAAATGCAGCTAACTTTTATTCCTATCACTTGTTGGACTGCAAGTGGTATGGAATAATACAGAGTCAGCATAGATGCTAAAGTCTAGGAGTTTCAGTGTTACCAGAGTTCACTTGGTAGCATTTTCACTTTTGCATTTGAAGGTTGTGAGTATATCCCCACTCCAAGACCTGGTCACATAACAAAAACAGAAATTGCTGGAGAAACTCAGTAGCTCTGGCAGCATCTTCAGACAGAGGGCAGAGTCAATGTTTCGGCTCCAGTCACCCTTCTTCAGAACAACACATAACCCTGGCTGATACTGCCATGTCGTCCTGAGGGAATAGAACATAGAACAGTACAGCACAGTACAGGCCCTTCGGCCCATGATGTTGTGCCAAACTTTTACCCTAAACCTAAGGTCTATCTAACCTCCACCGCTACCTTATACTATCATCCATATGCCTATCAAATAGCCGCTTAAATGCCCCTAATGAGGCCGACTCCACTACCATCTCCGGCAATGCATTCCACGCCCCTACCACTCTCTGAGTAAAGAACCTACCACTGACGTCTCCCCTATATCTACCTCCACTCACTTTAAAACTATGTCCCCTCGTAATAGCCACCTCCACCCTGGGAAAAAGTCTCTGGCTGTCCACTCCATCTATACCTCTGATCATTGTGTACACCTCGATCAAGTCACCTCTCATCCTTCGTCGTTCTAAAGAGAAAAGCCCTAGCTCTCTCAACCTTTTCTCGTAAGACCTTCCCTCCATTCCATGCAACATCCTGGTAAATCTCCTCTGCATCTTTTCCAACACTTCCACATCTTTCCTGTAATGAGGCGACCAGAACTGGACACAATACTCCAGATGTGGCCAAACCAGGATATTGCATCATTGCAAGTGTCATCTTTGGATAAGCTTCAAAAATGATAGGGATGCAGAGTGAAGTGATGGCATGATTGAATTTTTGCAGAAAGAGTGTCAGGAATGAGTTTAGTCAGAGCAGGCTTGAACCTGCATGATTGAGGGATGAGTGTTTTGGTGAAAGCTTTAGTTCCACAGCTGGGAGTGAGAGCAGGAACTGAGCCCACTGTAGCTGGTGGCGGAGCCTTGGGGTAGTGTTCTGTAGGCAGCAGCCAATTAACAGGCTGATATTAGGGCCATGGATCCAACTGAAGATGATGACCCCGGCCCTGATGCGAATAAAGTGGCAGTGGGGGAGAAAGTGAAATCTCCCTTAATTGGGCCTTTAAGTAGAGAGTGTGTCAAGTAGAGAGTTGGTGCTTGATGGTGCTGGGGTTGAGGATGGTATTGTTGGGGTTGGTTTATGGTGCATATGGTATTAGGCATTGTTGTGTGACAGATGGAATGGTGCCAAAGGCACTGTCTTTGTGCATTGGGGCATTGGATGACAGCCATTTATTGTATGACAATCCCTGCTCTCTGTACTCAGTTTCTCTTTTAGGAAAGAGATTATTCAGTATCTGTTTGGTCCAGTGAGTCGAGGAAAACCATTTGGTAGTCTAATGAAAAGAGGCTATTGTATTAAACAAGATAGAGTTTATTGCATGACAGCAACTAAGTACAAATTACACTGATGTGACAGACATTGTTACAGAGACAATGAGGAAGACCCAGAAAGTAGGTCTTACTCCTTTAAGATCCTAAGCCTTTCTACCACAAAGTCAATGAGACATTATCATACTTGGTAATTCTTAAGGCGCTCTTCAGAATTAACCCTTTCAGACCCTGACACCCTTTTTCATCACTGTTGGATGGAGGAGTTTTGGCTGTTTTAGTAAGTTTGAGTGAGCACTAGTTGATTGAAAAGTCAAATGTCAATGTTATTCAACTTTCTCTTTACGATTAGAATTTTCTTAGTGCCTATTGCTGAACTGTGTGGATTAAATGAGTGAAGTGGAATTCATACTATTCACCATGGCTGTTGCATGAATGGGTGGAATGTGCCAAGTCAATCTCTTCTAATTCCATGTTTCCTTCTGTCAGTTGGAAATGATATGAGATGTTGCAATGGGGATCATGAAAGGATATGACAAAGTACTTTGAAAAAAGTAAAAATGCATTGCACTAAAATTCATAACAGATTTCTCCTTCTATCTTTAGCATGCGGCAGACCACCAGAGATCAACAATGGGAATGTCATGAGTGGAAAAACAGTGTATGAACCTGGAGAAGAGGCAGCATATTTCTGTCGACCTGGGTACATAGGGCAAGGTTTCAATAAGTTGGTGTGTCCAAAGCGTGGAGTTTGGGAAAGACCCAGAATCAAGTGTGTGCGTAAGTGAACAAACAAATTCTTACCAATGCAACTAAACTTTTAATTTACAATTTTAACTCCAACTCTTAACTCTGAGTTCAATAATTTCAGATCATAACATCAGTTCCTACTTTTTCTGAGAACAGTTCTTGATCATGGCTCTGATGGTGTTAATTTGTACTCTAACACAATCTGTAACTTTATCGCCCAGCGTGCCCCCCCTCAACAATTACCACAAAGCCAGGGGACCAAGTCTGGTTCAATGGAGAATGCAGGAGGGCACACCAGGTGCAGCACCAGGCATACCTGAAGGTGAGGTGTCAACCTGGTGAAGCCACCAAACAGGGCTACTTGCATGCCAAACAGCATAAGCAGCAAGTGATAGACAGGGCTAAATGATCCCACAACCAATGGATCAGTTCTAAGCTCTGTAGTTCTGCCACATCCAGTCGTGAATGGTAGTGGATGATTAAACAACACACTGGAGGAGGAAGCTTCACAAATATCCTCGTCCTTAATAATCAAAGAGCCCAGTACATCATTACAAAAGATAAGGCTGAAGCATTGACAGTAATCTGATGCCAGAAGTGGTGGACGAAAGGTCTGAATTCCAGAGGTGAGGTGAGAGGCAGCGCCCTTGACATTTTGGTCTAGTCCAGATGTTTCTAACATTCCAGATGCCAGTTGTCAGCTGATTCGATTCACTCTGTAGTGATTGTAATGGGTTCAGCCAGGTGGACCTCTTAGAATATGAGTTCCCTGATTGGGACTGTAAATCTGATCCAATCAGGAAGGCAGATAAAAATAGGAGTGTCAGACATTCTGTTGGCTCTGAGAGCTGGCTGTGAAGGAGCTGGAGCAGTGGAAAAGACTTTCCATGTATAAATAAAAGTTTACTTTGTGATGGGATACCGGCTTCTCTGGATTTATTTCAGTGGCAATGAGAGAAATACATGCTCTTAAAGAAATTCATTCACAACAGTCGTCTTTGAGTTGGGGTAAGCATTTCTGGCATCATTCTGTTATTTGGGAAGTTGACCCATTCGATCTTGCTGTTGAAGACTGGGCTCAGTACGTAGAAAGAATGCATTATTTTTTCCGGGCAAATGACATTGGGGCAGATGAAAAGCGACAAGTAATTTTCCTGACAGCTTGTGGACCCACAGCCTTTTGGATTGTTAGGAACCTTAT
Organism: Rhincodon typus; assembly: GCF_021869965.1. Lineage (NCBI taxonomy): Eukaryota > Metazoa > Chordata > Chondrichthyes > Orectolobiformes > Rhincodontidae > Rhincodon > Rhincodon typus. Next base: position 5,063,367 of record NC_063354.1, on the reverse strand, counting down.
GCTTCCTGAGGCACCAAATAGTAAAACCTTTCAAGAGTTGACAGATTTAGTTAAGGAATATTATGACCCCAACCCTCCTCTAATTCTGAGATGCTATTGGTTTTACTCGGCGTTTTGAAAACTGGGGTATCCGTATTGGGATTTTTGACTAGGACTAAGACAACTGGCAGAGTAATGTGACTTTTGTTTAACCCTTAATGAGATGCTGAGAGACCACTTGGTATGTGGCATTAACGAGGTAACCAAGCAAAAGCGTCTACTAGCTGAAGCCAACAGGACTTCAAACAGGACCTACGACTGCCTTTATAATTGAAAAATGCGGCAAGTGGCGCATATGAATTGCAGGGTCTTCAGATGGAAGTGGATACCCTCACCCGGCCGACTGAGCTTGGGGAACACTACTTGAATGAAGGCAATTGCATAGCCTCACTCAGGATGTATCCTGAACAGAGGATCTCTATGTCAGCCCACAGCAAAACCCAAAACGATGCCAAGTCGCGGCCAAACAAGTAAAATTTTCTTCAGCATTCGGGCCAACAAACCATTGTAGCTGCTGCCGGTATGCAGACTCAAGACAGCTAAAGAGTCCCACTGGACTTAAATAGAGTAAGAGAACTCATACTACACACCCTGGAAATTCCACCTACATCTGGTTTGGAACACTTAAATTGCTTAGCAACATCCAAATCAGAAACAATCAAAATAAACATCTGGTTAAATTGTCACCCAGTTCTAATGGAGGTCGATACCGGTGCAACCGTTTCAGTGATTGCAGAACCAGTCTCTAATAAAATTCGCTCTGAATTCCAACCCTTAAGTTTGTGCAAGACCTTGGCTAGACTGAGAACCTATTGCAGGGAACCTTTACTGATTAAGGGTACAACTTGGTTGGAAGATAAAATGAGGACAATCAAAGGTGTCCTGGCTCCCATATCTGAACCAGAACTTAGGTCTTTCCTTGGGCTGATGAACTATTTACAGAAAGTTCATACGTAAGCTGGCTTCCACCTTGGCACATTTGCATCAACTCTAAAAAAAGGGGCAGCCTTGGAAATGATCGCGTAGCCAAGCCATAGCTTTCAGGGAAACAGCTATCATCTTCTAATGTGTTCAGACAGTATGATCTCAAGTGAAATTTGGTATTGACATGTGATGCCCTCCTGCTTGGCACTGGGGTAGTATTAGTTCATGGGTGGCCCAACGGAAAGGAAAGCTCAATAGCGTGGTTAATGCAGAGCGTAAACACACCCAGGTCAAAAGTCACATGACACCAGGTTTAGTCCAACAGGTTTAATTGAAGACACAAGCTTTTAGAGTCTTAGATAACAAGGTGTAGAGCTGGATGAACACAGCAGGCCAAGCAGCATCAT
>NC_063354.1:5060779-5061987 GCF_021869965.1 Rhincodon typus | reverse complement strand
AGCTGGATGAACACAGCAGGCCAAGCAGCATCATAGGAGCAGGAAGGCTGACGTTTCGGGCCTAGCATCTGCAGTTCCTACCATCTCTGTTAAATCTTTTAACAGTTAGAAAGGATTAATGTGCAAATCCCAGAATTTCTTTCAAGTCACTGCCCAAAATACCTAAAGGTTTTATCAGTATACGAAAGGTGACATCTCAAGTCAGAAAATGCCTTTTAGATGTGAGGCCTGTTTAGAATCTGGCTGCATATCAATCTTGGAGTCAGACTGGTTTTATTTCCAAAGTAGCAATTTATAAAATGCCACATTGAATGTCTACAAATTGTGCACTTTTTGAACAAAGTAGAATGTATCCGCAATTACAAATCTGCAAATGCAAATTCACCCCATAGATTTATGTGTGTGTGTGTCTGCGCGTGTATGTGTGCACGTGTGAGAGTGTATAGTGTGGTGGGGTCACCTGTAGCGTGACATGAGCCCAAGATCCTGGATGAGGCCGTCCTCATTGGTACCAAACTTGGCTATTGGCTTCTGCTTGGCAACTCCGCGTTGTTGTATATCCCAAAGTCCACTTGGAGGACGTTTATCCAATGATCCGAGCCTGAATGTCCTTGACCACTGATGTGTTCCCCGACTGAGAGGGAACATCCCTGTCCAGCAATTGTTGAGCAGTGTCCATTCATCCGTTGTCGTAGCGTCTGCATGGTTTTGCCAATATACCATGCTTCAGAGCATCCTTGCCTGCAGCGTATGAGTTAGACAACATTGGCCGAGTTACATGAGTATCTGCCATGCATGTGGTGGGTGGTGTTCCCACGTGTGATGGTAGTGTCCATGTCGATGATCTGACGGGCCTTGCAGAGGTTACCATGACAGGGTTGTGTGGTGTTATGATTGATGTTATCCTGAAGGCTGGATAGTTTGCTGCAAACAATAGTCTGTTTAAGGTTTGGTAGTTGTTTGAAGGTGAGAAGTGGGGGTGTAGGGATGATCTTGGCGAGGTGCTCATTGTCATTGATAATGTGTTGAAGGCTGCAAAGAACATGGTGTAGTTTCTCCACTCCGGGGAAGTACTGGACAACAAAGGGTACCCTATTGGTCGCATCCCGTGTCCATCTTCTAAGGAGGTCATTACGATTTTTCGCTGTGGCACATTGGAACTGGCGATTAGTGAGTTCAGCACAAACACACACACACACACACACACA
>NC_063354.1:5034164-5060769 GCF_021869965.1 Rhincodon typus | reverse complement strand
ACACACACACACACACACACACAGACTGTCTCTCGTACACACGGTCTCTCACACACACACACTTACACACTCTCTCTCTCAAGTGCATACAAACACGCACTCTCTCTTCCTCACACGCACGGTGCACACACACATACACACAAATGCACGCGTGTGCACACACACACACACAACATACATGTAAATTCATTGGGTGAATTTGCATTTGCAGAGTTACTATAACTTGAACTAGTGTGATTTTTGACCTTGTCCACCCAGTCTAACACCAGCACCTCCACATCTCAAATACGCCCAGATGCAAAAGGAGGTTTTCGCGGTCCTATTTGAAGTCAGGAAGTTCCACCAATTCCTTTACAGACATAAATTTGTAGTAGTAATAGACCACAAACGCCTGCTAGGTCTACTTAAAGAGTACAGGGCAGTGCCACCCATATCTTCAGGCTTAATTCAGCGGTGGACTCTAATATTAAGTGTGTATAATTACAAGTTGGAACACTGTCCAGGAGGTCAAGTAACAAATGCGGCTGCATTGAGCTGCCTCCTGCTGGCAAATACATGACCGGTGATATCGCCACTGGAAGAGTCTGTAATGGTTTTCAATTTTCTGGACACACTTCCAGTCACAGCTGACAATATCAGACTTTGGACGCAGAAAGATCTGGTCCTGGCAAAACTGAAACAGCTGGTGGTGATGAGGGAAACCAATGGGCTTTCACAACCAGAATTGAATACAGAGAGACTAGACCACAGTAGAGGATGGCATATTATTATGGGGAGCAAGAGTGATTGTCTTGAGCAAAGGTCGCCACCAGGTACTGGCTGAACACCACCAGGATCATCTGGGATTTCCTAAGTGAAGATGTTGGTAAGAGGTTGTGTCTGGTGGCCAGAATTTGTTTGTAGACATAGCCATATTGGTGTGGCAGTGCCCAGAGTGCCAACAAGGACAAAAATTAGCACCAGCAGCTTCCCCACATTTGTGGGAATTGTTAGGTACACCCCGGACTCATTTACATTTTGACTATGCTGGCCCTTTCAAGGGCTCAATGTTTTTAGTCATTGTGGACGCTCATTCAGAGTGGCTGGATGAGCATAGAGCTCTTTTGTCAAACAAAAAGATGACAGTAGAAAAACTGTGTGCATTTTTTGCAACACACAGACTCCTTGCAAGTGTTGGTCACAGATAATGGGCCATCATTTACCAGCAGGAATTTGAGTATTTCTTAAAGTCAAATGGTATCCAACATATAAGGACGGCTCATCATCCAATCCAGCATCCAATGGTCTGGTGGAAAGAGTAGTCCAAACTTTGAGGGCAGGCTTAAAGAAACAGCCTACATCTTCAACAGGTACCAAACTGTCCCAGCTCTGGTTTGATTATAGGACCACACCTCATGCAACTACACGGATAGCTCCAGCGGAGTTGCTGATGGGGAGACGACTCTGCACCAGGTTAAATCTGATCTTCTGGGACCATTGGAGAGGTGGGTGCGAGGAAAGGTGGGGTTTGACAGTAATGGTGTTTGGGACATGGCATCAAGAACACCAATGCTTGACACAAGACTCCTCTGAGTGAGAGAGTCAAGGGAGACAAAGGAAATATTCATTTTCAGATACAAGGGTGTGAGGAAGAGGGATTGAAAATGATGATAAAACTGGGTGTGGAAAAGCAAGGGGAAAGGAAAAACAACTGCACAACCAATGAAACCCAAAGTAAAACGATGGTACATTAATGGACATTGGCAGAAATGGAAAAAGGAAACTAAATTCACTGCTAAAAGAAAGTGACACAAAATGAAATGTTCATTTGGAAAGCTGGCATAGTCATGATGTGCCAAATGGCCTCCTGCTGCATTATAACAATTCAATGATAAAAAGTGACTGCATATAGCACAAAGTATATTTATAACAGAAGTGTGATCTAAACAGAATAGCTTTGGGTTAAGCAATGTAACACCAAGTGATCAGTCACATTGCTGGGAGTATACAAAGACTGCTGAACAGCAGGAAGGTCATTGGGAATTTTCAACAGAACAGGGTAAATTTCCTGAATTAGGACTGTTTTCATAGTCAACATCTAATGAGAAAGGGGACATTACTTGAGATGGTTCTAGAAATGTATTGGAGCATAAAGTTATCCAAGAAGTGTAGGAATGTCTGGGAGATAGTGGCTGGGAAATAATTAGATTCCGTGCAAAAGATAGAAAATATTGAAGGAAGCACTTGATTGAGTTTTGGGGATATTGAAGCAAAATGAACTATAGTGAAATAAAAAAGGACATTCCCCAAATTAAATGGAACGACAAATTAGTTGGAAATATTTAAACTGGAGATCAAACAATAAAATCAAATAGAAATTAACAAAGAAGTGAGTGATGAGGTTGTTCTGTGGATAATTAATTTAAAAGGGAACTGAATAACTTGTTGTAAAAAATCATCAAAGTGTATGGAAAGTGGATAAAAGAGTGGGGTTTGGCACGCAGGATACTAACGCAATGTAGACTTGATGGACAAAATGGCCTGTTTCTGTCCTGGGGTATTCTACGATCTAGGAACAGAGGAACATAAGAACAGGAGTGGACCATTCAGCCTTTTAAGCCTATTCCACCAGTCAATGAGATCATGGCTGACCTGTGGCCTAACTCCATAGACCTGCCTTTGACCCATATCTCAATAACTTTCCTTAAAAAAAACTATCTCAGATTTAAAATTAACAATTGTTCCAATATCCACTGCTGTTTGTGGAAGAAAGATTCAAATCTCTACCACTCTTGCTAGAATACAAGTGCAGGGATGTACTCCTGAGGCTGTATAAGGCTCAAGGCAGACTGCATTTGGAATATTGTGAGCAGTTTTGGGCTCTGTATCTAAGGAAAGATGAGCATATTGGAGAGGTCCAGAGAAGGTTCACAAGAATGATCCCAGGGATGGAGGGGATGCTATAGAAGCAATAGTTGAGGACTATGGGTTGTACTTGATGGAGTTTAGAAGGATGACGGGGTTCTTGTTGAAACTTACAGAATACTTAGAGGCCTGGATAGAGTGGACATGGAGAAGATGTTTCCACAAGTAGGAAAGACTTGCACCCAGGGGCACAGCCTCAGAATGAAGTGGTAACCCTCTAGAACTGGGATGAGGATGAATTTCTTCAGCCAGAGGGTGGTAATCTGTGGAAGTCATTGCCGTAGAAGGCTGTAGAGGCCAAGTCAAAGTGTGTATTTAAGACAGAAAAAGACAGGTTCTCAATTGGTAAGGGACCAAAAGTTATGGGGAAATGGCAGGAGAATGGGATTGAGAAGCATTTCAGCAGCTATGAGTGGAATGGACTTGATAGGCCAAATGGCCTAATTCTGCCCCTCTATCGTATAGTTTTATGGTCTTTGTGAGAAGTAATTGCTAATATCTCTCCTGAAAAGTCTGGCCCTAATTCTCAGATTATACCTCTTGGTTCTAGCAGAGTCAACGTTTTGGGTCTAGTGAGCCTTCATTGGATTACTAGTTCTGATGAAGGTTCACTGGATCTGAAACAATAACTCTGCTTTCTCTGCACAGATGCTGCCAGAGTTTCTCAAGAAATTTCTGTTTTGCTTCAGATTTCCAGCATCTGAGGTTATTGGTTTTAATGCGTCTCTAGTCTAGAATCGCCAATCAATGAAAATAGTTTATCTTCATCTACCCTGTCTGTTCCTGTTAATATCTTTATCTCAATTTTACTTTCAGGTATTCAGTTTTCTTTGCTGGTTTTTCATATTTTTAAAATGAACTTAAATTGAAAAAATGTTGATCTTTTCCATACAGATGCTTTTTGGATGATCCTGGCATCAATCTGCACCTTTGGATGTCATGGTCAATTGGACATTTATCCAAATTGATTGCCGAAATCTATTAAATAGTTTTCAAGTCAGTAATGGGACTAAAGCCGTAGCAATGTACATTGTCCAATCTCACAAGCTACTTTAGAGTATCTGTTTTTCAGTTATACTTAGTTCTCTATTTAAAGCCTCTGTACTCTTCGACTGGATTCATTGACTAACGCAGCCACAGGTAACTCTCTCACATTCTTGAAAAAGCTGAAATGTTAATGTGTTTTACTGTATTTTGTATGAATCCAAATTTCTATAATTAGGAACATTTTTCTTTAATAGTTTCTGGGTTTATTGCAGTATCCGAAATGTATACAAACCATCAGGATGCTGGAATTACAGAATATTTTTGGGAGGGTGATAGGATGGTTTATTTTTGCTTATCAAGCAAAAGAGGTATGCCAGGAATTTGAACACTTTTTCACTTTTAGTACCCAAGTCAGGATTAGACAAACCTGCAATTCTCAGTCACTATATTTTAAAACATAACCTACTTTGCATGTTCAACTTAACACTAAACACAGGCCCACAAGGTTGAACATCTGCTTATTATGCGTTCCCCTTTAGGAGGAATCAGTCTGAAATATCATTAGTAAATTCTCTATGACATTGACATTTCTGAGCAGTCTCAAGTTCTAATGTAGCACAAGCTTGATGAGGAGCTTTGACTGCCTCGCCTTTAATCACAATGTACATTTAGGTATGCTTTAGAAAAGCCCTAATGCTGCTTTTTGAGTGTGACAGAAAATTTGCAGCCAATATTAGCCATGTGTACTAGAAGTGGCTAAATGGCTAAGGTTCTTTAATTTTATGATAGATGATTGCCAGGATAGCTTGATTAAATTACATAATCACATGGCATTATGCAAAAAAATGTAAATTAATTCTGATTTAAGTGGTTTTGTTTTCCCCTAAAAGCAAGATCTTGTCACGTGCCAAAATTGCTGGAAAATGGAGAGATGCATGCAACAGAATTAACATTTGGGAAACAAGTCTACTACAGCTGCAATGCGGGGTACGTACCGTGTAGTGAGCACGCAACTGCAAAATATCAAAACAGTCAGATGAGAGATTGGCAACATTGTTGAGATTTTCTTCTGCATTATTTCTCCTTTGTTAAGTCCCCTGTCAGAACTATGCCATCCACCCTGGTTACTCAGATGCCAGAAAAAGATCCAAAATTGGACCTTTGACTTGAATCTCCAAGCTGAAATCCATGTATGTACACTATAGTGGCCTAGCTTCTCTAATAATGTATTAAAACACCAAAGCAGTTCCACATAAACTGTTTTAGTATGGGTCCATCTGTACAGTTAAGCCTGAGGTTTGTTCTTTAAAGATTTCTTATCAACAATATGTACATGAGGATTTAGCAACAGGTATCTCTGCCTGGGGCTGCTCTACTTCCAACATTCAGGTAGAGTCACCATTGACAAGACAACTGAGCTCACAGTTTCATCACAGCACACTCAGAGTTTCGGCTCATAGGCCCCCAAACCCCACACAGCCCATTTTACCTCTTTCCCAAAATCCACAAACAGGATTGCCCAGGCAGAGTCATTGTTCCTGCCTGTTCCTGCCCCGTGGAAGTTATCTCTTCCTATCTTGACTCAATTTTTTCTCCCCTTATCCAGGGCCCACCCACTTATATCTGCAATTTTTCTGATGCTTTTCGCCAGTTCGCAAGCTCTAGCCACCTCCACTTTAGCATGGGTGTGCAATTCCTTCACATGTCCATCCTCCATCAGGATGGTCTCAGCGCTCTCTGCTTCTTCCTGAACCGTCCAATCCACCACCAGCCTCCTCCACCTGGCCCTGTTCATCCTCACTCTGAACAACTTCTTCGTTAACTCCTCCCACTTTGTTCGGGTCAAAGGGGTGGCTACAGGTACCCAAATAGGCCCCTGTTATGCTTGTCTCTTTGTGGGGTATGTGGAACATTTCTTGTTCCAATGCTACTTGGACTTCCACCAACAACATCTCTGAACACTGATGACATCATTGGTGCCGCTTCCCTCTCTTGTCCAGAATTGGAAAGGTTTATCAACTTCACTGCTAATTTTCACCTTCACCTGGTCCATCTCTGACTTCTCCCTTTCCTTCCTTGGCATTTCTGGGGATAAGCTGGCCACTGATATCCACTACAAACGTCCCGACTCCCACAGTTACCTTGACTATACATCATCACACCCTGCTTCCTGTAAAGAGTCAATTCCATTCCCCCAATTCCTCCAACTCCATTGTACCTGTTCTGATGACGCCACCTTCGACATGGGGGCATCTTCATCCAGTCCTGAAGAAGGGTAATGCCCAAAACATTGACTGCTCCTTTCCTCCAGATGCTGCCTAGCATGCTGAGTTCTTCCAGCCTCCTGTTTGTCTACATCTGAAATGTCCACCTTCTTCCTCAACTGGTGATTGCCGGTCGCCATGTTTGAGAGAGCCCTCAGCTGTGTCCAACCCATCTCCCACACTTCGGTCCTCACGCCCCTCTTCCCTCCCACAACAGTGATAGTATTCCCTTGGTCCTCACTTATCACTCCACCAGCATCCACATCCAGAGGATCATAAGCTGCCATTTCAGCAACCTCCAGTAGGCTGCCATAACCAGACACATATTCCCCTCCCTTCCCTGTCAACCTTCCCCTGGGACATCTTGGTCCAATTCTCTTCCACTCCCAACACCACCCCACACTCCCATGGCACCTTCCCATTCAATTGCAGAAGGTGTAATAACTGCTCATTTACTTCCTCCCTCCTCACTGTCCAAGTCCACCGACACACCCACCAGATGAAGCTGTGATTTACCTGCAGTTCACTCAACCTAGTCTACGGTATTCACTGCTCACAATGTGGTCTGCTCGTTTGGGGAGACAAAGTGGACACTGGGTGACTGCTTTGCAGAATACCTTTGCTCTGTTCACAGAAATGACCCTGAGCTTCTGGCGACCTGCCACGTCAACACACCGCTGTGTTCCCTGGTCAACATCTCTGTCTTGGACTTGCTACAGCGCTCCACCGAAGCTCAGCGCAAGCTGGAATAACATCATCTCATTTTCCACTTGGGAACTCTGCAGCTTTTGGGACTCAATGTTGAGTTTAATAATTTAAGGGCCTGAGCACTTTCTTCCATGTCCTTACCCCCACCCCTACACACCAGGCCTTGTCATCACATGGTCTGCCATCACAAAGCAACTGACTGTGAGCAACTAATGGTACCTATTCGTATGTATTGATTCTCCCAGGGTGACCTTTACACATTCCTTTTCTGCTCCAATGCTGTTCTCTCTCTCTCTGGGCTTCATCTCCACCTATTGTTTACTCCTTCCCCTCCCCCAGCCTATCTTCAGCATATATATCAACCTTTTTCTAGCTTCAATCAGTTCTTAAGTAGGATCATTGGATCCAAAATGTTAACTCTGTTTCTCTCTCCACAGACAGTGCCAGACCTGCTGAGATTTCCCAGCAATTTCTGTTTTTGTTTCAGATTTCCAGCATCCACGATTCTTCAACTCTTTTGTTCAGAGGCTCATCTGCTTATTTGTTAAACTCTACCTATTCATTAACCTCATCTTTAATTGTATTACAATTATGAAGTTGTAACAGTTCATTAATTTGTCTCTTATTAGGACTGTTCTAAAGATCAAAATCCAGATCTAGTCCTGAAATTTATTGATAAAATTACTTTGCTTCCCTCCTTTTATACAGTGCTTCCATTAGATGATGCTGTGAGTTATCTATTAAGTGCTTTGTAAGGCAGGAAAATATTGAATTATTGGGAAGATATCAGTTAAAATATAATCAAGATACAAAAATAAATATACACATATTTATTTGATATTGTTTATAACAAAATTTAGGAGACAATAGAAATTTTAAAAAAGGGTAATTTTCTAGATTTTGAAATTGGAATTTATTCCCAGTACCTTCAATTTTATTGAAAAGATTTACAGCTATATTGCATTATGAGACCATTTTATTTCCGACTTATAGTTCCAGGTTGATCAGGCAGGTGCTGCCAATGGCCTGCATTATAAAGTGGAGGTTGACCCTGCCCTCTGAGAACTAAAACTGAAACACCCAAAGAGGAGCACCTCGCCCTATAATCTGTAAAAGGAGCGTGAAAAGTGGCGTAACCTGCTTTTCAGCAACTTCTAGTAGTTAAATAAAATAAATCCCTGACACTCACTTTAAAAATCAACAAGTCACAACAGTGAACAAATTAACTAAACTATTAACAAACCGAATAAATCCTTTCTAACTCCTAGCTATTTCCAAATAAAGCAAGATTCTAATGGTATGCTGTTCCAATAAATGCAAATCCCACTTATATAAAAAAGATAGAATTTAGTCTCTCAAAATTACAGCCAAGTTATGTGTCTTCTGGAATGTTCTGTGCCTTTTCTGTTGATTCTTCTGTCAAGAATACCTTCTCTGTCAATTCTTCTGTCAGGAATATTAACCAGTTGAGCCATTGGTACCGATGGTATTTAGATGGTGCTTTCTCTAAGACATAGAACAGCCTGTGACAGCCAGCGATTCTCTCTTGAGAGCAAAGAGCCGTTAGCTTTGGCGGATAGCAGCCAGCTCTCTGTGTACTTGCAAACTTTCAAGCTGCTGTTCACAGACATCCATTTTAATCTCTGAGCACAGAAAAAGCACATGATCTTTTGAAGGGACCACACAATGCTTTTCCCTCTAGCAATTTACAAACACCAAATTCTAACTTCCTGCTTCCACAAGTACTCTACCCAACTTCACAACACCTGTTAAGACATCAGGAAACCCTAAGAATAACTTTTTCTTTATATTTAAATGTACAGCCATGCCATTTCTATTTGAACTATTCCCTGGGGAGGACAACAGTGTAAATTTTGGAATAAATTGAAAGTGCATGAACCAAGGTTTGGAACTTTTAACAGCAGAATTCAGATTTATGTACTTATAGCATTTTGCTGGATTGGCATATAACCCTGAGCGCCTCTGAGATATTTCTCTACAGTTATTTGTGTACATTTCATCGGTCTCAACTACCCAATACCTCCTTTCAGCCTAAAGGGCTATAGAATTTTACAGCAGAAACACAAAACATTTAAGCCATTGTTCTGCACAGATTCTTTGCTAGAACTTTATAACAATGAATCTCTCTTCCCCACTTCCTCTTGTATGAGACTTTACCTTTAGTATACATTGTCTTTCTAGGGATTTAGGGAAGAGGGGATGAGCTTTTCCAGCCTGTTTTCTGACCATTCCCAACAGATCGTAGTTATATTGACATAGTAGTAATGACACAATCCAACATGTATTATATAGTATTGCGCAGTTTTTATTAAAGGCATTTAATTCTTGTGTAAGTTATAACAAATACTTGTACATGTCTCTACATCTCTTAGATCCCCCTTATTATGGTCTTTTTATTTTAGAAGTGTTATCTAAGAACACATTGACTGTCATTGCATTGCAGTTGCACTATCATGTCAAGTGAAATCCACCTAGCCTGCACATCTCTGGACACAACAGGGCAATTTAGCATGGCTAATCCACCTAACCTGCACATTTTTGGACGGTGGTAAGAATCTGCAGCTCTTGGTGGAAACCCACACAGACACGGGGGAGAACGCACACAGTCACCCAAGGGTGGACTCAAGCCTGGGTCCCTGGCGTTATGAGGCAGCAGTGCTAACCATTGAGCTACCCTGAGTGACAGAGAAAAAAATGTATCCAAAATACATGGGTCCACAAAATGTCCAAATGTGGTGGGCTAGCTCAGCTTAAATGGCTCAGTTCCACAAGTTCATGATTTGGTCAATCTATGCACCAGAAATAAGGGAAAGAAGCAGCTGTGGGACTGGTTGCTAAAGGGGAACAGCAGCCACTACGCTCACTGGCTCTAACATCGGAACAATCCCTGGGATGGGATTGAGGAAGATGATTAAGGCCTTTCTGGCCGGTCCACTCTGCTCCTCCTCCCTGAGGAGATCTCAGGTTGAAGCCTAACTCAATCTTACAATAGTAAAATACTGCAAATCTTTGAAATCTGAAATAAAACCAGAAAATGCTGGAGATGTGCAGCAAGCCTAGCAGTGCCTATAGAGAGAGAAACAGATTGATGACCTTATATTAGAACAGTTCTGAGGAGTTAATGAGTATTTACAGCATTTTCTATTTTCATCCCACCTCGGGTATCCCAGCAACTAGGCTAATTTTGGTGTCTGCAAAGCAACTTGACGCAGGATGTTTGACAATTAGTCACAGTAACCTCTTTTCCCTGGAATCACTTGGCTTGCCCCTTCTGTAGGAATCACATTTTTTTGCCTCACTTCCTGTCATTAACACTTGACAAATTAGCATTCTTGGCTGCTACTGACAGGAAAGTTGGTTCCTGCATTATTCATGGTTACATTCTTTTATAAAAAAGGGAAAAGGGAAAATGGAAAATATTCCCCAATTATCAGTTTTCAGTACATCGTCTGTGACCTGAAAACAAAATTGGCAATATAAATTGCTTCTGTTTAATCAAACATAACTACAGCCCACACATTTTAGAAAGCTCATCAGTTCTACAAACATAGAAGAAAACATGAAAATGTCTTTCAAGAAATTAGGACTTCTGAAGAGTTTCAAAATGTTGAGAATATAAACCACAATAGCTCATTCCAAGCCACTATATGTCATCACTTCATTTTTATTTAATTTTAATAGTTTTGGACATCTCACACTCATCAGTAGCACCAATTAAGTTGTTGTAATATTGGGATGTATTTCACGGAGAATATCATTGTCTCTTTTTTATTTAAACATTACTTACTGCTGCTTTTGGTCAGTTCAATTATTCAGTAAACATTTCGTGCACAAAGTAGTAGAAAGAACTTATTTTTATCCCAGTCTAAGGTTGTCATACTTTATTGGGAAAATAATTTTATTAAGCCTTAAGTTCAATTAAAAATTCTACAGTGGAAGCAGAACTTTAGGTCAATACATTGAAGGGTTTGTGGTTGCTCACAAACCAGTGTTGCTGCTCTAAAATAAGACACATTACTGTCCTGTAGCCACTGGAATGAAAGAGAATGTGCGGTGAGCTCTGTAAATATGAGCAACAAGAAAGGCTGCTGGGCCGGTTTAACCTTGCTTTGAAGTTCTTCTTCTCTCCCGAAAAAAACCAGAACCTCTTCTGCTATAACGTTCTGCACTTCTTTCTCACTGTGTCGTTATAAACTGCGATTGAGAGGGTGAGTTTCTCTTGACTTTCTTGTTAGCTAGTGTGCAACAGCTAATCAGGGAAGACTCAATGAGATTGGAAACTCAGGTATGGGGAAATGGGAGGAGTTAGAAATTCATGCCTCACTCCCCCCTTCTCCACTGCTATATTTCTGACAATTTCTCTTGGTGACAATGTAAAATTGAGACTTAAATGACCGAAGCTTTGTGGTGAATTGCAGGCTACTAATTGTCTTCTCATGTTCTGTTCAACGCTGTTGATAATTCTAACTTTATTTGATCAGATATATTCTTAGAGGATTAAACCACAGCACCTGTCTGCATGATGGGACATGGAGTGATCAGCATCAGTTCTGTGAACGTAAGTATTTTGTATACATGTTGTAAAGTGAGTTTAGTCATCCTACTCAAGGAACCTTAATGTAGAGAATGACTGCATCACATACACTACTGGATATGGGGGAATAGTTGAAGAAGTAATTGGAACAGACTGGGTATTAATGGGATGTTAATTATATTGGTATGATGCACAGGTGAAGGACATTGTTTAACTAAATACTTATCAGGGCTCATGTGGTGCAGTGATAGTGTGCTTATGTCAGTACCAGGAGGCCTGGGTTCAAGTCCAGTCCTACCTGGTCCAGAGGTGTTTCATAACAATTGTGAACAGGTTAATTTTTTAAAAATCTAATTACTTATGTAGGGAAGGGCTCTTGTACAGTGGCTGTGTCTTTATCTTTGAGCCAGGAGATCCAGGGATGACTTATGTAATAACATCAGTGAGCAGGTTGATTAGAAAACACTTAAGCACTTATGGGGGATGCTCCTGTAACACAGTGATAGTGGCCCTACCTCTGAGCCAGGAAGCCTAGGTTCAAGTCTCTCTTGCTCCAGAGTTGCATGATAACATCCCTGAGTAGGTTGATTTAAAGCACCTAAGTAGTTATAAAGAGTGAGGGTGCCTAATCAATCCTCACAGCCAAGATTCAATTTTTATAAGTTCATTTTTGCGATTACCTTTTGTTACAGTGCCTCTTCAAGGAAATGAATCCTGTTTATTTTGTTTATAGAGAGTAATACAGTTATATAGTATAGAAACAGGCCCTTTGGCCCACCATGTCTATACCGATTAACAAACACCAAACTACACTAATCCCATTTCCCTGCACATGATCCATAGCCAAGTTTGTTTGATCTGATTAATCAAAATAGCATAAAAAGAGACAGAGTTGGGGAACATCATTAACTCACTGAAAATTAAATTTAATTGAACTGGAACAAGCTAAAATGACTGCAGTATAGTGACAAATTAAGGCTGTTATGGTGCTTACCTCTGAACCAGGAGGCCTGAGTTTAAGTCCCACTTGTTCCAGAGGTGTATAATAACATCCCTGAAAAGGTTGATGAAGAACATATCTGAGTGGTGAAGTTAGTAGACTAGTATTCCAGAGGCCCACATTAATGCTCTGGAGGTGTGGGGCCAAATCCCACTGTGGCAGCTGTAAGACATAAATTCTTCGTGACGAGTGGGCACAGCATCATCTCTCCCTTCCTTCCCCAATACCAAAATAAACTTTTAAATATATATATAAACTAACAACTATTTTTTATTCTTTTATGGGATGTGGTCATCGCTGGCTCAGCCAGCATTTATTGCCCATCCCTAAATGTCCAGAAGGCAGTTGAGTCAACCACATTGCTGTGGGTCTGGAGACCCTTGTAGATCAGACCAGGTAAGGATTGCACATTTTCTTCCCCAAAGCACTTTAGTAAACCAGATGGGTTTTTTAAAAATAATAATTGACAGTTGTTACAAAGTCACCTGAGGGGGAACATGATTGAGATGTATAAAATTATGAGGGGCATAGACAGGGTAGATTGGAAAATGATAAATGACCCACTTTTAGGTCCACACCTATTAGTGCTGGGGCTATAGCTATTTTCGATAGGAACGTAAGCTGTAAGGGGGAATACAACGAACCTGGAAATAAATGTGGAAATGTTAAATGACTGCGGAATAAGGGGACACATGGCATATTGTGTGGGGTTAATCACCTTAGTCATCAGGATATAAAAGCAGATTTTTAAGAAAAAAACATTAAACTTGAAAATGTTGATATTTGGAGACTTTGGTATACTTGTACAAGGGACAGAGAAAGTTAGCAATCATAATTGGCTTTATTGTCACATTTACTCAATCAGTACAGTGAAATGTTTATATGTTGCCACTTACAGCGCCATCTTATACCTAGGAACAGATTCTTTAGTCACAAGATCTTAGAAAATGGAGAAATAAAATGTCCAGCATCACAGAAATAAAATCCAGAACAGCAGTCTTCCAACCTATACCATGCTGGTACCTAGCCTCCAGACTGCACTGGGCTTCACCTTGAGGATCATGAAGCTGAGAGGTCACTCCATACCACCACATTGAGCTGAGGATGCCATGTCGGGAGGCCGCTTTGGGATGTCGCCATACCATGCCGAGAGGCTGCGCCACACCATACCTAGAAACCGCCATGGGATGCCGCCACACTGGGAGTGGATGCCGGAGGCCGGGAGTCGTCAAGCAATTGGGAAGGAAAATAGCATATTAGTATTAATTATAAGAGGTCTGGAATACAAGAATTAAAAAAAAGTCTTACTACTGTATGTAGCTTTGATGGGACTACACCCGGAGTACTGTGTGCAGTTTTGTTCTCCATGCTTAAGGAAGAATATACTTGCTCTGGAGGCAGTACAGTGGAGGTTCAGTAGATTGGGATGAGGGGTTTGTCCTTTGGGGAGGGACTGAGTAAATTAGGTCTCTATTCTTCGGAGTTCAGAGGTGATCTCATTGAAACATGTAAGATTCTGAAGGGACTTGAAAAGGCAGAAACTAAGAAGTTGCTTCCCCTGGCTGTGTAGAACAGAGGGGCACAGTCTTAGAACAAGGAAGCAATCATTTAGAACTGAGATGAGAAGTTGTGAATCTTTACAATTCTCTCTTCCAGGGGTTTGCGGATGCTACTTCATTGAATCTATTTCAGGGTGAAAAATGAGATAAACGTATTTTTTGCTCTCTCGGGAAAACAAGTGATAAGGGGGAAAGGTTGGTGATTAGGAAAGTAAGAGATCAGCTATTATTGTGATTTCACCTACTCCTGCTCCTATTCCATACGTTCTTACGTTAAAGAAGGGAGAAAGATCAGGATTTCCTGCTGTATGGTGCATGCTATAAAATGAGGACAGGATGAAATAGCTTACCAAAACTCATTTGCTTTCATTCACATGAAGAACATCCATTTGGGTAAAATACTGTAAAGGATAAAGTACCTAGAAGAGAATGCTGGTGGGTTAGAATGGATGAAAAGGATTAGGACAGAGCTTCTCTACAGCATAAACAATCAGCATGACCCTGTTTGACCGGTGCTGTCAATGCCATGTTATATCTATGGAACTAGATTTTTAAAAGAATCAGGATCCTTAGGCGTGGAGTGGAGAGAAGTGGTACATTTTGATGTTCATGTTAAACTCAGAGTAGATCTCCTCACAATGAGGGATGGAAAAATACTTCTTTTGCATTTAGCAATTAATGGAAGCATGTCATTAATGGTATATTGAGAACAGCTCAAATGCCCATTTGCTGGACTAAGAAATGATATCTGCCAAAGTGGACAATAAGAAATAGAGCCATTAGAAAACTAAAAAGAATAATTAGACTGCCTTGATCTCATCGATAGGTAGTTCTTCATTTCAGCTGTCCCATCTAAACGAGAAGCCAAAAGAAGACTACATGCTTGGCCAGTTAAGTCTATTAAATGGACTACAAGGTCTGTTGGGCCACACTTGCATATTTACCTGTGATCAGGTATAAATTTAAAGCAAAGTCATCACAGACTTACTAGATCAAAGTATTGCTCTCTCATTTCAGAGAGAGAACTGGTGATGATTTAACTTGAGTGTCAGTTCACAACAGGTGATGGAAGAGGTTAGGAAGGAAAGTCCTTCATGGTTGCCTCATGGTGTGGAAATTAAGCCCATGTGTTGGCATCACTCTGCATCGCAAGCCAGCTGTCCAGCCAACTGAGTTAACTGACCCCATTACCTAATGAGCTATAGAGTAGCAAAGGCAGCAATGCAGGATGGTGGTGTCCTCTCAACTTGGCAATGTTTTCTAGACAAGAGACAGGAAAGGGAGAAAAATTACAATAAAGTTAATAACAGATAATAAAAGATAAATAACAACAAGATAACTTAGAAAGAGAATGAACTTTTTCTTCACACCATAGCTATCTGTGCTACCTTTGACCAAGCAAAGGCAGACAGTGTGCAGCAACATATATTCCCAGTGCAGTTGATTTGATTTGTTTGTATTTTTTGCAGCCGTGCAATGTCCACCCCCAAATCCTCCAGAAAATGGATCAGTGCGTTTTCAAACCACAGGCCAGCCGACTAAGGTGTCTGTCTTTGGAGATATGATTTCCTACGAGTGCAAAGAACGTTTGGCTTTAATTGGAAATGAAACAGGCTTTTGCTTGGCCAATGGAAAATGGACAAATGCACCTCAGTGCAAAGGCAAGTAAACATGACAGCAAAATTAAAGGTGTCTCTTATTTGCCTATGTTTCTCTAAAATTAGTATGAATAAAAAAAATCTAGAGTTTGACTGCCGCAACCAGGTCTGTGCACAAGATGTCACATGGGATGTCACATTACAGGTGTATTAGAGCCTCATTAACAATGATTTATAGTTTATTTTTCTCCATCACGTTGGATTTAATGAAATCAAATGGGAACTTACATAGTTCATATGAATAAAACAAAGAACCGTAGAGCTGGAGACCTGAAATATAAACAAAAAGTGCTCTAGAAACTCAGCAGGTCAGGCGGCTTCTGTGGAGAGAGAAAAACATAGCCAATGTTTCAAATCCAGTGACGTCCGTCACCATTAGAAGCAGGAGTTGGCCACTTGGCCAGTTAAGTCTCTTGTGCCATTCAATAAGATCATGATGATCTAATTACTCCACATTCCCACTTACCCCGAATAACCTTTCCCTCTCTTGCTTACCAAGAATCTATCTATCTCTGCCTTTAAAACAACTAGATTCTGCTTCTGCTGCCTTTTGAGAAAGTAAGAATATTGCAGACACATTACAAATTGGAAGAGGAAAATGGAAGAAGTTAACACCTTTCCCACAAATGACCCCAATTGAAGGTTTCAAATATTTGTGATCTCTCAGTAAGAATGATGAGGGGATGGAGCAGTGAGACCGGGGGCCTGTCTGTGAATGAGTGGGAATGCAGCTGTTATAACACATTCAGAGCTCAATGGTGGCTGTTGTTAACTCCGAGCTCATGACCCCAAAATTTCAACTTGCAACCTCACTTTGGGATTGCCTGAGTTAATCATTAATGAGGAAACAGTACCTGTAAATTAAACGTACTAGCGCAACAACACCTCATAGCAACACATTATAATCATGCGTTGTTGCATAATAATTTAACGTATGCTAAATCCAAGACACCACTGTGAGATACAGATGCACAGACATTCTAACTTAAGTAGGAAAATTTTCAATTACGTTACTTTTTTGGCACAGTTGAGGACTAATGGTGCTATATGCTCTCAGGAACACACCCCCTCTTTTATAGAGACTGAAAACAAAAAATGCTGGAAATCACAATGGGTCAGGCAGCATCTGTGGACAGAGAGCAAGTTAACGTTTTTAGTCTTGATGACTCAATGACTCTTCACCAGAGTTGCTCTCTCTCTCCATGGATGCTACCCGACCCATTGTGACTTCCAGCATTTTTTGTTTTCAGTATAGATTCCAGCATCTGCAGTAATTTGTCCCTCTTTTATAGTTGAGTGTTGTGTGAGATTGGAGAGTGAGGGCCTTGCATAATGGTGCATAAAAAAGGAATCAAGTTGTTTAATGTTTCCCAGAAGGTCCATTCTCCACACTCTCACTGGCATGTGTTTGATATCTGTTCTGGACATATGTTGTGGAAAATATTTCCCTGAAATTGAACAATGGTATCCCTCAACCACAGGAAATAATTGTGCAGAAAGGATTGTTAATTGTACACTGATTGTGCATAGGTTCAAATGATTAATTTGAATCTCTATTCATAAACATGGACTGAAACTGTGGTTGTCAGTTAGATGCTTTGTTGCAATATGTAAATTATTATAAAAGTGACTGAAGATTGACTCCAGTTTTGTTGTTCGACAACTGGCTCCAGAGAAAGGTCAAGTTGATGATAGATGAGGTGGTATATACACATATATAGTTATATTGATTGGTATTTCAAAGCAAAATACAATGAACACATTAGGAATCTTAGTAATAGACAAGATCTTCTCAGAAAACCACCTGGGGTGTTAGGAACTGGAGAAATTGACTTTGTTAACATTCAGAATTTTCTATACGGAGATTTTGAACAAATATTGAGATTCAAAGGATTATCCCTCCAATTTGGTGTCCCAATACTTGTCAATAGAAGCAGTGAAATGTAAGATCATACATCCTAGAATGTTGATTGGCTTTTTCCAAACTCACACATTCCGCCAGGTTCTTGTTTTCTTCCTCCAAGCAATCCAATTCAGTGGAATTTATAAAGGGGCATCCAATACAAGAGGGGTGGCATTAGGTGTATTGAAGACTAAATGTAAATGCACACTCCAATGTGTTGACCATCAGTGAGCAGAAGAATCGATTGATCCGAAAAACAAACAACAGTCTGAGGAACTTAGGAACGGGAATAGCTTTTTAACCCTGCCCACCATTTAACTAGATCAAAACCGACCTTCTATCTCAATGCCATCTTCTTGCAAAGAAGTAAATTGCAGGCTGCCCTCTTAAAAATATTTTAGGTAAAGACACTACTTTACAACTGGCCATATCCAGTTTACACAGTTGAGATTGGGTGGGAAGTGATGCTGCACTGATTTATGGATGGGAGAGACATAACTTTTTTTCTTCTATGCATTTACATTATTATGAAATTCCCATTTTTTATGTGCTCTCAGATGTCTCTTCCCTGTTTACTGTCAAGAGTGTCACATGAACCAGCATACAAGAGCATTACTGACACCAAGATTGCTGTGTATTTCTTATTCACTGCATTGCTGCTGAAAAGGAATTTCACCAACTGCTTTGGTTGGAGACAAACAGTGGTTGCATGATGAATGAGAACAAATTAAAAGGCTTTCTTACAAAGTTTTTTTTATTATAGAAGTGAAATGCGGAATGCCACCAAAAATAGTAAATGGATTTATGGTATTTGCAATCAAAAGAAGCTATAACTACAGGGAGACTATTGATTATGGCTGTGTTGAAAATTACATTTTGGATGGTTTGAAGACAATCACATGTGAGAAGACAGGAAACTGGACTGAAAAGCCCACATGCCGAGGTAAGATGAACCTGACTGGATTGACAAGAGACGGCTATGATTCAGTTACCTTTGGAAAGCAAAGTTCATTGTACCTCCAGATAATACCAGAGTTTTGCTGGCAAAAGTAAACATTTAATTTAAGGCTTTAGTTTGCTTACTTTATGTTAAATTTCATTTATGATGCATCTACTTAATGGCTGCAAATTGCTTCTAGTGTTGATAATGCAAATAATAGACATGTAACCACAAGCTTTTAAGTTTTATATCTGTAATCTAAAAAATAGTTTCAGGGACCTATTCTCATACTTTTTGTTATTGAATGATATTTACCCCCACATTAGTCTACACAGCATATATAACTAGATGAGCTGAAATATCATCTAACAAAATATCGGAAAGTCCAAAGCTATTGTCTTTGGACACTCCACAAACTCCACTCCTTAGCCAAGGACCCTAACACTAACCTCAGTAGTTGTCTAAGGCTAAATCAGACTGTATGCAACCAGACCAGTATCATTCTTGTCAAAGGGATAGATTTCCAACCACTCATTCATGATACAACTGAGTACTTACATCTACCTTACATCAGGCAATGACTTTTCCTGCCTGAGCTTAACTGCTAGAGAAACCCACACTCATGCATTTGTTTTCTCCAGATTTTGCAATTCTAACATTTTCCAAGACAGCCACTCATCTTTCACCCTTCATAAACTTGAGCTTATCTAAGTTTCTGCTGTTCCAATACCATTGTGTTCACTGACCTGCATTGGCTTCCATTGTGGCAACACTTCTGTTTTAAAACTGTCATCCTTGTTTTCAAAATCCTCCATGGCCTTGCCTTCCTATCTGTGAGGATTTCTTCAGCCCCACAAACCTCTGAGATCCTTATTTAAATCACTCCATCATTGCCAGTTGCCTTCAACTGCCTAAGCCCTAAGCTTGGGAATTCACTCCCTTGACTTCTTAGTTTTACTTTACTCCATTAAGACAGTCCTTAAAGTCTACCTTCTTATTTAGCTCAGTGTCATAGTTTGTTTGACAACACTTCTGTGAAGCACTTTCAGGCTTTTTACTTTGTCAAATCTGTTATATAAATGGAAGCTGATGTTATTGTATATTCCAAATTGCAACACGGAGCTGGATTTTATGGACCCCAATTCAGTGTATTTGAAGATGGTTGGGGGCACACTTGAAGTAAAGTGTGTGGTATTCCCACTACCTTTCAATGACCTCCAAACTGTTTGCAGTTTTACAACGGACAGAGAAGATGTCAGACAGCCTATCCACCTAGGACTTATTGGACTCTTTAAGGGGCGAACTAGTGGCCACTTAAAGGCCTCATTCCACCTCTGCTGTTACTTTACCCACACTGGGGCAAAATAACTGTGGCCTGGCCTCTAGGTAGCTGGTTGTGACTTGGGATCAGGGGTTATGTGGTTATCAGGTGTAGCAGCCTGGGCCTATTTGTTCTGTTCCCACCTCTGATCCACAGCAGGTGAAGGCAGAGGTTAGATGGTAGCCCAACAACTCTCTTTGTGTGGGATGCAGTCGGGCAAGAAGACCTCCTTTACGTTGCTCACTCACTCAGTCAGCCCCCTCACTAGTCTTTCAAAACCAGCCCTCTTCACTGACTTCAGTGGGGTCTGCCAGCCAGGCTTATACAAAACCCCGGAATTACCGACATTCATACCCCATCACTTCTTCTTCCCGGGGATTTCCTAGAGTACCAATGCAGGCCCTCGCTCAAAACTGGCACGACTGGGACAACAGACTTTGTACTCTTGAAGATGGGAGACTGAGATGGGGTACAATTCTCACCCTGAAACAATGGAGGCAATCCCAGTGTAAAATGGCTGCAGGGCTGATTGCTTTTGGGTGGGCACACTAGCAACTGAATTTTCCGGTTGGGATTGGGGTTGCTGGGGAAGGCAGAATTGGGTACTGGTGATGGCTGGAGTGGAGAGGGTGGGGAATACGTGCATTGGAGTATATAGTATACCATAAAATCCAGCCATTAATACAAACACAGGCTATCTCATAAAACTTTTAAAGTGATAACAGCTTGATTTTTGGACAGGTGCTTGCATTATGAGCCTGATTTACTGCCAGCATGGGCAAATTAAATTTTACTGACTTGATGGTCTTCTATGCCGCTGTTTATTTTCTCAGTGGTGCTGTTCATTAAATCTTTGTTTAATTGGATACTTAAGGAGTATTACCTTATCATTAACATATCTGCAAACAGAATTAATTGATAGGTTGTCGTTTTCCTTGTTTAGCTCCCTGTATTCTACCTGTGCAGAGAGCTCGTATATTCTATAATGGAAAAAAGATCTGGATGAATGAACTTCCAAAGAGGAGAATATTACACAAAGAAAGAGTGTATTTTTACTGCAAAGACAAAGAACGAAACTGTGGATTACCAGTTCCAACTCAGTGCATAGATAGCAAAATTGAAATTCCTTCATGCTTTAAAGGTAAGAATGATTCGAGGTATGAAGATGTCTGAAAATCTCTTATGTTAGCTATATTATTACAATTAAATAATTCATAGCATGCCACAGGTGTGTTAAAGCTGTCATTGGTGGCCATGTTTTCAGCTGTCTAGAGCCTAATTTCTTTTCTTTGTCTTTCTCTTCCCCTTTTTATCTGCTCTTTGCAACTTACCTCATTGACCAAACCTCTAGTCATCTGTCCTAATATGTGTTTCTATGTCAAATTTTGTTTGCTAGTTGCTCCCTGGATTGAAGTGCAATGAGATGTTTTTACTATGTTAGAGGCATTATATAAATGCATGTTGTTGCTGTTCATGTCTATTCCCTTCATTCCATAACAAATACTCTCCTTCCCCATGTTTAAAATGGAAAATTCATTTTTTTTAATATCTCACTTCTTAGTGCAGAAAGATGACCACTTTTGAAGTCTTGCTTGCTAACTTTCTATCTAGCTCCCCAAATTCTGACTGCTTGACTCTAAATTCTAACTGCAGAACATATCTTTCTTTCTACTTATGGTCATTGGTACCAATGTAGATCACAAAGATGGCTGTTTACCTTTGCGTTATCGGAATACTCTACAACTGCTCAGTGACATCTTTGATCCTGGCATCAGGGAGGCAACATAACTTCCTGGATTCACTTCACTGCCACAGAAACACCTATCTGCTCCCCTAACTGTTGAATCACCTATCATCTTGGCTCTTCCTGCCTTTTTTGTAGCTCCCCTACACTTAGCCACTTATTGTGCCATTGAGTTAGCTTCAGCTGCATTCCTCCAATGAATTGTCACTCGTATCAATTCAAAGCAAAATATTTTTTGTAAAGTGGCATACAGTCAGGAGATTCCGGCACTTCCTGGTTATTTCTTTTTGACTGTCTTGTGATCACCCATTCCCTCTCTCCATGTGTAATCTGAAGCTGTGGGTTGACCACATCAATTAACACACTATCCACCCAGTTCTCACCTTATGGGTGCACTGAAGTGATGCCTGCTGTTGTGGCAAGTTCTGAACTCAGAGCTCCAGCTGCTGCAACTGCTGACATTTCCTGCACAAATGGATATCCAGGGCAAGGAAGAAGTCCTGGAGTTCCCACAATACACAGGACATGCATTCTTGAGGTTTATAAATTTATAATATCATATATGGCTGGAGGATTTAAAACCGATCTGATGGGCAACTTTTTCATGTAGAGGATGGTGCATGTATGGAACGAGTTGCCTGAGGAATTGGTGGAGGCAGGTACAATTACAACATTTAAAGGGCATCTGGATGGGTATTTGAATAGGAAGGATTGAGGGACTAAGGCCAAATCCTGGCAAATGGGACTAGGTCAGATTAGGATGACTGGTTGGCGCGGACGGGTTGGACTGAAGGGTCTGTTTCCAAGCTGTATGACTCTTTGACTCTACGATTCTAAAGGAGAGGTGAAGAGCAACAGAGGGAAGATGCCTTGAACGGATGTCTCTGGAAACTAAAGATGAAATTTCACTAATACAAACCAAATGACCTTGTGCACTTCTTTTTCAGAACCTTCAAAATTCGCTTACGCAATTACTTATGGATCACTTCCATCAGAAATTAAACAGTGTTAATGTTGGAACAATACAATCATTCCAACCAGCAAAGTATCATCTACACTGAAATACGAACAAAACTTTGTAAAGTGGTCACAAATCTTGATTAGTAACATTGTTACCAGTATTAAGTAAACATACATTTGTAGCACCTAACATTTTTGGAAAAGCTATTATTGATTTCTTTTCAGACATCACCGGATGTGTCAGATGTGGTATAACACTGCTCATAATCAACAGCTGGTGCCAACATTCATTTTAAACGACATGTAATTAATGACAAAATCCAAATGACACCACTTTTATTTGTCCCTGTAATGACATTAAATCACTTTGAAATCAATAAAACTAATAAAATCTTTCTTAATTAAATACAAATCATTGATTCATTTAAGTGCAGAAATGGAATTGTATTGGTTGGGAATGGGGATCAGTGCACTATTTTCACTTATCTATGTGTCTTTATCCTGGGATTATCAAGGAGAATTATTACAGTGCAGCTATGGAAAGAGCAACAAAAAGCAACCAGAGTGAAAAAGTGAACAAGTCATTTGCAGGCAGAAGGAAGGAGCTTGGTCTGCAGGAATTAATACGCAAGAAACGTTGTCAGTTGGAGGAAATGAGCTCTGAGTTTCAGAATTTGAGCACCAGTTGGTATCACTGTGTTGTAACTGAAAGACTGAGCTGCATGTTAAGAATGTGCAGGTTGAAATACAATGAGTGATTCCCAGACAGACAAAGAAGGACCAGGCCAGTTGTGTAGGACTACCCCAAACGTACTTCTGTTTCAAAATAGTATTCAGTTCTAACTTTAGGTGAGGAATACTTTGGGAAAGAACAGCAAGCACCAGAGGCATGACCACAAAACTATAAGTGGCTCAGCTATAGAGGGAAGAGGAGCAAGATTGGGAATCTAACAATGATAGGGAATTTGATAATTAGGCTTTTCTTCAGTCATAAATGGTATGTTATCTCCCTGGTGTCCCTGTCCAGGGCACATTGAGTGGCTGCAGGGCATTCTAAAAGGGATGGTGAATAGCCAGAAGTTGTTGCCCATATTAGGTTAAAAGAGGGATCAAGTCTGCAGGCAATATAGTACTGGACAAATTCTATAAGAGACCCCAACTATAATGAAAGACATAGAATAATTTACAGGGAAATCAGAGAACTGCTAAAACTATACATTTCTGATAATGGAGAACTGAGCATCACTGAGCATGCATATGATTTCTAAAATATATCTGTTCTCACAGATGTTGGATTATCAGCACAGTATCTCTAGGATTGTTCAAACATATGAGTTAGGAACAGGAAGGGACAGTTGACCTGATGTGTTTGCTCCTCTATTTAATAAGACCATGGCTGATCTGATCAAGTCCGCTTTCCTGCCTACCCCTATAAACTTTCAACCCTTGAGGAGAATCTATCCACATCTACCTTAAAAAGTCAAGGTCTCTGTTTCCAACATTTTTTGAGGAAGAGATTTCTGAAGGCTTACAACCCTCTTCTGTTTTAAAATACAGCCCCTTATTTTTAATGACCCTAATTCTAAATTCTGTTTCCAAGAGGAAACATGCTTTCCATATTCAACCAGACAAGACCCACCTGATATTCTCTAATGAAATCACCCCTTGTTCTTCTGAACTCTCGCACATACAAGTCTAGCCTGTCCAGTGTTTGGAGGCTCTTGCGACATAGGTTTAGAATCCCTACCTCTGGGATGGAACACCTGAGTTCACGACCCACCTGCTCTAAAGGTATTTAATAACATCTCCAACAGGTTTATTAGCAAATATGTAGCCTGTCAAATCTTTCCTCGTAAGACAATTCAGTTATATCAGGGATTAGTCCAGTAAACCTTCTACATATGACTCCAAAGGAAAACAAAACACACCTGGAGTAACAACAGCCAGAAGATTATAGGATGCCTGCCTTGCTGTAGATATCAATCTGTTCGGAGAGATGTTTCCGCACACTTCTAGCACATGCAACTTGAACCCGGTTCTCCTGGATCAGAGGTAGGGACATCACCGCTGTGCCACAAGAGCCCTTTAAGAGTTCTTTTTCCCTGCACGGGAATATATATTTTCCTAATTAACATGTTCAGAGATGTTACGATACAATCTCTGGGCCAAGTGGGACTTGAACCCGGGCCTCCTGGCCCAGAGTCTCCCTTCTCAGTCTGACTAACGGGGGTACATTTTACGACAGGGCCCGCAGCTCTCCGTGTATCGCCCGTCTCCATGGCGACGGCCGAGCTACGCCCGACGGAAGCACGTCATGAGGCGACTACGTCCGGCGGGCGGGTGGCAGTTTTGAACGTTGGAGCTGTTCTCGCGCCATGAGCGGGCTGTCAGAGGCATTGTCTCCTCAGCCGGATCCGGTCAGGCTGTGGCCTGTCACCCGTCTCAGCCTCCTGTTCTTTTAATACGCTGTCAGCCACTCCTTGCGTTTTTAAACAGACCGCGCATAATTGTTTGGCCTTTAGACAACGGGCAGGCGATCGCTCCAGGTCAGTGGGTTTTATTTTCGCACCAGGAGTGGCGAGAGTCTTGTTCCTTCAAAACTGACAAACGATTCCTGGGTCCAGTTGATGGTGGGTACGTGCTGGTTTGGTGGGTGATGAATAATTAATATCATACCAGATTGTCAGATTTATATTATCACCTGGATAGGACCAGTAACTTTTTCAAAGTAGACAAAGGAAGAGAGTCATAAGTCCTTACTGAGAGACTAAAGCCCCAAGATTCCACAATTTTGAACCTTAAAAATCTTTACAATGTTGGAACTCATCCTAGTACATTCTATAATGTGTATGCAACATGTATTCTAACAAGTAGAAAAAACCTGAGGTAAATACGAGTAAAAGACAAGCTGTGGTTGAATACCCCACAGGGCACATGCAATAGATATGGAGGTGCCAGTGTTGGACTTGGGTGGACGAGGTCAGAAGTCACACCACGTCAAGTTATAGTCCAACAGGTTTATTTGAAATCACAAGTTTTTGAAGTGCTGCCCCTTCGTTGTACTTTGCCTGATGAAGGAGCAGTGATCCAAAAGTTTGCGATTTCAAATAAATCTGTGGGACTATAACCTGGTGTTGTGTGACTTCTGACCACATGCACTAGTATAGCGGTCAAAACAGATCCCATAGATTTCTCTGCAGCAGCCACTCCACTTGTGTGTTAGTGCCACAGTGGACCATCAAATCTCATTAAAACTTTATAAGAGATTACAACTGTCTTCTGAAGACTGAGCTTTGGAGCTCAATCAAACAAACACAGACTGCCTTGATGGCTACTCACATTTTGGTAGTTCCCTTCCTTTCCTGGGTTTTCCATGGTCTCGTGAATTCTGGAAGCTGCCCTCCAGGACTTGCTCAGAGGTGCAACCTTAGGTACTTTCACTAATACAATACTGCTTCTGTTTTTTTCCTGAGCTCTTAATTTTGCTCAGCTGCAGCAAGTAAATTCTGCTTGTAGGCTTTTCAACCTCCACTCTCAACACTTTTTTTTTGTCATTCATAGGATTTGGACACTGTTGGCTGGGCCATCCCCACTTGACCTTACAAAGGTTGTGGTGAGCTGCCTTCTTGAACTGCTGCTGTCCATTTGCCATAGGTTGACCCTCAACGTACAGTAGTTGATTTAAATGCTTCGTACCAACCCTTTCCAGCTTCGTGGACTTGCCTGAGCCCTAACTCTGACAGTTAATTGCATCTACTATCTCCTAAGACTTCCCTGAGTCCTTATCGCACAGAGCTATTCACCTGCTCCTGGGCCTTCATCCTGAGCTCCAACCACACAGAACTAGTGGCCTCTCAGGAGAACTTTTCTGCATGGAGCTTTCTTTGGCTCTCCCTCGCTTGCTGTGTCCAAACTGACTGTCACTCTTCAACTGCTGTTCCATGACACATGAAATTTTTTGAGTCACTTATTGGAAACCTCGCAGCAAGTGCTGCCCTTGTTCATGGGCAGGGCAGTATTGAAAGTAAGAGACAACAAGGTGCAGAGCTGGATGAACACAGCAGGCCAAGCAGCATCATAGGAGCAGAAAGGCCGATGTTTC
>NC_063354.1:4963455-5033764 GCF_021869965.1 Rhincodon typus | reverse complement strand
GAAACATCGGCCTTTCTGCTCCTATGATGCTGCTTGGCCTGCTGTGTTCATCCAGCTCTGCACCTTGTTGTCTCGGATTCTCCAGCATCTGCAGTTCCTGCTATCTCTGATTCAGTATTGAAAGTAACTTGTATTTGGAACAGTCAACAGCTTGTTACTTTTGGACCAGGAGTAACCCTTTAGTATTCTCTGTTCTGCGT
Source organism: Rhincodon typus (assembly GCF_021869965.1). NCBI lineage: Eukaryota > Metazoa > Chordata > Chondrichthyes > Orectolobiformes > Rhincodontidae > Rhincodon > Rhincodon typus. The sequence continues at coordinate 5,033,564 of NC_063354.1, read as the reverse complement.
ATTGTTTTGCACAAGCCAGCAATCAGATGTATAAGTAATAGACTTCTTTGTAGTCCTATATGCTGGGTGATAATTGACTCCATAACTATTCAATTACAGTTGAAATTAACCATTTTGAGATAGAACTACATCGGGCTGGTCATGTCAGCAGAATGCCAGTGACTGACTTAGCAAAGCAAATCTTTTACGGAGAGATTGAGTTTGGGGTGTGTTTTCATGGTGGTCAATGGAAGCACCAGGTTTTTCTTGGGAGTTTTGATATTTGCCCCAAGATCTGGGAGAAGCTAGCTCAAGATTACTGCTCCTGAAAATTCTACAGACTTCTTCAAAAGCAGATGCACGTCAGAGGCAAAGTGTAGACACAAGGAGAAAACTTCCTGCACTACTGCAACTTGTCCAAAGCTCCTATTAGCATCAGCTTCTTCCTGGAACAGATCAGCCTTAGCATCACATTGGAATCTTACCGAGCACTCTAAATAATGAATGTTGCCATCTTCAGCTTGAACACGGGGATTATAACTGTCTCAAGTCTTGTATATGCTAATTTTCTTGACTGTAGCTGGTGCTTTGTTAAACAGTCGATTTGGAGCAATGCTGGGCTAATTTGAATTGTAGGCTGTTGATGGTTTGAGAAGATGAGTGGCCATATTGCAGCATTTTGAGTTTGAGGTATCTCCACAAACTTCATTACATTGGGCATTCCCCAAGAATATTCTTGGTTGTATTTGTTATGACATAGATCATTAAACAGGTACCTGATTTTATCCTGCATTGGCTTGTTCCTGCCATTCTATTAGATCATAGAGGATTTGTACCCTCAACTTCATTTACCTCTTTTTGCTCCATAATATTTAATGCCTAAATATGTCACAAATCTAAAGATCTCTGTCTTGAAAATTTTATGTGATGCTTTGTGGAAATGGTATGTCAGGAAGGAAATTGTAATTTAGTTAAACTCTGACACTCTTGTCCTTCATTTGTAGACAGGGATCTGACTGTCTTATTGATCGGTAGCGAGGAACATGTCATCCAAATACGCCAAAAAATGTTTGGGTGGGAAAGTTGTCCTAACTGAAAGTTTTCAGGGTGATTTTTTTTCCACCTCTGTTTTCTTTCTGATCGTAAAGTTGATGTGTATGCTGAGCAGTCTCATCTTGGCTTGCGCTAACTTTGGCATGATTAAAAAAAAAAATGAAATTTCACCTCTGCTGATTAATAAATGATAATAAATCACATTGAGAAATTGACAATTCAGATTTGAACCTCTTGTCAAGATCAACAGAAGGTTGATGCAGACTAGTTGCAGTAGATAGCATTGCTGTACTCTCTCCTTTTCTGCTTGGGCCAGGAATTTAGGAAATCTGAGAGGGAATTTCTGTGAAAAATAAGGACATATCAAAGATCTGTGATGCTGAAATTTCTGTAACAGAGTGCTTTATAGCATTATTTAAAATCATATCTCAAAAATGTAAAGCTGTTGAATGACTGCATGAAATATAACATTAATTGATCCTGGGTTGGACTATGTGCAGGAGTTTTATTGAACACACTGCTTTTCCATGGAGATGAGCAGCAAACTCAACTGTGCACTATCTGAAATATTTGGAGGTTAGATCAGCCACTTTCTGATGCAGAAAGAAAATGCTTAATTGAGGAGAAAGTTGATCTGCAGTGTTTTCACAACCTCTTTGCAGAGCTCTTGAGATGATATGGATGTTAGCAAAGAAAGTTATTCCCAGTGAGCATGACTGCTTCACAAAATGGGATCTTTGAATTTGTTCATTTTGCTTTCTTGTTTATTTCCTTAGCTTCCTTGGATGTTTACCAATTATGTTTACTTCATCTCCTACTTCCTTTAAAGTCTCTTTAAGAAAGTCAGTTAATATCTCCTGGTGTATGTATAATTATTTGAAGAGGACAAAAGGTGTCTTTCAACCTATTGGACATTATATTTCTGCGTTCATACTTTAGCTCAAGAATGTGATTTTGTTACTTTTTTGCTGTTTTTAATTACTTGTTTAATTACGTGTTCGGAACTTTCAATCCTGCTGCTATTAAAAGGGTAATTTTTAAATTGAATATTTGAAGTCCTATTACAAATACTAATGCTAATTGTACAAGAGTTTACCCTGACACTCTAGCAAAAAAAAGACTTTTTTTAACAGCAGTCCGAAATAATCCTATTATAAATAGCCTAATATTTTTCTGAATTATCTTTTGTACTTCAGATTAATCTTTGTAAATCAGCTGATGAGATGTCAGTCGGCAGAGACAATAGTCATCAAACTTTATTTTCTGTATGAGGACATGTGAAGTTGCATGTTGTTTCTAAATTCTAAACAATTATTTCTAAAATATTTGATCTGCATTCTACACATTAAGCAGATTGATGAACCTCTCTGAAAATTGTTCCTTAGAAAAGTTGTACGGTTGCTACACCCTATATTGTATTCATAACAATTTGGTGTTTATAGCTACACAGTTTTCACAAAATATTAAATGTTATATGTTAAATATTTGTTTGCTTTTATTGTATAAAGTGAAGGGATGGATATATCTGTATAATTGTCTAGTAAGTGGCATGCTGTACACTTGATTTATTTGCTTTCTTGTCTATCTGGTTCTTAACTGCAGAATGCCGTAATAAGCTGGCATCAGTCCGGAAAACGTGAAAGTGTATGAAGGGGAAAGTTATTAGAAAAGAAGTGTTTTCCATGTAAAATTCTTCCTCTGTCCCCTACCCCATCCATAATCTTAGTTGGGTAAGAGGAGGTTGTGGAGGGATATTCGAGATTATTGCTGCCTGTAAAGAAGTCATTTATTTCTATTAATCCATAGTGTCAGCTTTGAAACTTATAAAGTTCTGCTGTGCTTCAGTAAGAATTTTGGCCGACTGAGTTTTATTGGTTCTGATACCGATTTAAAATATGTGATAGAATTAGAAGAAATGTTTCACATCTGTCTTTTAAGATTCCCAGTAAATAAAGCTGATAGATTCTGTCAAAATCAGGAAAATAAAGTTGTTTTAAAATTGTTATATCCGATAATTGTAATTTCACTTAGTGAATCTCGAATTTTGGATTCTTTGTGCTGATTACTGAGACCATTTTCAAATGCCTGAAATTTGTCACATACCTAACTGTTTCTCTGTCTGCAGGTCTTGTCCATCTACTGAGCATTTCCACCATATATTTTTATCAGATTTCAACATCTGCATTACTTTCATTTCCTGTCAGTTTGATTTTTTTCTATCTTTTATAGATTGCTACAATACCTCTTGAAAGTATATTTGAATAACAGTATATCTCTCTTCACTTAACGTAAGAGTCTGAGCAGATGTCTTTAGGTGTTTGTGTTATTTTGTTTCTTTCCTTCAACATTTAAATGTGGAAATAACTTTTCCCACGTGGTCACTAAAGATGATTAACAAAGAGAATTTGAATTTTATGTTTTGAACAATAGCTATATGTTGTGTATTACATTTCAGGGATAGTTTCTTGATGGTGTAGGCTGCCCCTATTTATCCAAAGAATGAGTAGTGATTTGGCATAGATGAGTTCTTTTGATTCTCTACATAGACTCATAGAGATGTGCAGCATGGAACCAGATCCTTTGGTGCAACTGGTCCATGCCAACCTGATAATCCTAAATAAATCTAATCCCATTACCAGCATTTGGCCCATGTCCCTCTGAACCCTTCCAATTCATATACCCATCCAGATGCCTTTTAAATGTTGTAATTGTACCAGCCTCCACCACTTCCTCTGGCAGCTCATTCCATACATGCGTCATCCTGTATGTGAAAAAGTTGCCCCTTAGGTGCCTTCTAAATCTTTCCCCTCCCGCTCTAAGCCTATGCCCTCTAGTTTTGCATTGCCCCCACCCCGGGGAAAAGACCTTGCCTATTTACCCTATCCATGCCCCTCATGATTTTATAAACGTCTGTAAGATTGCCCCTCAGCCTACAACATGCCAGGGAAAATAGCCCCAGCCTATTCAGCCTCTCCCTATAGCTCAAACCGTGGCAAAATCCTTATAAATCTTTTTCTGAACCGTTTCAAGTTTCACAACATCCTTCCAATAGCAGGGAGACCAGAATTGCATGCAATACTCCAGAAGTGGCCTAACCAATGTCCTGTACAGCACAACATGACTTCTCAACCCATGTGTTTAATGCACTGACCAAGAAAGACAAGCATACCAAACGCCCTCTTCACTACCTGTCTACCTGCGACTCCACCTTGAAGGCAGCACGGTGGCTCAGTGGTTAGCACTGCAGCCTCACTGCACCAGGGAGCCGGGTTTGATTCCACCCTCGGGACGACTGTCTGTGTGGAGTGTGCACATTCTCCTCGTGTCTGCGTGGGTTTCCTCTGGGTGCTCTGGTTTCCTCCCACAGTCCAAAGATGTGCAGGCTAGGTGGATTGGCCATGCTAAATTGCCCATAGTGTTCAGGAACGTGTAGATTAGAGGGATGGGTCTGAGTGGGATGCTCCGAGTGTTGGTATGGACTTGTTGGGCCGAAGGGCCTGTCCCTACACTGTAGGGATTCTATGATCTATAATTCTATGATCTATGAACTGTGAACCTGCACCCCAAGATCTCTTTGTTCACCAACATTCACCAGGGTCATACCATATTGTGTACATTTAAGTGCAACGCCCTCAGTCCTGCATTGACTACACCCTCTGCTGATAGAGTTGCAGCAGATGAAGGGTCAACTATGACTATGTGTATGAAACAAGGTAAATGAGCTTGTAGCACAGATTGAAATTGGCAGATATGATGTTGTGGGTATCACAGATGTGGATGCAAGGGGATCTGGGCTGGGAACTAAATATCAAGAATACATGTCCTATGGAAAGGACAGGCTGTTGGGCAGAGGGGGCAGGGTTTCCTTCTTAGTAAGAAATGAAATTAAATCAATAGCAAGAAGTAATATCAAGTTGGAAGGTGTAGAATCTGCCTGGGTAGAGTTGAGGAATCTTAACGGAGTTAAGACCCTAATGGGAGTTGTGTATAGGCTTTCTAGCAGGATCAGGATGTTGGGAAGAAAATAAATCGGGAGATAGTATAGGCATGGAAGAAAGGCACTATTTGAATAATCATCGGGGACTTCAGTATGCAGATGGACTGGGAAAATCAAGTTGGTAGCGGATCCCAAGAAAAGGAATTTGTGGCATGTCAACGAGATTTTTTTTGGAGCAGCTTGTGGTAGAACTGCTAGGGAACAGGCAGTTCTGGAATGATTATGTGTAATTAGGCAGACTTGATTAAAGAGCTTAAAGGTGAAGGAACCCCCAGGAGGTAGTGACCATAATATGATAGAATTGACCCTTCAGCTAGAGAGGGAGAAGCTTGAATCAGATGTAACAGCATTACAATTGAGTAAAGGTAACTACAAAGACATGAGGGAGGAGCTGGCCAGAGTTGATTGGAAAGGGAGCCTAGCAGGGAAGACAGCGCAGCAACAATGGCAGGAGTTTCTGGGGGTAATTAAGGAGGCACAGCAGAAATTCATCCCAAGGAAGAAGAAACGCACTAAAGGGAGGACAAGATAATCATAGCTGACAAGGGAAGTCAGGGAAAGCGTAAAAGCAAAAGAAAAAGCACACAATATGGTGAAGATTTATGGGAAGCAATAAGAGAGGAGAGAATGAAACATGAGAGTAAACTAGCTAGTTATATAAAAGAAGATTGCAAGAGTTTTTCAAAGATATTTTAAAGACAAAAGAGAGGTAAGAGTTAACATTGGACTGCTAGAAAATGGGGCTGGAGAAGTAGTAATGGGGAACAAAGAAATGGTGGAAGAACAGAATAGGTACTTTGCATCAGTTATCACAGTGGAAGACACCAGCAGCATACCGGAACTTCAAGAGTCAGGGGGCAGAGTTCAGTGTAGTGGGCATCACTAAGGAGAAACAAAAACAGGAATTGCTGGAAAAGCTCAGCAAGTCTGGCAGGATCTGTGGAGGGAAATCAGAATTAAGGTTTCGGGTCGAATGACCCTTCCTCAGAACTGATGGTAGCTAGGGTGGGGTGATGGGAATCAGTACCCAAGGATCCAAACACACCTTTCAGGTGAAACAGTGCTTTACCTGCATGTCACACAATCACATCTACTGCATTTGCTGCTCCCAAGTGGTCCTCTCGACATGGCTGAAACAAAGAGTAGACTGGGTGACTGTTTTGCAGAACACCTATGTTCTGTCTGCAAAAAAGACTCTGGGCTTCCGGTTGCCTGCCACTTTAACATACCACCCTGTTCACTGGCCAACATCTCTGTCTCAGGCTTGCTGCGATGCTCCAGCGAAGCTCAGCGCAAGCTGGAAGGACAGCACCTCATTTTATGCTTGGGGACCCTGCAGCTTTCTGGACTCAATATTAAGTTCAATAACTTTAGGGCCTGAGCTCTCCCATGTCCTTACCTCAACTCCCACATACCAGGCCTTGTTACCACATAGACTGCTATTACATACAACCCATTGTTAACCACTAACAGTCCGAATTAACAACTATTCACCCGCCTAGCCAGATTGCCTGGCCAACTGTTCTTCTGTCTCTTTGGGCTCTACTCCTGCCTATTGTTTACTCCTTATCCCCACCCCCCCACCCTATCTTCTGCACATAAACCCACATTTTCCTAGCTACTGTCAGTTCTGAGGAAAGGTCACTCGACCCGAAACATTAACTCTGATTTCCGTCCACAGATGCTGCCAGATCTGCTGAGCTTTCCCAGCGATTTCTGTTTTCGTTTCTGATGTACAGCATCGCAGTTATTTTGGTTTTCATCACCAAGGTGAATAAAGAACAATGCAGCTCAAGAACAGGTCCTTTGGCCCTCCAAGCCTGTGCCAACGTATTTTACTGTACCACACTAAAACTGTCTTCACGTACAGTTCTGAAGGTGGACAAATGACCTGGACCAGATGGACTACATCCCAGAGTTCTGAAGAAGATAGCAAAGGAAATTACAGAAGCATTGATTATGGTCTTTCAGGAATCACTGGAGTCAGGAAAGTTCCCAGAGGAATGGAAAGTGGCTAATGTAACACCCCTGTTTAAGAAAGGGGGGAGGCAGAAGACAGGAATCTATAGGCTGGTTAGTCTGATCTTTATCGTTGGTAAGATTTTAGAATCAATTATAAAGGATAAGATTGCAGAATACTTGGAAATGCTTGTTAAAATAAGACTGAGTCAACATGGCTTTGTCACGAGGAGATAATGCCTGACAAATCTGCTAGAATTCTTTGAGGAGGTAACAAGCAAGTTAGACAAACAAGAGCCAGTGAATGTGATCTATTTGGATTTCCAACAGGCCTTTGACAAGGTGCTGCACAGGAAGCTGTTAAAGAAGATAACAGCTCCTGATGTTAAGGGCAAGGCACTGGCATGGATAGAGGATTGGCTGACTGTCAGAAGGTAGAGAGTAGGGATAAAGGTGTCTTTTTCAGGATGGAAGCCAGTGACTGGTGGAGTTCCACAGGGTTGAGTGTCGGGACCAAAGCTGTTCATATTATACATTAATGGACAAAATGAACTGAGGCCATTGTTGCTAAATTTGCAGAGGACACCAAGAAGGGTGGAGGCGCAGGTTGTGTTGAGGAAGTGGGGAAGCTGCAGAAGACTTGGATAGGCTAGGAGAGTGGACAAAGAAAATGGAGATGGAATACAATGTGGAAAATTGTGAGGTTATGCACTTTGGCAGGAAGAATAGAGGTGTAGACTATTTTCTAAATGGGGAAAGGCTTCAGAAATCTGAAGTGTGCAAGTACTCAGGAGTCCTAGCTCAGGATTCTCTTAAGGTTGACGTGCAGTTTCATTTGGCAGTTAGGAAGCCAAATGCAATGTCGGCATTCATTTCAAGAGGGCTAGAATGCAAGAGCAGAGATGTACTGCTGAGGCTATATAAGGCTCTGGTCAGACTGCATATGAAGTTTTGGGTCCTGTTTCAAACATGCTAGTGTTGGAGAGGGTCCAGGTTTACAAGCATGATCCCAGGGATGAAGGGCTTGTCATATGAAGAACAGTTGAGGACTCTGGATCTGTACCCAGTGGAGTTTAGAAAAATGAGAGGGGATTTCATCGAAATTTACAGAATACTGATTGGCCTGAATAGAGTAGATGTGGAGAAGATGTTTACATGAGTAGGAGAGACTAGAACCCAAGGGCGCAGCCTCGGAGTGAACGGATAACCCTCTAGGACTGAGGTGAGGAGGAATTTCTTCAGTCAGAGGGTATTTCATCTGTGGAACTAGTTTTTGCCGGAGGCTGTGGAGGCCAAGTCATTGAGTGTATTTAAGGCAGAGATGGATAGTTTTGTGATTGGTGAGGGGATCAAGGGTTACAGAGAGAAGACAGGAGAATGGGGTTGATAATCATATCAGCCATGATTGAATGGCAGAGAAGACCTGATGGCCCAAATGGCATCGTTTTGCTCCTGGCCTTATGGGTGGGAGAGGGAATCAAGTGGGATTAAGAGACCACAAGTCATACAGTTTTACATCATAGAAAGAGGCCTTTCAACCTCTTGTGTTTGTGCTGGTCATCAAGTACTTATCTACTCTGGTTCCATTTTCCAGCATTTGACCTGTAGCCTTGAATGCAATATATTTCAAATCTTCCACTTTGTAAATGCTCTGATGGTTCTTTCAGACAGTGAATTCCAGATACCCACCACACTCTGGGTTTTAAAAAAAAAATTCTTCCTTCAATCTCTTTTAAACCTCCTGCAACTTAAATGTATACCCCAGATATTGACCCTCTGGAGAGGTGAAAAGTTTCTTCTTGTCTACATATGCCCCTCATAATTCTGTATACTTTCATCAGGTTCCCCATCCGACTTTTGTGCTTGAGGAAACAATCCTTGCTTGTCTAGTCTCACTTTGAAGCTGAAACACTCCTGCCCAGCCTATCCAATCTTTCCTTGTAGTTCAGGTCCTCCAGCCCATGCAGCATCCTCGTAGATCTCCTCTGTACTTCTCCAGTGCAGTTGTGCCCTTCCTGTAATGTGGGGACCATAACAGCATGCAGTGCTCCAATTATGGCCTAACCAGTGTTTTATATAGATGCCTATATCATTGTGTAGCTAAGGCTTTCAAACTCTGTATTTACCATACTGCCTAATTTTGTTTCCTCCGCGGTATTATTGATCAAACTTCCTTCATTTGTGTCTAGATGATTTTCTATTGTGTACTAGAGCAAAGGATCCAGCAACAAACCCTGCAGAATGCCACTGAACCCAGGATTTCCTTCACAAATCCAATTTTCATAGAATCATACAGTCCCTACAATATGGGAGCAGGCCATTGAGTCCATGCCGATCCTCCAAAAAGCATCCCACCAGACCCCCCCACCCCCCACTTCGCAATTCTGCATTTCCCATGGCTAATCCACATGACCTGCACATCTTCGGATTGTGGGAGGAAACCCAGGTAGATATGGGGAGGATGTGCAAACATCACACAGAGGGTGGAATTGAACCCGGGTCCTTGGTGCTGTGAGTCAACAGTGCTAACCACTGAGCCACTGTGCAAACTTCCCTGGATCCCATGGACTCTTAGCTTCTTGACCAGTTTTCCATGTGAAACCTCATCAAAAGCTTTACTGAAGTCCATACAGACTACATTAACTGCACTACCCTAATCTATACACTTTCTCAAAACACATTCAAACCTGTCAGACATGATCTCTCCTGATAAAGTCATTACAAACATCATTGATTAATCCTTGCCTCTCCAATTGAAAATTAATTCTCTCCCTCGGAATCTTTTTCCAAAAATTTCCCTACTGCAGAAATAAGAGTCCCTTGGCCTAAAGTTTCCTACTTTGTCCCACTAGTCATCTTGAATAATGGTACACATTAGCTGTCTTTCAGTCCTCTGGCATCTCTCCTATGGCTTGAGAGGATTTGGTAATTAATGCAGAGCCCCAGCAATCTCCTCCCTTGTCTCCCATAGCAGCCTGGGATATATCGAATTTTGGGCCTGAGGATTTATCCAATTTTAAGCTCACTAATATCTCGTCCCTCTCAATTGTAATTAGTTCAAATATATCACAGTCTTCCTTCTGATTTGAATGCCTACATAAACTTCTCTGTAGTTAATTTGGTGCAGAGTGCTCATTTGAAACTTTCTCTACATCTTGAACAAAAACAAAGTTGCTGGAAAAGCTCAGCAGGTCTGGCAGCATCTGTGAAGGAAAAAACAGAGTTAAAGTTTCGGGTCCGGTGACACATCCTCTTCTCTACATCTTCCTGATCCACACAGTTTGCCACCTGCTCCCTCATGGTTGCTCATCTGTAATACACTTATAAAATGCCTTTGGGTTTTCCTTTATTTTACGTGCAGTGTGTTTTCACTGCCCCCCTTGGCTTTCCTAATTTCCTTTATGAACAGCCCCTTGCACTTTCTATATTCCTTCACGGCTACTGGTGTTTTGAACCCTTAGTATCTTCCATTAGCTTGCTTTCTTTTCCTTAGCCAGTTCTGTACACGTTGACATCCAGGGTTCTCCGGACTTGTTGGTCCCACCCATCACCTTTATTGGAACATGTTGGACCTGCAATGTCTCTGTTTTCTTGTTTGAAAGACCCCACAGCACTCTAGTAGAGTTTCCTACAAATAGCTGCTCCCAAGCCATTTTGGCAGAATCCTGTCTTATATTAAAATTGGCCTTCCTCCAATTCAGAGTCTTTATTTCTAGTCCATCTTTGTCCTTTTCCATGACTGTCTTAAAAATTACTGAATTATGTCACTATCACTGAAATGCTGTCCCACTGACACTTCTTTTACTTGCCCAGCTTTGATCTTAATATTAAATCCAGCACCACACTTGGACTTCATATGCACTGGCTTTAAAGAAAACTCTTCTGGATACTTTTTAAGAATTCTGCCTGCTTGAAGTCTTTCTCATTTTGTTTGTCAGGGTTAATAGTAGTGAAGTTGAAATCCCTTACTATTATTACCCTATTATTTTTACACTTTCTGAAATTTGGCTATATATCTGTCCTTCGACCTCCCTGGTTTATTTGTTTGGGTGTCCATACATATAATCTCAATAATGTGATTTTGTGCTTTTTCTTGTTTTTAAATTCTGCCCATATGGCCTCTTTTCAGAAACCATTGAAAGTATCATCCCTTCTTATTGCTGTAATTGACTCCTGGATTATGATTGCAACAGCAGATCTCTTACACCCCTCCCAGTCTTGGCTGAAGGTTACATACTCTGGAATATTGTCTGTCAGTTCTGTCCGTCCTTCAGTCGTTTCTGTGTGATATCAATGATAACTCATCCCCAAATATGAATCAGCACCCTCAACTTTGCCATGCTTTCTTGTGCCTTAATTTAACCTCTGCTTTCCAGACTAACACATGCCTGTGCATCATCCCTTCTCTCTACTACATCTTCTCCACTCCATATTACATCTTGCTGACAAATTAGTTTAACCCCACCCCTCCCTCCCAACTGCGCTAGCACCCTGCCCCAAGCAAAAATAAATATTGGTCCTGCTTTGGATCAGGTGTAATCTGGTAGACTTGTAGATGTTCCACCTTGCCCAGAAACAGATCAGTGATTCAGGAGGCTAGAGCCCTCCCTTTTGCCCAATGCTTCAGTCACACATTCATCTGCTGTATTTGCCTATTCCTATATTCACTAGCACGTGGCACTTTTTGAGGTCCTGCTTTTCAGTCTGCCAATGGACTCAGTAAATTCTCCCATTCTCTTCATTTCCATTGCATCTGTTGTGATGATGTCACCTTCTGCAGATGGACCTCAGAGGTGTCCACCTTTTTTCCTCAAACCAACAATTCCTCGCTATTGTGGTTGGCGTGGTCCTCAGTTGTGTCTAATCCATTTCCCACAATTCTGCTTTCAATCCTCCCCTCCTCCCTCACAACAACCAAAGGGACCCCCTTATCATCACTTCCCACCCCACCAACCTCTGCAAAGAAGGATCATAAGCCCCCATTGGCTTTCTTGACTGCCTGTCTTCTTTCCTTCTTCTGGTTGATAGTCACCCATTTCTTTCCTGACTGCACTTCCTGGAGCTGTGGGGTGATCACATCTAAAAACATGTTATTCACCTACCTCTCAGCCACGTGGATGCACTTCAGAACCTCCAATTAATTCTCAAGCTCCAAAACCTGGTGCTGAAACTGGTCAAGCTGGTGGGACTTGCATAGAAACATAGAAAATCGGAGCACGAGTAAGCTACTCAGTGCTTTAAGCCTGTTCTGCCTTTCAGTAGGATATGGCTGATCATCAAACTCAATACTGTTCCTGCTTGCTCCCCAAATCCTTTGATCCTTTTAGCCCTAAGAACTGCATCTAATTCCTTGAAAACATTCAATGTTTTGGCCTCAGCTGCTTCTGTTGACGAGATTCCACATGCTCAGTGCACTTTGGGTGAAGAAGTTTCTCCTCATCTCAGTCCTGAATGACCTACCCTGTATCATTAAAGTATGACCCTGGTCCAGGACTCCCAAGTCATCAGGAATGTCCATCATGCATTTGCCCTGTATAGTCTTGTTGGAATTTGATAGGTTTCTAAGCGATCCCACTGCCCCTCTCTCCTTTCTTTGCACTCCTTCAATAGCCAGAACATCCTTTCTCAGAGTGGAATTCTCAACCATAGAAAGTACTTGAAACCAAAATATTGAATGTTTTCAAGAGGGAGTTAAATATAACTTTTCAGGTTAAATGGATCATTGGATATGGGCAGAAAGTGGGAACACAGTACTGAGTTATAGAGTCATATGGCATGGAAGCAGACCCTTCGGTCCAACTCGTCCGCATCGAACAGACATCCCAATCTGACCTAGTCCCATTTGCCAGCATTTGGCCCATATCCCTGTAAACCCTTCCTATTCATATTCCCATCCAGATGCATTTGAAATCTTGTAATTGTACCTGCTTCCACCACTTTGTGTGGCAGCTTGTTCCATACACGCACCACCCTCTGCATGAAAATGTTACTTTTCAGTTCTTTTTTAAATCTTTCCCCTCTCACCGTAAACCTATGGCCGCTAGTTCTGGACTCCCCCCACCCTAGGAAAAAGACCTTGGCTATTCACCCTATCCATGCCTCTCATGATCTTATAAACCTCAATAAGGTCACCACTCTGCCTCTGATGTTCAGGGCAAAAAAGCCTCCGTCCCACCCTCCAAACTCAGACCCGCCAGTCCTGGCAACATCCTTGTAAATCTTTTTGATTTGATTTATTGTAGTCGCATGTACCTAATTACAATGAAAAACTTTGTTTTGTGATCAGTACAGGCAGTTCATAGCAAACAAGGACATACAGATCATAGGACACTTAGAGCGCGGTGTATGAGTTACAGCTGCGCCAAAGGTATGCAAAGCAATATCAACATTATTTGAAGTTAGACAGTCCATTCAGTAGTCCAATAACGGCAAGAGAAGAAGATGTTCTTGAACTTGTTGGTGCATATGTTCAAGCTTCTAAATCTTCTGCCTGAAAAAGCGGTTGGAAGAAAGCATAACTGGGGTGGGTGGGGTTTTTGATAATGTTGGCAGCACTTCCGTGGCAACGGGAAGTGTAAAATGGAGTCTGGTTTCTGTGATGCTCTGGGGCTGTGCACACAACCTTCTGTAGTTTCTTCTGGTCCTGGGCAGAGCAGTTGCTGTACCAGGCCGTTACGCACTGGGATAATATGCTTTCTTTCTATGGTGCATCTGTAAAGGTTGGTGAGGGTCCTTATGGACATGCTGAATTTCTTTAGCTGTCTTAAAACTACCTCTTTGACTAAATGGATGAAGGGTCTAGGCCCGACACGTCGGCCTCTCTGCTCCTGTGGTGCTGCTTGGCCTGCTGTGTTCATCCAGCCCTGCACCTTGTTGTCTCGGATTCTCCAGCATCTGCAGTTCCTACTATCTTTGACTAAACTTGTGGTTACTCCCGTTAATGTGTTACCTGTGGCTTAGCTAGTAGCACTATTGCCTCTGAGAGAGAAATCTGTAGATTTAAATTCCATGTTAGCATTTCTCAAAAATCAAGCTTCCAGTCTAGTGCAGTTCTGAGGGAGTGAGATCTCATCTAAAAGATGGTACAGTAGACTGAGTCATCATCTGCCTCTCAGTTGGAAGGAAAAGGACCTGTGGCTGTCTTTTGAAAAAGAGCAGTGTTAATCCCTGGTATCTCAGTTAATATTTATTCCTTAGACAACATCAAAAAAACAGCTTTTTTGGACATTATCACATTTCCTACGCTCGGTCAAATCACAACCAAAGGTCTTCTTTGGCCACGCAGCATTTTGGGTCGTTCTCTATAGTAATTTAATATGTTATATAGTTTACTTAAGTAGAAGCCTTGCTTTAAATATTTCATTTGTCTTTGCATTTTTAATTGTCAATAGAGTACTTAGGATGATCTTTTACATTTAAAAGTGTGATACAGATGTAAGTAGTTGTTCTTGTACCATTCATATCTTGTATTCCATTTTAGCTTGTGTTATCCTATGTACAATTTTAGAGAAATGGAGAACTAGGCAAACTGAAATGGTGCAGCATAACTGCTGAATTAATGCAACATCTATAATTCCAATACTGTCTTGTGATGGATGATGTTACAGTACTAGTCATATCTTAGAATACTGAAAGAACTGATTGTTTCAATACCATGAACTGCTTGGCAACAAATACAACTTCTACTCTTATTCAAATTCATGTAATTATATTTATTAGTTTGATGGTAAACCCCAGTTTGTGTTTGCCAGTAAACTTCCTGAGTAAAGATAGTTGGGTAAATCCTGCCCGATTCTACATGGAGAGTTGTAATCTGTTTGCTGTAAACTGTGTAGTTGCCAAGTAGCTGCCTCCTACGTTTATTTCAAGTATCTGAGTTTTAATTATGGGGAACGTGAGAACAAGTAAAAACAGAAAGGAGTATGAGATTAAAACAAACCATAGACGCTTGAAGTAGTTTACTCTAAGTAATGATTTTGCCAAAATTTGTAAAATTTATGAGGAAATTTGATAGCTTTTTGAGAAAGAATAAAAAATACAAAAATAGGACGGGAAAATTGGCTTAATGTAGTGGAAAGCTGCAATTGAGAACCAAGTACCAGCACTGATGCAAGGAGTCAATTGGATCATTCTTGAATTGACAAAACTGTACAACAGTGGAATAGTCATAATATTCTCATCCTTTTCTGACAAATTGTGTTTCTCCATTTGACAGAGCTAAGACATAGAGAGTTGTACCCTAAAAGTCAAAGAGCGTGTTATAAGTTTAGAGGCATAAGGTTAGAGTAATTACTGACTATTCCGTATCAGTGTTTTGTAAAGAAGGGTATGCTGACAGAAGTTTGGTCAAAGTGCAAATGGTACAGGTAAAGAATTGGATGAAAATTGACAGGATGTATTGGAAAGGCTGGCTGTATGTATAGTTGTTAAGTTGCTATTTTGGACTGTTTATATCCCAGGTGGCTAACGGATGTCAGGGTGAGTACAGAGAAAGGGGTTTCAATAATTTTATAATCTTCCTTCGACAGAGGAGAAACACAAGATGATTAGAAAGTGACAAATATGCGACCCTTATCCAAGGAACGGTGTGAGGACATTCTTCATACCTAATATATCAATCATAGAGTCATATAGCACCGAAACACCCTTTGGCCCAATTCGTCCATGCTGACCAGGTTTCCTAAATTGAACTAGTCCCATTTGCCTGTGTTTGGCCCGTATCACTCTAAACCCTTTCTATCCATGTAGCTGTCCAAATGTCTTTTAAATGTTCTAATTGTACTCACCTTGACCACCTCCTCTGCAGCACGTTCCATATATTCACCACCCTCTGTGTGAAAAAGTTACCCCTCAGGTCCTTTTTAAATCTTTCCCCTCTTGCCTAAAAATGATACCCTCTGGTTTTGGACTCCATCACCCTAGGAAAAAGACCTCGGCTATTCCACCCTATCCATGCCCTTCATGATTTTATAAACCTCTATAATGTCACCCCTCAGCCTCTGACACTCCAGGGAAAAAAGCCCCAGCCTATTCAACCTTTCCCTATAGCTCAAGTCCTCCAGTCCTGGCAACATTGTTGTCAATCTTTTCTGCACTCTCTCAGGTTTAACAACGTCCTTCTTATAGAATTACCCAGTATGTATTAAGTATTCTAAAAGTGGCCTCACAAATGTCCTGTAAAGCCACAACATGACATCCCAACTCCTGTAGTAAATGTTCTGACGCATGAAGTCCTGTCTCTCCTTCAGCCATGTTTATGTAATAACCATGACATCCTAGTCCCATGTTCCATCCATGCCCTGAGTTCATCTGCCTTATCTGTCAGGCCTCTTGCATTGAAATAAATGCAGTTTAATTCTTCAGTCTTCCCTTGTTCTCTGCCATGCTCATGCTTGCCATATCTCTTGAACTTGCCCTCTCTAACTTCTGTACCAGCCTCAATCTTCTGTCGTGTCTCACTTAGGGTTTCGCTGCCCTGCCAAACAAGACTAAACCCTCTCAAGTAGCTCTACGAATCTCCCAGCCAGGATATTGGCCGCCCTCCAGTTCAGGTGCAGCCTGTCCCTCTTGTACAGATTACTTCTGTCCCAGAAGACATCCCAGTGATCCAAAAATCTGAATCCCTGCCCCCTGCATCAGCTCCTCAGCTATGGATTCTTCTGCCCTATCCTCCTATTCCTACTCTCACCAGCACGTGGCAGTAGGAGTAATACAGAGATTACTACCCTTAATCAGTTTAACATCGGTGGTGGGTAAGGCTTAAGCAACAGTAATCGGGGGGAAAAGAATCGCACTTGGAGCGATTTAAGTTAATTAAGAAGAACCAGCACAAATTTGTCATTAGTGTTCCTGCCTCAAGACATTGCGGGTCTACCTAAACCAAACGGACTGCAGTGGTTCAAGATGGCAGCTCTTCGTCATTTTCTCAAGGGCAACAGGTTTAGACAATAATTGCTGGCCTGGCATCACTTCTCGTGAATGGATGCAGATAAATTACGTTTAATTGATCCAATTGAATATTTTAATGTAATGGACTGTTGATGAAGAAAATGCAATATGCAATGGATGTGTTCTGTATGGGTTTTGAGAATGTATTCAATAAAATATCACACAAAAGGCTCATTAACAAAGCTGAGGCTGATGAATTAAGAGAGTCAGTTCCATTTTCGGCTGGACAAATGACTTGTGAACAGAAAATAATGATTAAAGGTGAATGGTTGTTTACCAGTGTAGAAGGATGCAGTAGGATCACCAAGGACTTAGGATCACTTGCTTTGTTTGCTTTATATATAAATGACTTGGATGTTGGAATAGAGTTAATTTCAAAATCTGCTAATGTTACCCAAGTTGGAGATGTGATGCACAGTGAGGACTGCAAAAGGATGTAGACTAGCAGATGGACGAGCAAACAGCAGATAGCATTCAATACCAAGAAGTGAGAGGTGATGCACTTTTACAGAAGAGATTGGGGAAGCTATAGAATTAATGGAACTGGGTTTATGTGCATATTCTTTGAAGATGCCAGGATATATTGAGAGTGGTAAGCAAAGCAAGTGAAATCTTGGATTTCATTAGTAGAGGTAATGAATACAAAAACAGGGAAGATATGCTGAACCTTTCTAAGGGTCTGGTTAGGCCATAATTAGACTATTGTTTCATTCGGATTAACTAACTTTAGGAATGATGTGGATGTACTTGAGAGGGTGAAGAGGAGATTTACCAGAATGGTGCCAGGGACTTTAGCTACAAGATTAGGTTGGTTATGTTCCTATATAGTTCTTCATGGTGCTCAGGAAGTTGACATGAGCTCTGATAGTGATATTACAAAATTATAACAGTAATGCTGTTTGACACAATCCTGAAGTCTGAGTTGTACAGCTTAGGTGCCTAGCATCACACTGGGACTGAAATTCATATCATGGAATTCTCATTTGTGTGAGAGGCAGAACATCTTCTTGATTCAATGGCAGCATTCTGTCAATGATGAGTATCACTGTGTCGCTACTATATAGCAGCAACATTATAAACAGGAGATGAGAATCTCCTCAGTTCAGGGTGACTGACTTTGAGCTGGCTGGCCACGGCTGGTGTACTGTGCACAGGTAAATAAAGGGTGACTTGGTGACAGGATACTGGTCTCTGTGCAGTTATTTCAGGGACCAGTATGGTTTAAACAAAAGCCAAACCTAGCTGGAATCAACATTTCACTCAAGGGCAATGCAATCAGTTGCCCTCTTTGCCCAACATAGAGACATTAAAAGGCCCTCATCTGTTCGTAAAAAAACAATAGCAGCAGCGTGAAGCAGCTACCTTCACCTATTGCTCAAGCTCCAGGGTAATCTGGGGTATACTGGGCACTTCTCAGAATCAAAAGTGACAGCCCATTTATGAGTTTGCATGGTATGCAATAAGAATTGATCTGATGAACATATGAATTTCAGTGCCAGTATGATGCTAGATGTATAGATGTATATCCCAAAGATTGGCAGATTGTATCAAGCAGCATTTCCCTTCATTTCTGAAGAAGGGTCTAGGCCCGAAACGTCAGCTTTCCTGCTCCCCTGATGCTGCTTGGCCTGCTGTGTTCATCCAGCTCTGCACCTTGTTATCTCGCATTTCCCTTCAGCTGTTTGCAATAAGCAAGGTACTCACTGTACTCAACCAGGCTGCACGTACAGAAATGACAATACAATGTCCATCTTTAGATACCAAGAACTGCAGATGCTGGAGTCACAGTCAACACCATGTAGAGCTGGAGGAACACAACAGGTCAGGCAGCATCAGAGGAGCAGGAAAGTCGACGTTTTGGGTTGGGGCCCTTCTCTGAAGAAGGGATTGACAATGTCCACTGTTAGATGTGATCCTGCAATTTGATAACATTTATTAAGTAATCCAGAGTGTGTGAAGAATTATGTCAACTGTCAATTTAGGATTGTCGGTCATGCTGACAGTGTGGTACACTTAAGAGGAATGGAAACCAAATGTGGTAGAATAGAATAAAATAGAATATCCTTTATTGTCATGTGTACTCAAGTACAGGACTACAGTGAAAAGTTTTACAATGTCACCTCTTATGGCACCATCTTAGGTACAAGTACCTAGGTGCGAATCTTAAGATACAAAAAGAAATAAAGAGAAAAGTAGTATTACTTTTACGTTGCATTGTTTAAAGAATAAGTTTAAAATAACACATAGTTAAAGGACTGACATTCCAGTCAGATAAAAATAATCCAAACAAATGGTACGTTACAGCAGCTCAGCACAGTGGCTTCTGCAGGTGGTCTGACCACACACGCAGTCCAGCAACTGTTTCCGCTTCAAGCCTCCAATCAGCTCCGTACTGGCGCTTAGCTGCTCCAAGTTTAAGGACTGCTTCCCTTGCACCAGCCTCCACCCAGGACTCACACCTCGCACTGGTCACTGCCTGGGGCTGCTTTCCCCGCACTGGCCTCTGCCCAAGACTTGCTCCACATGTTGGCCGCTGCCCGGAACTGCTTTCCCGGTGCTGGCATTCATCTGGGACTTCCTCTATGCGTTGGCTGCTGCTTGGGGCTGTTTCCTCCACATTGGCCACTGTACCCGCCTCTGGGGCTCGCCAGCTCTCCATTCCCTAATGCAGAAAGGGGAAAAAAGGAGAGAAAAGGAGCTCTGGCTGGAGTATCTTACTGTGCTGTCATTTTGCCAGTAGTGGTGTTCTGTTCTTTGCAGCCAAACATGTATACTCATTTGCTTGTTTCAACTCGACAAAATAGGTGTCATCCATTCAGGATGTTTATATGTCAGGACAAAGACTTGAAAAACTGAGTCAATCTACCTGGTTTGAAAATTAAACAAAGCTTGGCATTTAACTGTCAGTTATCGTTAGCTTGGCATTTAACTGTCAGTTATCGTTGGTAATGGTGAATGCACCAACTAATCGGTACCCTGCTCTCGTATTGTATAAATGTTGTTTTCTATTTACTTCACTATTTCTCATGAATAGTTGTGATGATTAAGATGAAAAGCTTTGACAATGTATCTTTTTCTTGGTACTACTCAAGTTCTATAACAAAAATAATCTGTTTTAATGATGGTGGTTGATGGGTAAATAAATGCCTGCCTTTCTTTGAGCAGTGTCATGGGATGTTTTACAAGCTTCAGAGTGTGGAAAAATCACGATTAACTGCTTGTCTGAAAGATAGTATCTTTGAAGTGAAAATTATGTTTACAGGTGTTAGTAAGATTTGAACACACAGCTTTATTCAAATAAAGGCTCACTGAAAATTTCAACGCCCATTTGTGCAAAACCTGCACAACATCTGACTTTCAATCTTAGTTAGCCATGCACCTAGGACCGAAACATGACTGGACAACTTTATATTATATATATGTATATTATTAACCCTTTTCAGATATCCAGGAATTTCCAAGACTGGGATAACCAAGGTGTGAATGCAGGCTGAGAGCTGGGTAAGACGGTGACTAGAGCAAGTGGGAAACAGAGAGCTGGGAATTAGCATTTCCTACAGAGTGGAAGTCAGGGGCAGTAGTGAGGTGAATGGGATTGGTACAAACTGAGTGGTAGTTAAGAAAGGCTGAGTGAAATCTGGGGACTTTACTGTGGGTAAGCACTGATTATTTTCATTGGTGAACAAATAGGAAGCATGGAGATTTACCTTGAAAGAAACCACAGTGGATTGGTAAAGGAAGGTTCTTGAACCAATAGTTGTTTGGAAATGAGATGCTTAACCAAAATTTACTGTTGTGATAGAGACTCAAACATAATTTCAGAGGGAATTGGATAAATATTTGTAAGAGATGAATATAAAAGGTTCCTAGTTTGGGCCTGTTTGAGATTAAAACAGAACATTTGCACTGTTATGGAAATAGGGTTCTGCAGTGCTGTCATTTCTGTAATTCCAAGAAAATATTTTTTTTTTGAGTCTGAGCCCAGTGTGTGGTATGTGCTGAATTTAGAACTAGGTTCCCTGTGAGATGTGAATTGAGTTCCAAGTCCACTCCCCTTTGTGATTTCTTCGTTTTGGTTTTGGTTGGTTGATGCCAGCTGGCTTTGAAGTGTGAAGTCCACGACAGATTGATCCTGATTGATTGATTTTCCCAGTTCACAGTTGTCTTCATACACAACCATAGATAGGGAATTCAGCCTATTATTCGTGGCATGCAGTAAACGCCCTTGACTGTATTTTGTGCTACGGAGGGAGATTCTAGTTGTAGCTTCAGGTTCAATATCAGTGCGTTATAGTTGTATTTAATCAACCTTTTCAGAAGTGATTTCACATGCCTGTAGAGCAGTTAGGACTTAAACCTGAGGTTTCTGGTCCAGAAGTAGACACTAATATACAAGCGCTTCATGTTTCATTTAAGCTGGTTAGGCAACATTGACTGTCAGTTGGTCATGAGAAGAATCTGAGTTACAGAGATATGCAGCATGGAAACAGACCCTTTGGTCCAACTTGTCCATGCTGACCAGGTATCCCACATAAATCTAGTCCCATTTGCTGGGATTTGGCCCGTGTCTTTCTAAACCCATCCTATTCATATACATATCCAGATGCCTTTTAAATGTTGTAATCGTAACAGCCTCCACCATATCCTCTGGCAGTTCATTGCATTCATGCAATACCCTGTGCATGGAAAAAGTTGCCCTTTAGGTCCCTTATACATCTTTTCCCTCTCACCTTAAACCTATGCCCTCTAGTTTGGACTCCATCCCCCCCAGGGAGAAGACCTTGCCTATTTACCCTATCCATGCCTCTCATGACCTTATAAACCACTATAAGGTCACCCCTCAGCGTCCAACGCTGTAGGGAAAATAGCACCAGCCTATTCAGCCTCTCCGTATAGCTCAAACCCTCCAACCCTGGCAACATCGTTGTAAATCTTTTCTGAATCCTTTCTAGTTTCATGACATCCTTCTGACAGCAGGGAGACCAGAATTGCGCGCAATACTTCAAAAGTGACCAAACCAATGTCCTGTACAGCCGCAATATGGCCTCCCAACTCCTATACTCAGTGCACTGACCAATAAAGGCAAGCATACCAAGTGCCGCCTTCACTATCCTATCTATGTGCGCCTGCAATTTCAAGGAACTATGAACCTGCACTCCAAGGTCTTTCTGTTCAGCAACAATCCCCAGGACCTTAGCATTAATGGTAGAAGTTCTGCCCTGATTTGCCTTTCCAAAATGGAGCACCTCTCATTTATCTAAATTAAACTCCATCTGCCACTCTTCGGCCCATTGGCCCATCTGATCAAGATCCTGTTGTACTCTGCAGTAACCTTCTTTGCTGTCCAGTACACCTCCAATTTTAGTGTCATCTGCAGACTTACTAACCACTCCTCCTATGTTCACATCCAAATCATTTATATAAATGACAAAAAGCAGTGGACCCAGCACCAATCCTTGTGGCACACCACTGGTCAATGGCCTCCAGTCTGAAAAGCAATCTTCCACCACCACTCTCTGTCTTCTATCTTTTAGCCAGTTCTGTATCCAAACAACTAGTTCTCCCTGTATTCCATGTGATCTAACCTTGCTAGCCAGTCTACCATGAGGAACCTTATTGAATGCCTTACTGAAGTCCATATAGATCACATCCAACGCTCTGCCCTCATCAGTCCTCTTCGTTAGTTCTTCAAAAAACTCAATCAAGTTAGTAAGCCTCGATTTTGCATGCACAAAGCAATGCTGATGATCCCTAATCGGTCCTTGCCTTTCCAAATATATGTAAATCCTGTCCCTCCGGATTCCCTCCAACAACTTGCCCACCACTACTGTCATGCTCACAGGTCTAGAGTTCCCTGGCTTTTCCTTACCTCCTTTCTTAAATAGTGGCACCTCGTTAGCCAACCTCACCTGTGGCTATTGATGATATAAACATCTCAGCAACGGGCCCAGCAATCTCTTCTCTCACTTCCTACAGAGTTCTACGGTACACCTGATCAGGTCCCAGGGATTTATTTGCCTTTATGCATTTTAAGACGTTCAGTACCACCTCTTCTGTAATATGGACATTTTTCGAGATGTCGCTATTTATTTCCCCACATTCTCTATCTTCCATGTTCTTTCTCCACAGTAAACACTGATGCAAAGTACTCATTTTGTATCCATCATCTCCTGCGGTTCCACACATAGATGGCTTTGCTAATCTTTAAAGGGCCCAATTCTCTCCATAGTTAACCTTTTCTCCTTAATGTATTTGTAGAATCCTATTTGTTGAAGCTATTTCATGTCCCCTTTTTGCCCTCCTGATTTCCCTCCTAACTATGCTCCTGCTGCCTTTATACTCTTCTAGGGATTCACTCAATCCCTGCTGCGTGTACCTGACATATGCTTCCTTCTTATTCTTGACTGAAACCTCAATTTCTCCAGTCACCTAGAATTCCCTACACCTACTAGCCTTGTCCTTCACCATAATAGGAACATACTGTCTCTGGATTTTTGTTATCTTATTTTTGAATGCTCCCTGTTTTCCAGCTGTCCCTTTACATGTGAACATCTGTCCCCAATCAACTTTTGAACGTTCTTACTCCAATTTAGAACTTTAACTTTTATATCCAGTCTATCCTTTACCATCACTATTTTAAACCTAATAGAATTATGGTCACTGTCCACAAAGTGCTCCCCCACTGACATCTCAGTCACCTGTCCTGCCTTATTTCCCAAGAATAAGTCAAGTTTTGCCCCTTCTGTAATAGGTGCATCCACATACTGAATCAGAAAATTTTCTTGTACACACTTAACAAATTCCTCTCCATCCAAGCCCTTGACACTATTGGCAGTCCCAGTATATGTTTGGAAAATTAAAATTCTCT
The DNA here is from genome assembly GCF_021869965.1 of Rhincodon typus. NCBI lineage: Eukaryota > Metazoa > Chordata > Chondrichthyes > Orectolobiformes > Rhincodontidae > Rhincodon > Rhincodon typus. The sequence goes on along the minus strand of NC_063354.1, from coordinate 5,009,760 downwards.
ACCATAACCAACTTATTATTCTCACAAATACGGAGACCTCCTTAAAAATTTAGTTCTCAATTTTCCACTGACTATTGTGGGTGTCTATAGTATAAGCCCAATAAGGTGATCGTCGTTTTTTTATTTCTCAGTTCCATCCAAATAACTTCCCTGGAATATCCTCCCTAAGTACAGCAGTAATGTTATCTGTGATACACAGGACTCCTCCTCCTCTCTTGCTCTCCTTTCTATCCATCTATCCATCCTATATCATCTGTACTCTGGAACATTAATCTGCCAGTCCTCTCCATCCCTGAGCCATGTCTCTGTAATTGCTGTGATATCCCAGTCCATGCCCTGATTCATCTGCCTTACCTGTTGGGTCACTTGCATTAAAATAAATGCATTTTAATTTATCAGTCCTACCTCATTCTCTGCTTTGTTCCTGCCTGCCCTGACTGTTTGACTTACTCTGTTTCCCAACTCCTGTATTAGTCTCAGACTGGTTGCTTTCCTCTCAATCTCCCTGGGTCTCCCCGCACCCTCCCAAGCAGCTCGAGCAAATCTCCCCGCCCATGTATTAGTCCCCTTCCAATTCAGGTGCAATCCGTCCTTCTTATACAGGTCACTTCTACCCCAGAACAGATTCCAATGATCCAAAAATGTGAATCCTTCTCCCCTGCACCAGCTTGTCATCCACGCATTCATTTGCTCTATCCTCCTATTCCCACAGTCACTAACTTGTGGCACTGGAAGTAATCCAGACATTACAACCCTCAAGGACCTCCTTTTTAAATTCCTGCCTAACTTCCTATATTCTTTCCTCGGAATTGCGACCTTATCTGTTCCTGCGTCCTGCTGGTTCCTTTCTCCTTTGAGAGTATTCTGCACCCTCTCCAAGATACCCTTGATCCTGGCACCAGGAAGGCAACACACCATTCTGATGTCTCCCTGTCGGCTGCAGAAACATCTGTGCTTTTGACTAGAAAGTCCCCTATCACAATCAACCGCTTGGAACCTGGTGTATCCCTCGTTATGTTAGAGCCAGTCTTGGTTGTTACTAGTTACTACTACTAGTTACCTTATTGAGTTAGTTGTGATTTAATTATTGATGGAATAAATGTTCTTCGCACTTCTTTGTATTCCTGTTTGACAATTGTTTCCCTGCCCTCAGTTTCTCTTCTGCAACTTTTGATGCTGCTGATTTGGTGAAGCTAGCTGTTGGTGAACAGCTGAAATTTTACTGGGGAATAAATACTGGAGTACAGTTTTCAGAATCCAGGTGAGCATGGACCTGGGAAAGGGCTGATTAACTCAAACAGGAAAACAGTCCATGACTGAATGGTTCTTGATGTGGGGTTTCAAGGCTAGATTGACAAAAGTGAGGAATTCAAATGCCTTATGAAGTTTGAGATTTGATAACCTAATTTGTCATTTTCATCCAGGTGAAATTGCTATAAATCTTTGGGATCTGTCTTGGTCGAATTTGATCTTTAATGTGGATTATGGGATGTTTGATTGCAGTATATACCCGTGCTGGGTGTGAGAAATCGTTGTATATGTACTGTAGATTGTATTACTGTTTTAAAATTGTACAGTAAAATTTTTTTGCCCAAAACCATGGAATCTTGTGGTATTATTCCCTTAGCGAGTCCCCTACATCCACCTTTTGTCTACTTAAAAAACGTAAGTTACTGGTCCCTAACCAAATGGTAATATTAAATTTGGCAGCCTGGCCTGGCATCATAACCCAATGTGGGAGCTTGTCTGGGATCTTAACAAATGTCATTTGTATATACCCTATGACCCGAATAGCAAAAACCTCCAGGAGTGCCACCAACCACTTGGCAACCTGAATGTTCTAACCCACTGATCTTTCCCGTTCCTACAGACGAGATTGTTTTCAGTGGCAATAGATACGTGCCTGACACAAATGGATACGAATTGAGGTTTTATTCGTAGGCAGTAAAATTTACTTAGCTTTTATTCTACGTCTCTGTATTACTCATATTTTGAGAGGGCGGATTGACCTGCAGCCTTATTATAACTTATCTCTGGGAGATGAATAAAAGTGATAAGAAAAACTGAAAGAACTGTGGATGCTGTAAATCAGAGACAAAAATAGAAATTGCTGGAAAAGATCAGCAGGTCTGGAAGCATTTGTGGTACCTGCTGAGCTTTTCCAGCAATTTCTATGTTTGTCTCTGAATGAAAATGATGATGCATTACCAACCTTTCTGGTGGAATCGTGACATTTTTTAATAAAACAAAAACTTCAGAACATTTTTTTCTATATTGTTAACAGATTGTAGACACATTACTCAAGAAACAGGATGGCCAACCAGGAAGAAACCTGGGAACAACTTGATTCAGAATTTGACCACTATTTAGTTGACATGAAACCATATGTTCTGAAACTGTCACATAAGTCAGGTAAGCTCTAAGGGGAGAAAGAGGGATAATGTTTCTTTCCAGTTATTGAAGCAAATTCTCCTCTGGTAGTTTCAGTTATTTGTTAATTGCCTTCAGCCCTGATTAATATCAGTGCTAAGTTTTAATATTTGTGTGCATTGCTTTGTACTGCAGTGAGTAGCAGCATAATTAGTGTAAAGAAACAATTTTTCTTGCTGTTTTCACTAACTCAAGTTGGGGGACTGCAGGGATATCCAAACTTTGTAAGCTGGTCATAGATCCTTATTCGTTGAATGTAAAATTCTAAACCAATGTTGCTACTAAGATATATAGATCTCAAGTTGCTGATAATACGTCTCGGTATTCCGATATAAGATTTATCCACCAACGAGCAACTGCATTGAACATAGGAACAGAAGTCAACCATTTGACTCGGGTTAACAGTCCAGTCTGTTCTGCTATTTAATGAGAGCATGGCATATCTGTTTTATCTATCATTGCCCAATATTTCTTAATTGCTTTGGTTAACATAAATCTAAAAATCTCAGGTTTAGAATTATTGATTCAGCATTAATTGTTGTTTTGTGAAGAAGGTTCAAAACTTTACCACCCTCTTCTGTGCAGAAGTATTTTGTAATTTAGTTCCTGAAAGGTTTGGCTGAAATGTTTAGACCAAACCCCCTAGTGCTGGACACCTCAGCTGGTGAAAACAGCTAGTAAAACAGAGTTTTCTCGAACTTCAGACTGTCAAAATTGGAAAAGGACAAACCATCGACTAAAGAAACATCGCAGCACAAGTGGAGCTGACGTTCAAGACTCAGAGTTGGCTTTCTGCCTCATGAAGATCAGAAATTGCTCAGAGGCTGTAGTCTGAACACCCTTTCTATTTATAAAAAGAATGTGCAATATTCTAACATGCATAAGCATACTTAGGGGAGGTAGCCAAAATGTTGTGTTTAGATTAATAGTACACCTCTTTTACAAAAGTGAAGGACTGTTTCTTCTCCCTGTTTTTGTTCCAAAATGTTTGCCTTCATCCAGCTACTGGATGCAATAATGCATTGGCAAAACAGGGATTTGATAAAAACAAGATCATTAATTTTGATAGAAATCAGTTCTATGAAAATACTCTTGAATCAATAGTGCAGAGCATAATGAAATTATTATTGGATTGAGCAGAAACGATCTGACAGTTATTTGCTTTGCAGTCGATGACCTATGCACTAATAAATTGACACAAGTGAACTTCAAATCAGCTACACAATTGAGGATTGTGAAAACTTCATATTAAAAGAGTTTGAACATTTTGTCCTGTGTATTTAGGGGCGTAAATGTAACTTCCTTGATAATCATTTTGCCAATATTTCATAGATACACTATAACATTATAAAAAAGTTCTCCTGATAGTGAATTTATCTGTTGAGTAAATGAGTCACGCAAGTCTGGTAGGACTGTGGCTTGTACCTATCTCCTTGTTGAATTACAGATTATACTTTTGAAACCTGGCAGTGTCGAGACTGAGTCTTTACCAAACTGCAGAATTGGCAGGTCACCTGCCAGGTTCAGAATGGGAGTTGGTGCTATGTAGCATAACATGAAAGAACAAGTAGTTATTATAGTGAATATAGATTCTGGAAATTCTGAAAAACTGGAAGCACGGAGAACTCTTTGGAAAACCATTTGTGCTATGGGGATCTCGTCAACAGAACATGCTGGACCACAGAACAAACTCACAAAAGGGTTTGAAGAATTAGCTAAGAGTTGGAATCAGGACTAGGATTGTTGAAAGCATTTGTTGAGAACGTGTGAAGATTGCTATCTCTGTATTGGGAGAAGCCGTGAGGGGCTCTGAAGAACCCTGCTTGCAGCCACAGCAGCTTCAAAATTATTGGTTTATGGAGGACAAATTTGGCAAATGACCCTATCCTGATAGTTATGCAGTGTTCGCTCCTGGATGTACTTGAATTTCGAGGGCAGACTGGTTTAGGCTTGATTGTGATGCCCTCTTCCTGTCTCCAGCAAGTAATAGACAGAGCCAAATGATTCCACAGCCAGTGAATCAGATCTAAACTCTGTAGGCCTGCCATATCTGTGTGAATGGTAGTGGACAACTAAACAAGTCACTGGCAGAGGAGATGGTTCCATAAACACCTCCATCCTTCACAATGAGGCAATCCAGCAATTTTTATTTTGCTCACTTGTGGGATTTTGTGTCCTGGCTGAACCATCATTAATTGCCTGTCCCTAATTGCCTCTGAGTAGGTGATGGTGAGTTGTCACCTTGAACTGTGTTCTGAGGAAGGGTCACCAGACCCGAAATGTTAACTCTGATTTTTTTCTTCACAGATCCTGCCAGACCTGTTGAGCTTTTCCAGCAACTTCTGTTTTTGTTCCTGATTTACAGCATCTGCAGTCCCCCGCAACTGCTTCCAAGCTGATGGTTCCCCAGCCCCGCACAGCTCACTTCTACCTCCTTCCAAAAATCCACAAACAGGACTCTCCGGGCAGACCCATTGTTCAGCCTGCTCCTGCCCCAGAGAACTCATCTCTTCCTACCTTGACTCAGTCTTCGCTCCCCTGGTCCAATCTCTGCCCATGTACATCCGTGATTCCTCTGACGTCTTACACCGGTTTCAAAACTTCCAGTTTGCAAGTTCCAGCCACTGCCTCTTTACCATGGACGTGCAATCCCTTTACACGTCCATTCCGGACCAGGAGGGTCTTAGGCCTCCCCGCTCCTTCCTGGAGCACAGATCTGAAATGACCCCACCCACCACCACTCTCCTCCACATGGCTGAGCTTGTCCTCAACCTCAACAACTTCTCTTTTGACTCCTCTCATTTTCTTCAGTTAAGAGTGGGGGCCATGGGTACCCACATGGGCCCTAGTTATGCCAGTCTGTTTGTGGGGTATGTGGAACATTGCTAGTTCCAGACCTATTCCGGCCCCCACCCACAAACTTTTTCTCTGATATATTGATGATATCATCGGTGCTGCTTCCCTCTCTTGTCTGGAATTGGAAAAGTTCATCGATTTCGCTTCCAATTTCTACCCTGCCCTCACTTTCACCTGGTCTATCTCTGACTCCTTCCTTCTGTTCCTCGACATTTCTGTTTCCGTTTCTGGAGATAGACTGGCCACTAATATCCATTATAAACCCAATGACTCCCACAGCTACCTGGACTATACATCCTCGCACCCTGCTTCCTGTAAAGACTCCATTCCATTCTCTCAGTTCTTCCGTCTCTGTCGTATACATTGCACGTGAGGCCACCTTCGACAAGGGAGCCTCTGAAATGTACACCTACCTCCTTATTCGAGGATTCCTCAGCACCGTTGTCGACAGGGCCCTCATCTGGGTCTGACTCATCTCCCACATTTCCGCCTTCACCCCTTCTCTTCCATCCTGCAACAGCAATAGAGTTCCCCTTTTCCTTACCTACCATCCCACCTGCATCCACATCCAGAAGATCAGCAGATGCCATTTCCGACACCTCCAGCGAGATGCCAAGAGTTCTGAGGAAGGGTCACCAGACCCGAAACGTTAACTCAGATTTTTTTCTTCACAGATGCTTCCAGACCTGCTGAGCTTTTCCAGCAGCTTCTGTTTTTGAGTCTCATTCTGCTGTTAGGGAGGCAATTCCATAATTTTGACCCAGAAATAGTGAAGGAATGGCAATATGTTTCCAAGTCAGAATGACGAGTAGCTTGGAGAGGAGTTTGCAGGTGGTGGTATTTCCATGTGTCTGCTGCCTTTGTTCTTTTACATAGAATTAGGCATGGCTTTAGAAAGTGCTGTCTAAGGATTTTTGGTGAATTTGTGCAGTGCCTCTTGTAGATAGTACACACAGCTGCTACTTAGCGTCATTGATGGAATATCTGAATGTTTCTGAATGTGGACTGTTTTGTCCTAGATGGTGTCAAGCTTTTTGAGTGTAGTTGGAACTACACTCATTCAGGCAAGTGGGGAATACTCCATCACTCCGAAATTGTGCTTTGTAGATGGCGGACAGACTTTGAGAAGTCAGGAGGTGAGATACTTGATGCAGGATTCGTTGCCCCGATCAGCTCTTGTAGCCACTGTATTTATATGGCAAGTCCAGTTCAGTGCAAAAATAAGGCTGAAACATTCACAACAATCTTCAGCCTGAAGTGCTGTGTGGATGATCCTTCTTGGTCTCCTCCAGAGGATATCACCATCATAGATGCCAATTTTTAGCAAATTCAATTCACTCCATGTGATATCAGGCTCTGGATACAACAAAGGATTTGTGCCTTGACAGCGTTCCAGTAATGACAAAATCCAACGACACTTCTTAGCAACAGTGTGTACCAATTAGAAGATGCCTTGCTGAAATTCAGGAAGGCTGCTTTAGACAGTACCTTTCAAACTGCAGTGACTATTTAGAAGGGTAAGGGCAGCAGATATATGAGAACACTAACATCTGCAAGTTCCCCTCCAGGACACTTGCCATTCAGACTTGGAAATATTGTGTCATTCCTTCAGTGTCTCTGAGTCAAACCTTGGGACTCCCTCCCTCATGGCATTGTGTGTGTATATCTACACCAGGTAGATTGCAGCTCACCACCACCTTCTCAAGAACAACTAGGAATGGGCAATAAATGCTGGTCCAGCTTGTGATGCCCACACCCGTGAGTGAACAAATAAAAAATAAAAATCCTTTCTAGCCTAATTGCATTCACCATTCGCACTTCTAGATGAAGAATTTGTACACATTAATTGCGCTAAGATGTTTTTTCTCTTTTTTCTCTTTCATGGGATGTGAGTGTTACTGACAATATCAGCATTTGTTGCCCATCTCTAGTTTCCTTGTATTGTGTGGCTAGGCCATTTTGGAGAGCAGGCAATTAAGAGATGACCATATTGCTGTGAATCTGGAGTTGTGATTAGGTCAGCTTAGGAAAAGATGTTGGATTTTCTTCCTTAAAGTATACTTTTATAGGTTATGGTTACTATAACTAGCTTCCAGTTCCACATTTTATTGATTTGTTGATGATGGGTTATTTTTATGTGCCGTGGCGAGATTGTACACATGAGCCTGGAATGTTAAGCTGATATCTTTGGATTACAAGCCCAATGACACTATCACCACACTGTCATCTTCCCCCAGAAATCCAAATTTGTTGTGATGGTTCAGATTTGTACAAGAAATTTAAAGCATTTGTCTTTCAAGAGCTGAGGAAAGAAGCTTGTTATATTTTGATTCTGTGTTGGTTTTGAATGTTATATTGAGTAGTCCATGTTTCTGTAGTCACCAAACATTTACCCATCTCAAATGGAAACTAATCAGATTAATTGGAGTATTTTACAAAAACAACTTGAGTTTGTATAGCACCTTCAATGTATTGAAACATTCCGAGGTGCTTCACAGGAGCATTATTAAACTACTGAGCTACACAAGGAGATAATAAGTCATGTGACAAAAAGGTTTCTGCAATAGGTATATTTTAAGGAATGTCGTTTACAGTGAGGAAGGGAGATGGAGTTGTAGTGAAGTTTTAGAAGGTACTCCAGAACTAGGGCTCCAGGCAATTATATGTGTGTCCACCAGTGATGTAGCAATTAAAATTTGGGGATGCACAAGAAGCCAGAGTAGGGAGCACAGATATCTTTGAGGTTTGTGGGGCTGGAGGAGAGTACAAAAACAGGAAGAGGGCAGGCTGTGGAATGATTTGAAAATGGGAATTGAAGTTAGAGTTCTAATATCAAGGTGTTGCTAGACCAGGAGCCACTGTAAATCAATAAGTGATATAGGGTTGGGATTTAATGTGAGTTAGACACAAAAAACAGTTTGAGGGTAGAATACGAGAGCCCAACCAGGAGTGCATTGGAATAACTGCATTTGGAGATGACAATGACCTGAATTCAGGTTGGAAACAAATAAACCGAGGCAGATGAATAGGCAATCTGATAGAAGTGGGATGAGGTGTCTTAGTGATGAGAAGTCAGAAGTCCATTTTAGGATCAAATGTGATATTGAGGTTCTTTATGAAATGTGTGGCTTCAGTTATCTTTGGAAGTGTACAAATACCATCAGTTCTCACCTGTGAAATTATTTTCTAGTGGCCAATTGCGTGATCAGAAACCTACTTTATGTCTACTAATACCTGACTGAGTTATATTGCCACCAGGCACATTACAAAGTGATGTGATGACTTTTTCTTCTGACTGCCCTGTCAGGTTAGTGCCTCTTGGTAGAGAATCTGACCAGTATTTTCCCTTTCTGCTATAACAACATGCTTCTTTCAGGTGCCATGTCAAAATTCATAATGTACATTTAAAGGATAATTGTGACTTTTAAAATTTCTATATACATCTTGTAGAACGTCAGAGATGTGCCTTGTGGATCAAGAAATTGTGTGATCCATCTGGAGCTGGAGCAGGAGTAATGGGACGCAAAAACCGAAACATGTATGCCAAGCTTTTACTTCACATGCTGAGACGGGGAGTGCTTGAAGGTCCTTTCACACATAGACCAGAACCTGGATCGCTTAAAACACTGCCTTCTTACATGGTATGAAGTGTTCAGGGAAAAAAAAAATGCATGTCAAATGAAGATAAATTATGCATGTGACTTCTTGGGGCTATACTATTATTAACATAATTTGGTGTCACTGCTTTTATTTATTCGTTCATAGGATGTGCAAGGTGTTGACAAGGGCAGCATTTGTTGCCCATCTGTAATTGCCCTTGAACTGAGTGGCTTGCTAGGCTATTTCAGAGAACAGTGTTAAGACTCAACCATATTGCTGCGGGTCTGGAGTTGCAAATAGACCAGACCTGGTAAGAATGGCAGATTCCTTTCCCCAAAAGGCGTTGGTGAACCAGATGAGTTTTACAATAGTAAATGAGTTTTTATTTATGAAATGAAGTGCTGGAGAAACTCATCAGGTTTGGCAGTGTCTGTGGAAACAGATAAACAGACTTAATATTTTATGTCTTCTTCAGAACTCTGGAGTTGTTTAGATAAAACATTAACTATGCTGCAAGACAAGTTGAGCTTCTCCAGCACTTTGTTTTTATTTCAAATCTCCAGCATCTGTAGTATTTTGCTTTTAATGACAATTTCACAGACACCATTAGAGTAGCCTTCAACTCCAGATTTCATTATTTGTTTAAATTTCACTAGCTGCCATCATTGGATTTGAACCCATGTCCTGAGAGCATTAGTCTGGGCCCCTAGATTATTTGTGCAGTGACATTGTCACAATGCACCATCTTTCCCTGAAATTCAGCATTAAATGTGTGTTTTGTAAATGTGTACACAAAGATTACAGGCCCAGAGATTCTGAGAAGACCTTTTGGGGGTAGTCAGATTTCAAAATAGACAGACAGTAGCTGAATTCTTTCCCAAAGGCTCCAAACCTGCCAGAGAACATTCACTCACAGAGACAACCAATCTAGAGAAAGCTTGACCTTGCATGTGACAGACAGAATCTGTGAACAGCTGCTCCACCAATCAGAAATTGTTTCTTTCCAGCTCCTACAATCAAATTTGGGCTTTCTCACGCTCCACTACACTCAAGTATTGAGCTAGGGTAGTGTTTCAGCTGGTTGGGAGCAGCTTTGAGCGGGTGTAGGATGCTGAATTAGAGCTGTAATTGTGGGGTTGAGAGACTTACAAACCTGCTGACTATCCACCTCCTAATGCTGCCTCGACTAGAGTGAATGCATGATTTGATCTGTCTTCTACTTTTGACACACGGGCATGGTTGAGGTCGAAGATTATGCATTGAAAATGCAGGATCTGGCTATAATCACATTACCTACATTCTTTTTTTATGTCAGCAGCAAATCTGCTTCTCACATGTTTTCTCTGGGCTGTAACTTAAAATCAGATGATCTTAATCAGAAGTTTAGTATGTTTTTAAGAAACATCAAATCATGCTTGGCTTTATGACATTTAATCATACATAACTTAAAATTATCATTAAGGTATCTGACAAATAAAAGGAAAGAAAAATTTTGACATTCTACATAACATATTGAACTCAGCTTGGGTTCTACAGGCTGGAGAATGACTGTGGTTCCTGTGGCTGCTGAGTAAGTGGTGGGAGGGTGAAAGAGCTGTGTGTGTCTGGAAGTTGGGAATTTTATTAATTATAAATTAACAAAAATACCTTATTTATAGATTTCTGGTTAAAATATATAATTTATAATATATACACCATTTTGGTGATTGTGTTATGTCTTTTGAAGTCAAAAATGCTAAAAATCTTCCCTGGTCAGCCACCCTAGGAATGAGGCCTTGAGGTCCTGACCATCTCTCATATCCTGGGGTCAGAAATATGTATGTAGTTGGTTGTGTGTCTGTGCCATGTACACCACCAAATGATATCTATAAATCTGATTGTGGAATTAATATTTAGCTGTGATGTCTTGCTGGAATGTAGGTAAACCTGCAGTCTCAGCCAGAGAGGTAAAAACAAACTTTATTGCTGCAGCTTCTATTTGACCAATTTACCAAAAGCTGTTGATCGTAGCGAGTCTACACCCAGTGCTGCTCGGGTGCAAATAACAGAGAATACATGGAATGGTATATTTTCCTTGTTGGCATGGCATCATATTTTGCTATCTAGGTAATAACCCTGTGCTTTTGTAAACTGTGATTACTTATGGCAAAGAAAGGGATGAGATATCTGTCACCACCCAGATAATGTAATTTCTTTTCTGGCTCTTTGGATCTCTGAAATTTTATAGCTCTGCCCTGGAACTTTTTTTTAAATGAAATCCCCCTCCATTCTTCTGTGGAGAAAGCAGGCAGTTGATGCCATTCATTTTTAAGTTCTCTGTCAGAAGTTATGTGTAAATGTCCTTGGGTAATTCATCATGATTGGAAATCCATTGGGTGTGTGTCTCTACTGATATTGCCGTCAATGTGCTATGCCAAGTGACTATTTACAATCGGACCATTTTAAACTTAACTTATAGATCCTGTGCTGTGCTGTTGCTAGGATTAGAAGTAGGGGGACAGTTCACTCAGAAGCAGTAACTGATGTAAAGACTTTCTTAACAACTATGTTGCTAGAGCAACTGGGTATTAGGAGTTTAAGATTGCTGACTTATTAAACAACGTTGGTGAAATACTTCAAGTTAAAGACAGTCAGACATACTTTAATTGAGTGTTTTAAACAAGATTGGTTCTTGAACCATATGTAGGAAAGTACGAATAGAGAACTCCTCAAACAGCAAAGGCAGAGTTACAAAGAAGAACTAGTGAGATCAGGAACCGATAATGGACTGAGAAAGCTAAGGAGCTGCAACTCCTTGCCAACAAGCATGACACATGGGATTTCTTCAGTACCACCAAGGCAATACATTGACCCACCAGCCTTGGCCTTGAACCAGTGTGGAATAAAGACAGAACCCTTTTGAGAGAGATAGCGAAAACTCAGCCTTCGATGGAGTGAACAGTTCAAAGAGCTCCTAAACAGTGATACATTCATAGATGAGTGTTCTGTTTGAGAAAATCTCTCAACTCTCCAGCAAAGATTATCTTGGACTACCGCTTAGTGTGGCATTAATCAAAGCTGCCATTAAACGCACAAAAAATTGAAAATCTGCGCAGGACTTACACAGTTAACAGTGCGACATTAGAGTAGTATTGTAGAACAGAGAAACCTAGGGGCTCAGGTACATAATTCTTTGAAAGTTGTGTCACAAGTAGTCAGAAGGTGTTAAGGAGGCATTGGCACACTTGCCTTCATTGCTGAGATCACTGAGCATAGGAGTTGGGGTGTTTTGTTGAGATTGTACAGGACATTGGTGAGGCCATTTTTGGAGTATTGTGTACAGTTCTGGTAGCCCTGCTGTAGGAAGTGTGTTATTAAATTGGAGATGGTTCAGAAAAGATTTTCCAGGGTGTTTCCAGGACTGGAAACTTGGTTGGCATGAATGAGTTGGACCGAAGCGTCTGTTTCCGTGCTGTATGATTCTATGACTCTGATTTATTTCAGTGGAGATTTTCAAATTGGAGGAACAGAGCTTAGCCATCATCTCCATCAAATGTTCCTGAAAATCTGCGACAAAAGAAATCCCTGCTGATCTCCGGGATACTGCCAATTAAAAAGTCTTTCTATCTCTTTGTTAAATTTTCTTAATGTCCTAGCATCTACCGTACTCAAAGGTAGTGAATTCCACAGATTTGTGATCGTTTGAGAAGTAATTTCTCATCCTCTCTGTTTTTAAATCTGCTACACCTTATACTAAAACTATGACCTTTTTGTTCTAGACTGCCTCACATGAGGAAGCATCCTCTGTATGTTGAGTTTGTCAATCCCCTTTCGTATCTTATATACTTCAGTTTGGTCTTGTCTCATTTTTCTAAACTCTATAAATCCAAATTGTTTATTCTGTATTCCTAAAACAAGCCCCTGACCTCTAGAATGAATCTTGTGAATATCCTCTGAACTGCCGTCAATGCATTGACATCCCTCCTCGAGGGGACCAAAATTGTACGCAGTACTCCAGCTGTGGTCTCACTAATGCTTTGAATAGTGCAGCAACAGTTCCTTCCTTATATACTCCATTCCTTTAGCAATAAATGCCAAAATTCCATTTACCTTTCTTATATATCAGCAGTTCAATAAAATGAGTGTGAAAGCCTTTTTCTATTTGGTCTCATGGTACACAAACCTAAAACAAGACATTTCCAAAACTTTCTAGTATTCTTTCAAGCAGGTAGGATACCGTTGTGGTTGGTTGGCTTGCCGAGCTGCTTCATTGTTCTGCAGACGTTTCATTACCCTGCTGGGTAACGTCATCAGTGCAGCCTCCGATGAAGCACTGTTGTGTTTTCCTGCCTGTTATTTAAACTCTGGTGTCCGTTGAGCTGGATTACCCCATTTCCGGTTTCCTTTGCAATGGAGTGTGTATGGGGTCTAGCTCTGTTTATTGATGGCTTTCTTAGTGGATAACCAGGCCTCTAGGAATTCCCGTGCTTGTCTCTGCTTTGTCTGTCCCAGGATCCTGATGTTGCCCCAATCGAATCGGTGGTTCTCCTTATCCATGTGGATGGAGATGAGTGAGTATTGGTCGTGTCTTTTTGTTGCCAATTGATGCTTATGTACCCTTGTGGTTAATTTCCTTCCTGTTTGTCCAATGTAATGTTTGTCGCAGTCTCTGCAGGGAATCTTGTATATGACATTGGTCCTGTCCATTGTGGGTAGTGGGTCTTTGGTTCGGATGAGCAGTTGGCATAGGGTTGATGTGGGTTTGTGTGCTACTCTGATGCCCAGTGGTCATAGGAGTCTTGTGGTCAGTTCAGATGTGTTCCTGGTGTAAGGTAGCGTGATGAGTGTGTCAGGGCATGTAGTATCTTCCTGTTGTCGTGTGTGTGATAGGCATCTTCTGACCCAGTTTTTTGGTATCCATTGTCTTTGAATACTTGGAAGAGGTACTCTTCTTCTTCTTGATGTAGCTTTGTGCTGCTGCATTGTGTTGTTGCCCATTTAAATAATGTTCTCAAGCAACTTTGTGTGTATTAGGGTGGTTGCTGTTGAAATTCAGTACTTGGTCAGTGTGTGTGGCTTTCCTGTGTACCTTTGTTAGGAATTCCTCATTTGTCTTGCGTTCCACCATGACGTCTAGGAATGGGAGCTATTTGTTCTTCTCCTCTTCTCTGGTGAATATGCTCCCGGTGAGTGTTTTGTTTATTAGTTCTCCTCTAGTTTGGTCTGTTTAATAATTACGAAGGTGTTGTCCACATGGCGTATCCATAATTTGGGTTGGATTAGTGGAAGGGCCATACTTTCAAGTCTCTGCATCACCGCTTCAGCTATTAGTCCAGAGATAGGTAATCCCATAGGTGTCCCGTTGATCTGTTCATATATCTGGCTGTTAAAGTTGAAGTGGGTGGTGAGGCATAGGTCCAGTAGCTTCAGCATGTTGACTGTGGAGATGGTGTCACTAGGGTCTTGTTCTTGCTTTAGCAGTGTTGTCAGTGTTTCTCTTGCTAGTGGTATGTCTATTGATGTGAACAGGGCAGTAACGTCAAATGATACCATGGTCTCGTCATCGTCTATTCTTATGTCCTTGATGGAATTGAGGAACTCCTGGGCTGAGTGTATTGAGTGGGGTGACTGCTGATGAGGTACTTTAGTCTCCTTTGTGGCTCCTTGGCTAATCTATGCGATGGCGTGCCTGGCAGGGAGACTATGGGTCTGAGGGGTATGTCTGGTTTGTGTACCTTCGGGAGGTAAAGAATGGGTGGGGGGGGGGGGGGTGCGGTGGTGGTGTAGTTCCTTCAGGTTTCATTCTTAAGGAGTCTGTTTTGTTGGTTTAACCAGTCTGTTTGAGAATCTTGTTGCCCAGTTGTGGTGTTGGGTCTGTCTGCGCTTACCGGTATGTGTTCTTGTCAGCTAGCAGTGCATGTGCCTCGGGGAGGTAGTCCCGTTTATTTAGTATTACTGTTGTGCGCCCTTTGTCTGTTGGTAGTATTGTGATGTTCTTGTTCTTGTCCTTTATCAGTCCTTCTAGGGTTTTCCTTTCAGATGGGTTGAGAGTGTTGAGTTCGCTTTTTCTGGTCAGTGTCAGGATTACTGTCTATCTTATGGCTTGTTGTGTTTCTTCATTGATGTTGTTGGTCTTCAGCATGGCTTCCAGTGTGAATAGGAATTCTGTTTTGTTGGCGTCTCTGTAGTTGTAATTGAGTCTGCGAATGAGAACAGCTTTCTCTGTGTCAGTTTCCTGTCTGAAAGGTTTCTTATCCAGGTGTCTGCTCTGTTGTTGTTGTTTTGGGTCAGTTTGGCTTAGTAGTTAGTTAGTTAGCATCAACGGCCTCCGTCAATGGAGTGGGATTTCCTAGAAGCCTGGTACTCCACTAAGAAAGCTGTCAATAAACACACAGAGCTAGACTCCATATACACTCCATTGTGAAGGAAAACTGGAAGTGAGGTAATCCAGCTCAGTGGACACCAGATTTTAAATGACAGGCAGGAAAACACAACAGAGCTTCATTGGAGGCTGCACTGATGATGTTACCCAGCAGGGTAATGAAACGTCTGCAGAATAATGAACCAGCTCAGCAAGCCAACCAACCACAACATCCACAACCCAGGCTACAAGTCAACTCTAAAGTCTTATAGGTAGGATACCACTTTTAGTGTTTGAACCAATACTATATCGTGCAGAACCTATAATATATATTCATTTTACTCTTTTACTGCCTCCTTTCTGTTAGGACTTCTGGTTCACTTTCTACCTCCGCTTGTGCCAATACTCCATTGAGGCTGTCTGCGAAGAAGTGTGTAAAAATGGTTGAGTGACTTGAGGGCTGGATTTGAGTGGCATTGCCAAAAGACTAATATGCAATGCAGCCGACTTGATGTCTGGTTAAGAAGTGATTATGTCTCTTCTGGCTATAAAGAACAATTATTGTGGAACTATGTGGTCATTTAAGGTGTGGTTTATTGCTGTGACATGTGTTTGAGTTCTTTTCAGACAATGTAAGGAGAAGGCAATGTCAAGTAATGTCTTCAGACTTAGATTTTGAAGAAATACCATGATATACATGCAACCGTAGAGATGTAAGCACTGATCTTCTAGTTGCATTAGGTAAAGGTTGATTTATCATTGTGTCTTTATGTCTGTACAATACTTCCAGTCTAGACTTTTAGTGTAGTCTCGTGTAGTTTATTCTAGTTAGTTCTAACTCCACCCATTCTCTGATATTTATACTTGCTGATCTGCAGCTCTGTGACATCACTGTAAAGTTATTCCAGTATCTTGAAGACCTTATGCAACATGTAGTACTAAACATTTTATCAACCTTGAGGGGAAGAAGTCAATAAAATAAAAGAAAAACGTGGATTTATTAGGAATTAACTCAAGCTTGTTAACTCTGATGAATTGGGAAGTCACTGTTGGGTATAGGGTATAATCTCTGGGATGTCTCAGTGAATTAATTCAGTTTTTGTTTTCTTTTATTAATTGCAGTCAATCTACTTTGATGAGCCCAGTTTTTCAAAACCACTTGATCATGGAGTTGAGGGAATACCAGACTGGGTAACAGGAGACCTGGGTTCAGGGGATTCAAAGTCCAGTGGCTCCTTGAGAAGTTGCTCCAAAGATAATGCATCTTCTGACTTCCCACGTGTTGTTCACAGGTCTGTTTTCTTAAAAACAAAATTCTATTTTGAGCCCTGTTACACTTTCTCATATTTTACTGAGTATAAGATTTCAACAGCTCTACCTAGTTTTACTGTTGTGCTGAGGAACTCTAGTAGCTTCCACATGAGACAATAGTTGATAAGAGAACACAGAATGGAATCTTAATTGTTTCAGGTTGCATTCATTATATTCGGTGCCAAGAATGAAGTAATTTGAGGAATAAGTTCACCTTAAATGGCTTGTTATTTTGACCAGGTTTTCAACTCAAAACAAACCATTCCATTCTGTGTATACAGGATGACTTCATTACGCCCTGTAAATTGAGCAAATTAATAATCATAGTTTTGTAAAATTAATTCCAATGTTGAACAGGCTATTTAAGCAAGATTATGTAAAGGCTATTGATAAAGTTGGTCATGTGTTGCTGAACTATGCACCTAGAATGTTCCAGATTCAGTTACCAGTCAATACTGACTGAATTAGCTAATCTTAACTAATATTGCAACCGATCACTCACGATTCTGATTTTGTTTCCTATCACGTCTGTCTTGTTGGAAAATGTGTGTGTCATGTCAGGATCAGACAAAGCTGTGAATCAGAACATTCTGATGCAAGGCCATCATTAATCTTAAACTGTTTTTCTCTCTCTGACCTGCTGAGTATTTTTAGCATTGCATATTTTTATTTCTGATTTCTAGCAGCTATGGCGTTTTGCTGTAATTTATTATCCTTGGTTGTCTGGGCAGTATTTATCCCTCAATCAGCATCTCAACAAACACTGTTCTGGTGTTTGCATATCAGGGTCTACTGTGCGCAAATGAACCTCTATGTTTCCTTATTGTTTAAATATTATTTCAGTGACCCTGAAAGTTCTACTTCAGTTTTAGTTCTTTTAGTTATCAATTCCACATTAGTATATATTGTCTTACTTTCTTCGTGAGTTACTTTTATAACTAAATGTTTCTTGTAGCATGGCTCAGCAAGTAGCAACCTTGATTGTGATGGTTGAGAATATGCTTTATTGCTGGAAGGAAGAATAAAGGAAAAATGAAAACAATAGAAGTTGGAATTCCAGTGGGAAGACAAAAATAAGGAGACAGCTCAGAAAATTTAGATTAGCATTGCAAAGGGAACAAGAAGGAAGACGAGAGAAAGAGAGACAATGTGAATATTAGCTTAAATTGGCCATATTCACCGGGATTCTGTTTTGGAACATTCCTGGTGTATGTTTAAACTGGACGTTGTTTTGCAGCACTGCTTGTTGAGCTCAAGGTGGAGCTACATATTCAGTTAATTCTTGACTTTGCTTTAGGAATTTCAGTAATTTTTTTTGTGTGCGTACGTGTATATTTCAAAATTAATTTTTCTATATTCGTTTTGTACTAATTGTTTTTAGTTTTGTTATTTAATAATAAATTTAATGGTCTTGAATATATTTCATACATTAATTACATTCAGTTCATTTTTATACTATTACTTCACAATGAAAATTATGCGTGGAAAATGTAGGGATTTTATCTTCAATGATCTTGCTTTACAATTGCTAAGTTGTAAAGACTGTGCTTTTTATTGTTGCATTGTGCATTGAAACTGAAGAAAACTGTTTTAAACCTCAGAGATTTAGAAGGATGGCTGTATGTTTTGAAAGTATGGAATTTAATACCTGTTGTGAATTCAGTTTGTGCAGCAGTGGGTTCCAGCAATGTGCAAATGAACCGGAGCTGAAGGGTTGTTTATAAGTGAAGGTGATTGGTTTGTGGATTAGGGACCAATTATCAATGACAAAGGTCCTCTGCTTAACAATAGGATGGTGATTGGTTGTCACTTTGGTGAACAGCTTCGTCTGTGAG
Source organism: Rhincodon typus (assembly GCF_021869965.1). Classification (NCBI taxonomy): domain Eukaryota; kingdom Metazoa; phylum Chordata; class Chondrichthyes; order Orectolobiformes; family Rhincodontidae; genus Rhincodon; species Rhincodon typus. Next base: position 4,991,388 of record NC_063354.1, on the reverse strand, counting down.
TAAGATCGAGAGAAGCTGGTCGGACCAGGAAAGAGAATCAGCTGAGATGCAGCAGCCAAAGCAAGCACTTTCTATCTCTGCAGTAAGGCACTTCACACTTGAAGTAAACAAACTTTATCCAGATGCTGCGAGTTGTGACTTTTAATTGGATAAGACAGAGGCCTTTTTTAAGTGAATCAGCCACCACTTGCCTCTTGCAAAATTGGAAGCATTTGGAAGGAGAAATCTTCAGATCAGCAAGAACCAACTCAACGGATTTTGGGAACGAAGATTCTGGCCTCCATTCGTACTTTTTCTTTCCTGTTATGTCTGGTTGTCTGTGTTAAGGTGGAGTTTATAACGGGTTTAGAGTTTTAATTTGTATGGTTTACATAATTTATTTTAATTGTTTACTTGTAGCTAGAATTTAATTATGTAATAAATAATGATTCCTGTTAAGTACAGAAACCTGACCCATGCTTTCTATCAACCTGGGTTTGAAAATTGGGTAACTTGGGGATTTTATGCATTTCTTTTAAAAACTTTAATTTTTGTGACAACTCCGGGAATAGTAGGGCTTAATTTCTACCCCAGTGAGTCATGACAAGGTTTGAGTGTCTTGGCTGGGCTTGGATTGGTTGCATTTGATTTGAAACAGAGCCAATGAGGATTTGGGTGTAGTATTAGTAAATAACATAGGTGAAGGAAAATACCACATTCTGCATACCATTTTACACTTGGAATCAGAAGTAGAAAAGGCTTTCCTGCAAGTGGCAGAGTTATCCTCAATGGTTTTGAAGGAATTTTCAAAACCCAGGTTGATTGACTTGGTAAGTAAACTGGAAGTAGCAATCACTGACAGAGTTAGAAAGGTAGAAAGATTCAAGGTACTAATACAGTACTTAGGTTCAGAGGAAATACAGAGGAGTCCAAGTACTTCGGATAGTGAAATGTCGCAATTGGGTGGTAAGGAGGTTACAATTAAAGTTGCGGGAATCATTTATTGTCACGTGTTCAATGAAAAAATACAGTTTTCAGCTTCTAACACTCTCATATCCATCTTGCTTAGCTCTCTCAAATTAAATATAGGTTTGCCCGGGCTGTTTTCTTAGATTCTGAAACCTTTGCCGACATGCTTCAGGCACTAATGCACATGCAACCAATATATAGCTTTGCCTACAGTTTCACAATCCCAAGAAATCTCTTCTGACAGTGAAGCATAAATTTTCTGGACTTTACCTGTCGATTTACTCTGCATATCCAGTCCTTTTTTGCCCAGTTAACCTGTCCAGCCATTTTCTCAAATAAAATGAAGAATACCTGCACATCCTTCGCCTCACATTTTGGTAGAGCTATGCAAGCAAACATTTCTTGACTGGACCTCAAATTAGTCTCAGATTCTGTCAGCACTGCCTGCATCAATAGCTGACATTTCCTGCTTCAACTATATGCCAATTTAAGCTAATATTCACATTCACTCTCTTTCTCTAAAAGGGGTGGGGAGGGGATAGGATTACTACAGAGGGAGAGAAAAAAAGAAAGGACAAAGAAAGAAAGAGAACTGGCGAGCAGAGTGGACCTCCAAATGGACTTACCCTCCCACATCTTGCCAGAAGGGAGAATAAAGGAAGAATGAAAACAACAGGAATTGGAATTCCAAGGGGAAGAGAAAGATAAGGAGAGAGCTGAGAAAATTTAGATTAGAATTGCAAAGGAAACAAGAAGGAAGATGAGAGAAAGAGAGAGAATGTGAATATTAACTTAAATTTGCATAGTTGAAGCAGGAGTTTTCGGCTACTGATGCAGGCAGTGCTGAGAGAATCTGAGTCTAGTTTGAGATCCAGTCGAGAAATGTTTGCTTGTACAGCTGTACCAAAATTTGGGGCAAAGCATGCGCAGGTATTCTTCATTTTATTTGAGAAAAAGGCCGGACAGGTTAATTGGGCAAAAGAGGACTGGATTTGCAGAGTAAATTGACAGATAAAGTGTAGGAAAGTTATGCTTCACCATCAGAAGAGGTTTCTTGGGATTGTGAAACTGTAAGCAAAACTATATATTGGTTGCATTTGCATTAGTGCCTGAGGCATGTTGGCAAAGGTTTCAGAATCTAAGAAAATAGTCCGGGCAAGCCTATATTGAATTTGAGGGAGCTAAACGAGGTGGATATGAGCTTTAGCAACTGAAACAAAGTATGAAGCTCTGAGAGGTTATTCTCTTAGAGAACTTTTTTAAAAAAAAAACTGCTACTTTCAGTAATAAGTAGACATTGAAACTGAAGGGTTGCAAATAGATGGCAGCAACGATGGATGATTGAATTAATCCATAAAACTAATCCTTTTTTCCAATATCTTCGTAAATTTGAAAAGGATAGAAAATGGAAGAGTGAAAGTAAGGCATGGTAAGGAATGAGAATGGAAAGATCTCCTCAGACCAGAAGGAAAATTGCTGAGGGTGAGGTGAAAATTGAGGGCAAGGTGCTTCCATTATAACAAGGTGAGATATGTTCATTCACAATGTTGAGAGTTGCACCACCTGTGGGGGTTGGTACAGTTCATAAAAATGAGTTTGAAAAAGAAACATGGGAGGAAAAGACCACTTGGATTGTAACTGTAACTTCAACTAAGAGATCAGAGGTGAATGCTACCAAATGTAGAAATAGTACCTAGGGTAGATGAGAGATATGAACGGTTTTTATTGAAAGGTAACATAGCCTCATTTTCTTTGAAGGAAGCATCCAAGCCGATGATTATTGTAAGGGCTACAGGAGCTACTTAAACTCTCTTGCTGGAGAATGATTTCGTTTTCCCTCCACAGTGTTCAGCGTAAGCCAAAGTAAATAGGATGGGTGCAGTGTGTATCCTAGTTCTATTGTACTGTATCCAACTGGAGTATGAATTGCCTACACTACTGTTGGTAGTTGGGGTAGTTAAAAAATTACCTGTGGATAGAGTTGATTTAGTTCATAGATTGATTTGATAGGAGTGAAAGTCATATCTTTGCTTATAATCACAAAGTCCAGTTGAGGCTGAGGAGACAGAACAATTGGAGGAAAAGATTTCCAGTTTTTTCCATTTTATGTAGTGACCAGAGCAATGGCTGAACGAAGTCCATCATCAAAGATCTAAGCAATACCACAAGTAGGTGTTAGCGTAGCTATAACTCTATTTAAGGTTGAGGATATTTCAAAGGAAATGTTTAGCATGTCTTTCATAATTGAGGCTCAGAAGGAGTTGAGTAGGTTGACACAGACAGCTCATACTGAAACTGAGAGTGAAGCAGCTCTAGAATGTTATTATATTTAAAATGGTGTTTTGTTTAGGAAGCAGAGAGATCCTCATAGATGTTCAGGGTTTGAAGATTTGTAGGTATGGGTGTGTTTGCCGAGCTGGGAGGTTTGATAACCTCCCACTTTGGCGAACACGTCAACATCTATATCCTCATAGACCTGTGGACGAAGAATGAATGGTCGTTCAATAAATACTCAGATGCTGTAAGATATTTCAAGTAGCACTGAAGTACCTACCACAGGGTGCATAGGAATAAGCAAAATCTAGGCATAGATATATCTATAGATAAACAGATATATATATAGATATATATCTAAATATATATCTAAATCTAAGATTTAGATGTAGTGCAGTTTTGTCGAATGTGTCTTGGTAGGAAAACCTCAGCATATGATTAGACCAGTGTATTTGATACCCATACCAGTTTTGAAGAGCCATTCAGTAGATTGTGTAGGGCCATTGGTGGTACTGTCATTACAAGGTGAACAAAGCAAAATTCACCATTCCAAATAAAATTATCAGGAGTGTTAATAAAATATGTATCCATTAAATGCTCCTAATCACAGGAGGAAGAATCAGTTATGTCACAGGAGCATGCTGAAAAGGGAAGAAGATAAGGGGGAACAAGTGTGTCAGGTGGTAAGAGTATTGGTAAATGATAAGGATAGCAAATGAGATGCAAGGAGAGATAGACAGTCCTCAAAGTGAACCTCCTACAAATTGATCAGCTGGCATAAATATTGGGACAGTTAGACACTATGCTCTCATATTTAGAGAATAGACAACAGGGATGTGCTACATTAACTAAACAAGACGAAGAGGTGGAAGAGTCCGGATGGATAAAACAGCCTGCTTATCAGTTGAACCCAGAAGACAAGCTCAGTGTAAACTGCAAAACCACTTGAATGAACCTAGTCAAAGCAACTGGAGTTTATCTATAATGTTGGTTCCTAAAGTGAATGGATTGACTAGACTTTGTAACCGCATTCGCTTTTCTATAATCGAGAAAAGGCAGATTTGTACCCATTTCCATGGTTGGAAGACTGCATTGATAGGATTGGCAATGCCTCAGTCTTTAACATTGATATATTGAAGGGGTACTGGCAAGTGCTGTTGGCATCAAGGATTTTGAAAAAATCTGCTTTTGTTACATTGAATAGGTTATATTAATGTCAAGTGATGCCATTTGGGCTAAAGAACATCTTGCTACATTCCTGAGACTTATGAATCAAGTTGTAGCTGTAGTGTTCATAACTGAGGAATTTTACTTAGATAATGTTGTAGTATATAGTGCCACATGAGACGAGCACGGGAGACAAGTTGAAGACTGCTTTAAGTTTAGTCAAAAGTTACCTGGTAAATTAGCTGGGACATATTGTTGGACAAGGACAAGTATTGCTAAGGATAGTGAAAGTGAAAGCTTTGAGAGAATTCATGAGGTTTTAGGAACATGTGGATTTTACTGGAAATTTGTGCATACTTTCAGTACAATAGCTAGGACTTTAACGAATCGTAGAATCGAGTCATACAGTACAGAAGAGGCCTTTTGGCCTGTTGAGTCTATACAGCCAGAAATACACTACTATCTATACTAGTCCAGAAATAAACTGAAGGCAATTTTAACAAATGAACTAGTGGTGGCTGCAATGTATTTTACCAGACCTTGATGCCAATGACTTGGGCTAGGTATTGTTTTATTACGGGATAGTGAGTTGAGATTAGAGAGGCCTGTGGAGTACTTTTCTAAGAAATTAACTTCATATTACAAGAAGTACTTTACTGTGGGGGAAAAAAAAACTTTGGGATTGTTAGCTCTTCAACACTTTGTTATCGTGTCAGATATACATTTCAATGAAAAGCTAGTTTACACTGATCGTAACTCACCAGCCTTTACTGAAGAGTTTAAAAATTGGAATGTGAGACTATTTAGATGTAATCTTTTGTTACAACCATTTAATATAAAAATTATTCAGTGATGGGAGAAAGAGTGTAATTGTGGAGGCTGTTCCTAACATAAAATGTTGGAACAAGGGAAATGTTTAATAAATGTTAAGATTGTTTATTTGCCTAAGAGGAGAGGAAGAATGAATGTAAATCTTGTATTTTGTTGTTTGTGTATCCCATGTTCTGAGTTGTGTTGATATTTATTTTAATTGTTAATTTGGATTAATTAGATGACATTGGGTACAAAAGCAACATACAACAGACTGTGTAGAAATTTGAAATAAAAGTAGAAAATACTGGAAACAGTTAGCCAATTGGATCTTGACGCCACAGAGAGCATAGATTCAAATCTCAAAGCACCCTGAGATAACAAGGTGTAGAGCTGGATGAGCACAGCAGGCCAAGCAGCATCAGAGGAGCAGGAAGGCTGACGTTTCGGGCCTAGACCCTTCACCATTTCTGAAGTCAGCCCTTTGTCTGGTTGCTAGCTTGGACTTAACTTTATGTTGTGTGCTTTTCATTTTCTTCAATTCTTAGGTAGGCTTCAGATAGTATTCAACTAGTTCAAGTCTGTTATTATACACTTGTGGAGCAGATTGGACCTGAACTCAGGTTTCCTAGTTCAGAGGTAGGGGCACTGCTACTATGCTACAACAGTGCTCAATCAGTGGGCTTCAGATATTTTCTACTCAACCTGTTCATAATATTACACACCTCTGGAACAGGTGGGAGTTGAACTCTGAACTCCTGGCACAGACGTAGGGCTGCTACCACTATGCCAATCTCATTTTACTTATCATTAACAGCTGTTTGTTCTTACTTCAGCCATGCAAATTATCAACCATGGTTCGTGCCCACTGCTTCTGGAATCTGTACGTTTTAGATTCTGGGTGTGATTTCTCTAATGTCATCCTTGTCAGTCTGCAAAGCTGTACTCAACATAAACTTCAACTTTATGAAGCTTTACAGCTTGCATCCTGTCCAACAATTGGGTTTATTCACTTATCACACCTGTCGTTTGTGACCATCGCTAGTTTAGCTCCTTAAGATATATTACATTGATTCAAAATCCTTATTTGAATAACTTTTCATGATCTTGAGCACCAGGCTACAACGTGGCAACATCTTTCATTTTAATACCATCTTTAATGCAATAAAACTTTGGAAAATTCTTTAAAGGAGTGCTATTGAACAAAGTTTGACATCAAGCCACTTAAGATGATACTCGGGTAAGTGGCCTGAAAATTAGTCGGGCATGCTTTAAGGCACTTCTTAAAGAAGAAATTAGATGTTTAAGGAGGGAATCCCAAAACTTTGGGCCTTAGCAGCTCGAGACATGGCTGTCCATGGAGGAATAATTAATATTAGCATGTGCAAGTGGTTAGAATTAGAGAATCCTGAAGGGTTTTAGCCGTAGGGCGAGGCTATGAAGAAATTTGAAAACAAAGGTAGGAATTTTATGATTGTATAACTTTTTCCAGCTGCGTGTCTGAGCCCATGTTCTCCAGTCATCTTAAGTTCACTTTCTAATCATCCCTCCTTCCCTGCCTCTATGATTGGCATGCAGTCTGCAGGTATTTAGGCCCTACTCAACAATCCTATCTATGAACCCCTTCAAAAACACCCTGAAATCCATCACTTCAATTACATATTATGTCCGCTTTTTAACTCTGAGATATGACACTGTGGTTAGTTTATTCCAAAAGTAATTTGGTGTAAGTTAAGCATTTTGGTATGTTCTAAGGATGTGAAAGATGCCATATAAATACAAGTTCTCTCTTGCTTACTTGTCATTGTTTTTTTTTCTGAAGTGCACTACAACTTTGCCATCAAATGACTGATTTAAATGTAAGCAGGTTATTTCATTTTGCTTACAAAATCCTGCATTGGGGTTTACTAGAAAAAAAGTTTTTGTTTCTTTCATCCTCATATCTGTTGCTTGGTAATCCCCTTTGATGGTCTCTTTGATCGTTGCAATAACTAAGAGGGAGTAAGAAGAGAACAAGATGATTTCATATTTTTCTTTAAAAGTAGGTTTTGACAGAGCCAAAAGATGACAAAAGAACTAGCCTTTACATATCACCTTCCACATCCCCAGGGCTTCCAGTAATGTTCTACAGCTAAACTTATTAGTTTGGAAGTGTTATCATTGTTATTACAAGCCCAAATATGAAAGCTAACTGGTGTAACTGTGTACCAAGATGCCAGAACTGTAATGTCCCATCCTGAAGATGGCATACTTCCTCAGCATTGCACCGAAGTATATTCAAGTCTCAAAGTAGAACAAAGAAAAACTTGCGATTACAAACTACTTTTCACAATCTCAAGGCAACTGTTCCATCTGTGTGGATGCAAGGCCACACAGCAATCCAGGTCCTAAACTGAAGATAACACTAACACACAAGCAATTTCTCTTTAAGGTGTGTGCATATGGGACTGATTATCAGTCTTAAAAGTATGCAGCAGATTGGTCATATCCAGTAAAGACAATTTCAAACAAGTTGCTCAGGATGGTCCAAAGTACTTCACAGCCAATGATCTGATAGCTTTGTGTGGTTCTTTGCCTTATGCTGACCAGATTTATTGAATTCAGTTTTGCTAGTTCCCATAATGAACTTTGAATAGAGAGCGACTGCATTAGTATACCCAGTTATGGATACATTTACCGAATTATCCGAGATGATACTTGGAAGGAACCACAAAGATAAGAATGATATCACCTGAGAATGCAAAACAAAAAAGGCAAAAGGAAAATGACTCAAAGATTATAGAGTGAAAAATAGCGATGGGGTTGAAATGCCAAACTGACAAAGCTGAAAAGGAATTTATGGATAGTTCTGTAGAATACATGAAAGGGAATGAGATACATACTTTATGCAGCATATGTAAAAATATGAAACCTACTTCTGGTCAGCATGCATAGACTTCAGCGGGCAGCCAGAATGATGTTCGATTTCACATCATTGATCAATGAAGAAGTGTAGAGAGCTCACCTTATTCTTATGTGGAAAAAAGTTTGAAGAGAGAAACCTGATTCATATGTAATATTCTAACTGGAATCTGGTGAGCAGTTGCAGAGAAGTTACTGGTGCAGAACCAGATGATATGATTAGAGCTCAGAAAGGTGCCAGGTGAGCTGAAATATGAAATTTTCAAACACAAGTCCTGTAAACCTCTTGAGTACTTTGAATGTTTCAAAAGGTCCGTATTCAATTACAATGTACAACTGAAAGTTTTGGCAAAAATCTGTAGATCGGGTTGTGGGTGAGGTTGTTGACTTGCTTGCCGAGCTGGCTTGTTCTTGTTCAGATGTTTCATCATCATGCTAGGTGACATCATCAGTGGAGCCTCTGATGCTTCGAATTTATACTGTTTGGTCCGTGATGTAGCCCAAGCCAAACATAGACACGCATGGAAATTCCTAAAAGCATGGTTCTCCGCTCGGTAATGCAATCAATTTAGAATTGGGCCCCATACACACACCCATACAGATCAAAACAGGAAATGACACTACTCACCATAACAGACCAAACAGTAAAAATTCCAAGCGGAGTGGAATAGCGCCACTTCATTGGATGCTGCACTAATGATGAAACGTCTGAACAAGTACAAGTCAGCTCGGTGAGCAAGTCAACTTCACAATGTACAACTTGCAAGATTTGAGAATTCTTTTTCTTTTCTTCACTGAAGTGCCAACTATTTAGGATCGGGCCTTCCATTCACCACGATATTTCTGCAGTTATTACACCCTCACCTGTCCCCTTGAAACCATAGTCCTCAGTAATGTCACTCACCAGTAAATCTCTCCAGCAAGTCCAGTGGATGGAAGTTTGAATGGATTTGACAAACATTGGTTTAACCATTCAAAATCAGATCTGGCTGGACAACTTAAAGCACTTTAGAATCTTGCTGTCATCTTTTTTAAGCTCCTACTTTTCCTGGATCATTATGGAACGTCATGGTAATACCAGCTTCTTTTCTCTATCACAAACAGTTATCTTAAATTCCTCTCCCTGTTTTGTCTATCCTGACTTCCAAGTGTAGTAGTACGCACAGACTTTGTTGTAATTCAGATAATGATAATCTGATAAGCTGCTTCTGTCAATTTCCTCCATTTCACTAGGTCGCCGTACCTAAATTCTCTAAAGTTCCAATTCCATATCCCCCAATTACATTCACTTTAATTTTCCTGTCGCGTAGACCTTGGAGATCAGTGCACAGAAGTGACCTCCAGAACTGAAGTCAATTTGTCCACAGGCCAATTGGTATGCATGCAGACCCTCTGAGCAGCTTCATGGCTTTCTTCCTGGTTTCCATCTCAGTTGATAAAGTTAAAGAGTTTTTGTCTTCTTGTAATGTGCCCCACTCAGAAAAACAGCCCTTGACTCTATCTCCAAAGTTCTCAAATATATTATACCTGTGTATAATATGTGTCCTTCTTTCCTGGAGCTGCATATTTTAATTCTTCCAATGTCTCCAGCTCTCATCAATGTCCTATGTGACTTTGACAAAAATAATCTATCTTTCCTTGTCCTCTTGCGCAGCCTTCATTACAGTTGACAACACCACCCGTATCCATTGCCCCTCTACTGTCGTAAAGATGGACAGGACTGCATTGGCCTGGTTCTTATCTATATAATTATAGTCAGATGTGATGGCTGCTTTTCTCATTGTTGCATCTGGTGTCCCCCAATGTTCTATTCTTGGGCATCTCCTATTTCTTAGTTACATACTGCCTCTTGGTAACATCATCTTAAAACACTGCATTAATTCAACTCTGTACGTTGATGGTGTCCAAGTCTGTCACACTTTCATCTCTCTTGACTTCTCCATTGTCACATAAATTATCAAGTTACCTGTCTGACATCCATTGCTAATGAGCAGAAATTTCCTCCAATTTTGGTGTTGGGAAGAATGAAGCCACTTTCTTCAATTTCTCCCACAAATTCTGTTCCCTACCACTAACATCATATTTCTCTCCATGGCAACGACCTGAGGCTGAATCAAGCTGTTTGCAATCTTGGAGTCATATTTGACTGTGAGATGAGCTACTGACTGTTTAACTGCACCATCATTAAGACCATCTATTTCCACCCAACCCCTCCCCCGTAACTTTCCCTCTGGTTCAGCTCATGAGCTGCTAAAAACTCCGTTCATAACTTAGTTGTATGCTTACTGGTCCAATGTATTGCTGGATGAGGCTTCCACATTCAACCCTGTGAAATCTTAAAATAACCCAAGTCTCTGTTGCCTGTGGCCTAATTAGGAGCTGCACAGTGGCTCAATAGTTAGCTTTGCTGCCTCACAGCACAAGGGACCTGGGTTCAATTCCACCCTCAGGCGAGTATATGGAGTTTGCACATTCTCCTCCTGTCAATGTGGGTTTCCGCTGGATGCTCTGGTTTCCTCCCACAGTCCAAAGATGTGCAGCTTGGGTGGATTGGCCGTGCTAAATTGCCCATAGTGTCGAAGGATGTGCAGGCTAGATGGATTACAGAGATAGGGTAGGGGTTGGGTCTGGGTGACATGCTTTTCGGAGGGTTGGTGTGGACTTGATTTGCCAAATGACCTGCTTCCACACTGTAGGGATTGTATGATTCTAATTCTTAGAATATCTTGGGTCACCCACTTCCTACGTGTTCACTGACCTACATAGACTCTGGATCTTGGAATGTTGTGATTTTAAAAATTCTCATTCTTGTTTCCAGATCTCTCCAAGCACTCTTCAATAACTCTCTCCAGACCTACAACCCTCTGTGCTTAACTAATTCTAGCCTGTTAAACATCCCTAATTTTAATTGTCCCTCCACTGGTGGCTGTGTCTTTCGTTACCTGAATTCTGGAATTCTCTCCACAGACCTCTCCACCCATCTTGCTCGCTTTCCTCCTTTCAGATGTTCCTTAAACCCTACCTCTTTGACCAAGCTTTTGACCATCATCGCCTAATATTGCCTGGTGTGGCTCAGTGTCAGACTTTGTATCGTAAGTCTCTTGGGAAACGCTTCAATTTGTTTTATTTCATTAAAGCTGCTATTTAAATATGATGATGTTGTTGTTGAATGTAGATCTCAGGCTGTTTTTCCTTTTGCCTTCCCATCTATCTTAGCTATTGCTATTGGCTTATATACAACCGTGTTTGATTTAATTTGAGCCCACTGAATATTGCCATTGGATTTTATCAGCTCTGTTTTTCAAATTTTCTTCAAGATGAATACACTCCAACAGCTGTGGTAGTGATTGCTGTTTTCCTCTCATTTATTCATCCTGTATTTGTCTATTCTGTAAGACAGAATCACTGCAAAATATGAATCACATGAAGAATTTTGTCAGTAATAGTTGTGTATTAGATCATTTTTCACATGCTTTCAATTTCGATTGGAAATACATTTCCCCTGTATATTTCACAGTTTCAGGAATTTCAATGCAGCTGAAAGTGACACACAACCCAATACAAATATTTATATTCATATACCTTTATCAGACGCCCCCCTCCCCACCTTTCGTGTACTCCGTACTCAGTTTAAGGGAGTTGTTGCGCTTGGATCGATGGAAGGATTTGTGGGTTTACATTTCTACAGGCCGTTGTGGGAACAGTTGTTCATAAATCTATTGGGACCGTATATTTCACCATGGCTAGTTCCAGGAAAATATTGCAGCAGGTGCATTATGGAGGATCTGTTCATTCTCCCATTTGGTAGATCCTGACCATTCAATTTTGAGTAATCCAATTTTTATTGTGTAGCTTGAACGGAAATTGAAATTTTTGCTGTTAGCCTCATCAGGGCCTGTTATTTGAATCAGTACTTGCAATTGTATAGCCCAGTTAATAGCTGATGATGTATGTAACTGTTCTCTTGACATTTTCAGGAATTTCAGCGTTAACCTCAACTTACCTTCTGTAACTGAAAAAGTGAGAGATAATTGGGAAGAAATTTTAATATGATGGAAGTTTATAAAATAATGAGAGGTATACATAGTTAATGGTAATTATCTTTTCCTTAGGATAGGGAATTTCAAGACTAGGCAGGCACATCTTTAAGGTGGGAGGAAAGAGATTTAAAAAAAACATGAGGCACATTTTTTTATGCAGAGGGTGGTTTGCGTGTGGACTGAACTTCCTGACGAAGTCGTGGATGCAGGTATAATTATAACATTTAAAAGACATTTGAATAAGTATATGAATAGGAAAGGGTTTGGAGGTATATGGGCTAGGAGCAGGCTGGTGGGACTGGTTTAGTTTGGAACTATGTTCGGCATGGACTGGTTGGATCGAAGGGTCTGTTTCTGTGTTGACCGACTCTATGACTCTGTATATTTTTAAAACATTGAATATGAGCTGGAAACTGAGATATTGTGCTATTTGATGGCTTTGAATTTAGGGTTGAATCATTGTTTTCTTTTCAACATGGTATCCAAATATCCTTGCAAAGAGGTGAGAAGCAATGTATCTGATGTAATTGGAGTTTTAAAACAATGTCTGCTCACTACTTCATTACCTAACCATCCCTGTCCCTGGCAACTGTTTGATGCTGAACCAGACTGTTTTGCAATGTTTGACTGCAAGAGGAGCTTCTGACTATATGCCATACTAAAATAGTCCATTTTCAAATCCATGACATTATTCAACTCCATAACCCCCCACACCCCCCCACCATCCCCACTTTGGTGTCTCAGCTGCATAAATCACCTAGTATAAAGATGTCTATAACTTGGGCTGTAAACGTGTATTAAAGTGTATAATTTTGTCAAACAAGTTTTCGGTTCCATTCAGTTACATCAGTAATTGTTACTGAGATCTCAACCACATGGTTGCAATTAGCAGTATTTATCTCAGAGAGACATTTGCTTGCAATGTTATACATTTAAATCAATGGTGTTTACTGCTTCATTTTTGAAATTTGCTGGAGTTGCACACACTGCTTTCTCTCCACTTTATGTTTTCCTCTTTGTTCCATGACCTAATGTCAGTCCGCTGACTGCTTCATCAAATTATGAAATGAGAAATGTTATTAAAATTAATGTTATCTTTGTTACTTTTGAAATCCATTCTATGAAACCAAGACAGTCGACACCTTGAGAACATACATTTAAATTAACAGTTGCTAGAAAGTTTGTGATTTGATAAATTAATTTAGTAATATGATACAGTAATTCTGTAATGTATTTGGGGCCCAGGAAAAATTCTATTTGAAGTATTCTAGAAATTAATAAAGGTATTTGTAGCTTTTAGAAAAAAATGTCCCTTTATCAATTATGTTTTGGTAAATTTTTTAAATGACTAATAACTGATCTGCAAACATTGCCTTTTGAAATGCACAATTGAAATTGCATTTCAACATTTTCCTCTTTCAGAAATTCTATTGCAAAACCTATTTAGACAGTACATTACATGTATCTCTCCTGACAACGCCTATGGCAAACACCCACACCCCTCCAACCCCAATACCATTTTCTGATTGGAGATTTTATCCAGTACATTTTTGTTTCAGACAAGCGCCGTGTGTCTAGGCTAGTTTTGAATAAAAATTAGTGTCAGATTTCTTTCTTCAAGACTACCACATCATCCCTCATCAAGGATCACGAACCTGAACTTGGTTTAATCCCTACCTGTAACTTGAGCTATCTTCGACCCCCACCAAATAACCTTTCTAATTATCAAAGTGTTGGATTGTTGGATTGGATTGAAAGGTGACTTGTGCCAAATGTTGCTGAAAACTCCATCAGTCAAAAGAAATAATCCTACATGGACTAGGATAAAATATGCAGGTGCTTCATGTTCTCAATGTTGTCACAGAAACACAGTTGTTTTGCTTTTGCCCACCTCAGTGGTGCAGGATTTTTAAAAAAATTCTATTCAAAAATCATTGTGTGGAGGTGCTGGTGTTGGACTAAGGTGGACAAAGTCAGAAGGCACATGGTTATAGTCAGACAAGCTTATTTGAAATCACGAGCTTTTGGAGCGTATCTCCTTCGTTAGGTGAAGTGAGAGAGAAGCATTGAATAAAGCCTCCATTAGGTTCTTGAATATCATTTGTTGGACGCGTCATAACGACAGGACAATATTGAAGGCTTGTACTTTTTGATGTTAGCCCCCACCCGCTTAAAACCTTTTACAACATTGGAGATTATTTTCCATGCCTATGTGTAGCAATATTGTAAATGTGTTCATAATGTTGTGTATATTGCTCACACTGCTTAGCGTGGATGTTGCCCAATGTATGTGTAGTTATTTACCATGCACTTTCAGTTTGCCCTGGAACAAAATAATGTCTTGCTGCGTTTCAAACAAGTAATCTTTTCTATTTTAAGAACAAGATTGTCTCTTCACCATAGATTTTAAGGCTCTTGTATTAAAAATTGCAAAGGAGAGCTCAATATGAAGTGTGTGTACTCTTGTTTAAATTTTCAAGTTGTGGTTTTTTTTATTTTGAAATTTTACTTTCCTTATTAGGTGTCATTTTCTGATTCAGAAGAATGATGATGCTTACAGCTTCAGACTGGGCTTGGGTTGTTTATTTTGCTTAAGTTCAAAGGAGATAAAGTAACCAATGCCTAAGGAAAAATGTAGCTTTTTTTTGAGCATTTTGAGAAGAAAGGACAGAAGAGAGTTTAAGGCTTATGCCCGATTTTAGATTAAGATTGGATCACGTGGAAAATGTTCATTATTCCAGGGAAAGCACTGGGAAGGTTAATCTGTGTACCTTTTGAAAGATAAATGGATCATTATACGATGCTGCAGATAAACAGTTTTGAGTACACATTTGTACAGTGGACAGTACATAATTTCATGCATTTTGTTTGGAAAATTGACAGCTCATTTGCACAGACTTTCTTCACTGAACATAATCTTTACAACTAATATTTCACTACAGTTTAATATTTGTAGGAACAATTAAATATCTAATTGATAGACTGTATAAAGCAAAAGAAAAATAATGTAACTTGTATTTTTAATTAATGAGACTGAAATTGTTCCATTTTTATTGCAATGAAATTAATCAATGCTGCAGCAACTTTTGAACATTTCAGTGAGTAAAATAACTAATACCATGACTTTATATTTGGAATATTTTATTGCTTACTGAATAGGCTTGATTTTGATTTATAAATGAGGCAATGCCAATCTTTCCTATGCAGGAATCCTGTGCAGGATTCGCTAACAGAGACCTGTTCTTGGGACCCTGCCAATGTGCTGCTCTACCAGGTGGCCAGGGATGACTTTCTCTTCGAACTATTTTTAACTTCTCTTCATGAGAAATCATAGATGCAAAGCTCAAAGTCTTAAAATTCAAACAGTGTATTTAACTCAGGTTGAAAAATGCTCTCCCCTTAAGAGGGACTGAATTCTTTTCAAATGAATAAGTTTCAAACATTGTATATGTTCATTTAACTTGTCTGTTAGAAGTGGCACACCACAGTACTGTTATTAAAACTGACCTTTGGATTTTCTGAAAAGTTGAACAATTTCTTTTTATCATCTTCTGATTTTTTTGTTTTGAAAATAGCAATAGAAGCCATCAGAGTGTTTAACTCTTGCCTGGGAATGTACCAAATGTGAACAATAAAAAAATTCCCTAATAACTTGAAAGGTACTTGTTCTGTCTCTGGGCAATGACTCAGTGGGTAAAAGCAGTGTCCATTGTGGCACTGTATTAGATAAATTAGAGTTACCAAATTAAATCTCCAACAGATAGGAAAGCGTTAACAGACTAATGAATGGGCAACTATATGACTGGTGCAAACACTACATCTTTTTTTCTTTTCTGTATTTTTGATTGTAGACCAGCCACCTGTGCCTTATATAAGTAAGTGAAATATCTGGAGAAGGAGAAACAAACAGCAGTATGACCTGGCAAGCCAAAAAAACCATCTTGTTGGAACCTGTGAATAGAGACCATTGTACAGTCTTCCCAGTTTTACTGGAGGGAGTTTAGAAGGGGTTAACTTTAACTTGTAGAGTTGTATGTCAACTGTTTGTAATTGTTTATCTGTATGTTAGAATCTGTTTACTTGTAATAACTAATCATTCTTGTTAAGTACAAAAATCTGGTCTGTGCTATATCAACCTAGGTCTAAAAGACAGATAAATTGGGGAATTCTGCACACTTTTTAAAATCTTTAACTTTTGTGATGGACTCCACAAATAGCAGGGCTTGATTTTGAACACACTACCCCAGTGAGGGGTAGCAGAAGTGAAATTTAGTATACTAAACTGCGAAGAATGAGGAGAGGCAATATAGACTTAAATGGCATAACTTTAAAGAAAATGCAGGAATACAGAGACCTGAAAGTGAATATGTGTGCACATTGCAGTTGGCAGGATAAGTTGAGAAGTCTCGTTTAAAAAAAGCATACTTAACTCTTTGCTTAATTAATAGAGATACAGAATGCAAAAGTAAGCAAGTTATTCAAAACTTTTATAAAATGCTGATTAGGCTTCAACTAGAATATTGGTCCAAATTTGAGGACCACGCTTTTCTGTAAGGTGCCTTCAAGGTGTTCATTGAACATTTGCCACAATATACTATTGATACTGGTTTTCAGTTAAGTGGAGAAATAGGGGACATGTTCTTCTTGGAGCAAAAAAAGATTAATGAGAGGTTTGACAGAAATGTCTTAAGTCTTGAAGCATTTTTGGTAGAATAAATAAGGAGAAACTGTTTGCAGTGGCAGAAGGATTGATAATCAGAGCTCGTAGTCATAGGTTTTGACAAATGAACCAGAAGGGATAAAAGAAATCTTTTTGCAAAGCAAGTTGTTGTGGTCAGGAATTCCATGCTTGAATGGATTGAGTAGTAGTTTTCAAAAAGTAATTAGATAACTGATTACAGGGCGATTAAATGTTCAGGCCTCTGGGAGAAAGGACAGGGGAAAGTGGCTAACTGAATAGTTCATTCAACAAGCCAACATGGGCACAACGGGCCACGTGATTTCTTTCTGTGCTGTATCATTCTATGGTTTTATGATGTATGCATTAGCTGATTTCAATCTTGAGTAGGTGCAATTAGTGAAGGTACCAATGGGTTAAGGAAATGAAGATCAACCAGTGTTCTTCCCCTTATTTATTGTCTAATGGCCTCTGTTGCAAGGCATAGGTGTATAATAAGATTGACTGCGACAGAAATGAGCTGCCAGAGAAAGTGGTGGAGGCTATTACAATTACAACATTTTAAAAGGCATCTTGATGGGTATGTGAATAGGAAGGGATTAGAGGGATATGGGCCAAATGCTGGCACTTGGGCCTAGGTCAGAATGGAATGTCTGGTCAACATGGACTCTGCTGTATGGCCCGATGACTATGACCATCTCCCAGATTGGTTTGACTTTCAGCCCACGAAGACTGACGAGTTAGGCAAGATGCTGCAGGAATGTATTCTAGGAATGAGCTACATTTTGGGAAATAAAACCTTAAATTGGATTTTCACTAAGCTTAAATTGGGCAGGTTGCATATACTTAATTTGCATTTCCTTAGAGGGTTAAGAGGTGATATAACTGAAGTTCTTAAACTGCTAAAGGAATGTAATAGGTTATATATAGAAAAAACATTTCCTCTCCTAATGAAACCCAGGACAAAAATCTTAAAATTATAGCTAGGTTGTTTAGGAATGAAATCAAAAGTGCAATTTTCAACAAATGGTGTGTAATCAAAAGATTATTACTTCTTAAATTGGCATTTTGAAGGCTGTGACTGATAAAATTTTAATATAAAACAAAAATGCTAGAAATTCGCAACAGATAAGGCAAAAAGTCATCCTGGCCTGAATCAATAATTCTGTTTCCGTCCATGGACATATCAAAGTCGGACATAAAGATAACTGAAAGTTTACTCAACTAATTGATTTTAAGGAGGATCTTAAAAAGGGGGAAGAAGGTGGCGTTGAGGTAAAGGGCTTTAGGAGGCAATTGCAGAGCATGGGTCAAGACAAAGACACAGCTTCAATTCTTTGCTTAGATTGATCTCCCCTAGTATCAAGGCGGAATGTACAAGAGCTTAGAGTAAAATGAATGGAGAGTTTGAGGCTTGTGCCATTGTTGTAGGGCTGGAAATGTAACGCCTCGCTAATGTACCATGTGGAAATCACGCCCTGTTGTTCTGAGAGTTGTCATAAAAGTTAAAAATTTGTATCCACCTATACAAAATCTTCAATTTCTTTCTGATAGACTTGGGTTTACAGAAAACAGGCCAGGTTTCTGTACCAAACAAAACTTCTATATGTTGTAAATAAATACATTCTAACTACAGGTAAACATCTATGAACTGTCAACATATAACTACTGATGTAAGCACCTTACCCACACACAGACAAAAACAATTGTTATTGATAGAGATGAAAAAATACTGAGGAAACAGATCAACAGGATCAATCCTCAGGATATGATGAAGGGCTTCTTATTGTTTTCCAAGTCCTCCAGCTCCCCGAGGTTATCTTCATGGGAGGAACAGTCACTGATTCACAATTTATAACGTCTCTGACTTACTGGTTAAAGCAACAGCTTACAGCGACTTGTGGGGAAAAAAGTAACTGGCTTTCTTAAGGTTTCATGTATTTTTACGTCCAGAGTTTGAAGGCTTCTCACTATATCATTCACTCCCCAAGAGCTGTTCGGCTTCCCCAGATCTGATCGGAGAGTTATCAGGCTAACGTTTGGTGTCCGTAACTGATCACAATGCTACAAAACAACTAGCTACTTGTGGCCAGATGAATTTCACCTCTGTTTACACACCCTGGATCCATCACTTTTTAAAAAATCTACAACAATTTTATTCTCAGTCCTTGCAAAAACTCAGAATCTGTGGGGAGAGAAGCAAACTTATCATTTTGAATCTGATATGACTCCGCTTGGTAGATACCACCTGATCTGAGTTTCTCAAGCATTGCTTTTTGTATTTTATGCTCCTTCACCAGAATCTTATCATGTCAATCAATCAATCATCACGTGTTGCCATGACATAGAAAGCTATGTCAATGCCCATGAGTTAACACTTTACTTTGCAAATGAGTTGAATTAGTATTAAAATAGGATAAACATGTATAGAAATTGTTACAATTGCTTACCTTTGTACTGTGACTTAAAATGTACGTCATTGGCAAATTTAGTTTTGTAGCTGGAATTCTTTATCAAAAACCCCATTTGTTGCACTGTATTATTGAAATGCATTTTCATGGGTGGCATGATGTCCTTAACTTACAGGGATGAAATATATGTCTGGTGTTTTCTCCCCCCTCATTTTAATGCTTTTTGAAGGTATTTGCAACATTTGGATACAAGTAGAAATGAAATTTGAATTAAACAATGCAAAAGTAAATATTTCATAGAGAAAATCAACCCAAACCAATAATTTCTGTGTTTGTATCTATCTTAGCTTTACTGAGAGGACAACACCCAAAGAAAAAGAATTATTAATATCAATTTACATAGGGATCAGAAGGGCAAGTTGTGTGGTGAGCAGTTTAGTGGGAATAGAGTTGATGGGGCAGGGAGGTGGATCTGTGTGTGTCTTAATTTCCTATTGTTATGCCTTTTTCAACAAAACCAGAATATGTATATCTTCAGTTAATTTTACACTTCTTCCCTGTCTTCAAGGAATAAATGCTAATTTGATGAGTTCATTTATTTCTAACTGTTTAACGACTTATTTTATGAGGTCATGAACTTAATTTATATAAAATGGCTTAGGGAGAGATTTCTACCTGTGTGTCACTCAGCTAAGAACCAACAACGAGGGCAAACCGGCAATCTTTTCCCTTACCTGCCTATGCTGCTGTTACCTGCTGTTAAATGTGGTGTGGTAGTGCCATATGGACTGCTCACCTCCCTTTGGGAAAGAATTTATTCTTTACTTACTGTCATTTCCTCAGTTGAGATTTAAAACTTGAGGAACTTTTGCTGTAGAACATTAGAAGTTGTTCTTGTGCTATTTAAAACTGCAAAATTCAAAGAACATGATTCGTTTTGCTTATTCAAATAATGTGCATGTTAATTCCCTCTTAAAATGTACAGGATTCCATTTTTTCTGACAAACTGACTTCTGAAACAAAAAATTTTGTAACAAATTGAAATAACTGCAGAGAGGCCAGTATCCCATCACCAAGTCATCCTTTATTTACTTGTACGCACCAGTCTGGCAGTGTACTGTGGCCAGCTTGGAGTAGTTGCCTGAACTGAGGGGATTTTAATCTCTTGGTTATATTGGAGAGTCAGGGCTTTTCCTGATTGACCCAAGTTAACAATCTCAATCAACAACCTCAGTCAACAAGGTCAACCTGGTTCCAATCACTACATCCCTCTCCCACCAAATCTGGGGATGTAGGCCTGGTCTTTCGCCCCAAGTCCAGTTCCTCTGATTTGGACTCTGACACGGGCAGCGTGTTCTGGACCATAGCTTGTCTGTTGCTTCTGGATCCTCTCGGGAGAGTTTCCTCCTCTGCTTCTGGCAGTAATGGTATTGAGGCTGCCTCCGTCTCGGACTTGGGTTTCCTTGACAACAGATGGAGCATGAGAACATACAGTTTCTGACAGGCCTTCCGGCTGTTCTGTGGGGCCAGGTATGTTTTGCTCCTGCCCAGTTTGCAAGTTAACAGCTTTCAGTGATGCACGTGTACGTTCAGGACTGTATCACCTACCCAAACTTTGTAAGTAATGGGACCTGACCTCGCGTTAACCTCACCTTGTACCCATACAGGGCCATTTCCATGGTTCCGGCAAAATTCGACCCCTGAATTAAAATTGTCTCTCGCTTAGAGGCAGCATGTGGCTGATATTGGCAATCCTGCTGGCATTTCACCCCCCACCCCCAGGTCTGGGAATCAGGTTTAACCTGGTGCAGAGTCTTCTCCCCATCAGCAACTCTGCTGGATCTATTCCTATTATTGCATGTGGGATGGTCCGGTAAATTGAGCAGAAACTAGGATAGTTTGTTATCAACTGATGCTGTAGGCTGCATCTTTAAGCCTGTCTTCAACGTTTGATCTGCTCTTTCTGGTAGACCATTGGACGATGGATTGTATGGAGCTGTCCGAACAAGCTGAATACCATTTGACTTTAGGAAATATTCGAATTGCCTGCTGGTAAATGTCCTGTTGTCCTTGACCAATACTTCCAGGCGTCAGTGTGTTGTGAACAATGCTTGCAGTTTTTCCATCGTCCGATTTGCTGAACAAACGTTATGAATGTCCAACCACTTTGAATGGGCATCCACAATGGCCAGGAACATTGAGCCTATGAAAGGACTGGCTTAGTTGACATGCAGCCAAGTCCAGGGTTTTTCTGACCATTCTCATGAACGTGGGGGCACTGCTGGTGACAGTGTTTGTTCTTTTTGGCACTCTGGGCATTGCCCCAACCATATGTCATCATCCAACCCCAGCCAGACATAGCTTCTTGCCAGTTTCTTTATCTTGGAAACCCCTTAAATGACCGTGGTGAAGTTCAGCCAGTATCTGGTAGCCACTTTTACTTGGGACAACCACTCTTGCTCCCCGTAGTAATATTTCATCCTCTACAGTGATCTGGTCTCACTGGGTCCAGAAAGATTTCAATCCTGGTCGCGATGGCCCTTCTGTTTCCCTTCAATTACCTCCAGCTCTTAGCTTCAGTAGGACAGGATCTTTGTGTCCACAGATGGATATTGTCAGCAGTGACCCAGGGTCCAGGAAGTTCAAAATCAAAATGGACTCTTCCAGTGGAAACACGACTGGTGGAGTACCTGCCAGTGGGAGGCAGCTCAAAGCATCCACATTAGCCGCTTGACTTCCTGGATGGTGTTCAACTTGTACGTGCGGAGAAAAAGACCCAATGCTGAGTTCTACCAGAAGCTATGGGCTGCATCCCCTTGTCTTCCTTTAGTAGCCCTAGCAGGGATTTGTGATCTGTTAAAATGACAAATTCCTATCTGTAAAGATGATGGTGGAACTTCCTCACATCAAAGATGACTGCCACACCTTCTTTATCTCGGCATATTTGTGTTCATCATCAGCCAAAGTCCAGAAGGCGTGTGTTATTGGGCGTTGCTTTCTATTGGGCCACTGAAGAGCCAACATTACCCTGATATGTATGGAGAAGCATTTCATGTCAGTGCTACTGCTCGCGTTGGATAGTAGTGCGCCAACGTCTTTGATGACAATAGATGCTTTTTTACTTCTGTAAAGGCCACTTCTTGGCTACGCAACCATTTCCAAGGCTGATCCTTTTCCAATAACAGGTGTAAGGGTGCAAAGATGGAGGCCGGGTTGTGTATGAATTTTGTGTAATAATTCACTAACCTGAGGAAGACCTAAGCTCTGGTACAGATGTGGGAGCCAGGACTTCTTTGATTGCCCTCACTATCCTCCAATGGGTGTAACCCAGTTTTGTTGACTGTAACCCACGTAGGTCACCTGGGGTGCCTGGAACATGCATTTTCCTTTTTAAGGCACCCGCCTGCCTGGGAGAAATGTTTAAGCACTATGTCCAAGTTCTCCCAAGTGCTCCTTGTCTTCCCTGTTATTATTTCATCCAGATAAATTGCAACCTGGGATAGATTTTGTAAAATGTTCTCCATGGTCCACTGGAAAAGGGCAGAGGCTGACGATATCCCAGATGGCAGTCTTGTATATTGATATTAACCCTTATGGGCATTAATTGTAGCTTACTTTTGGGATTCTTCATCCAGTCTCGATTGCAGGTAGGTGTGGTTCGTGTCCAGTTTCTTAAAGGACTTCCCCTGCTAACTTTGCGTACAAGTCCTCTATGTGAGGGATTGGGTATTTATCCAACTACGAGAGGTGGTTTACTGCTGGCTTAAAATCCCCATAAAGGCGAACTGAGCTGTCAGCTTCACAATCGGTATGTCTGATGCTGCCCATTCTGCAAACTGCTCTGGTTTGATGATTCCTTCGCTCTCTAGCCTCCTGATTTCTGTCTGAACTTTTGCCTGTAAGGCCTTGTAAGATCTCAGAATTGCTTCCTGGTCAATATGTAAACTGAGTTTGATCCCTTTATTAGGCCCAAGCCCTTCCTGAAATACTCCTGGGTATTTAATTAGGACTTCACTGAGGCAGCCATTTTCTAATTGAAAAATGTTGAGCCAATCTAGGTGAATCGCAACCAATTCCACCCCAACAGACTTGGGCCCAAGACTTTCACTACCGTCAGTGGTAATTGCACCAACTGCTTCTCATAGCATACTGGAACCGAAGTTGTACCCCCAATCGGCAACGGTTCCCCAGTGTATGTTCTCAGTCTGGCTGAGGCCTTGTGCCAACTTCAGGAATGGAGTCCTGAGCAAATCTTGTTAAAGACAGATTCTGCAACCACAGATATAGCTAGTGTCAACCTCCATGGGAAGTAGGTGATCATTTAACCACTCATTAATTTTAATTGGTTCCAATTGGATGTTGTTAAGCAATTTAATTATTCCAACCCACAAGAAGGGTGTCTTTCTTGGGGGGTTGCACTCTTTTCGGTACTGGCCTACAGGTTTTCTTACTCAAGTCAGGCCTTGTAGAACTTCTTTCTGTCTCGAGTCCACATACCGGCAGCAACTACAATGGCTTGCTGGCCCAGATCCTGAAGAACTTTTTAGCCACTTGACTGAGGCTCGGCTTTGCTGTGGGGTCCCTCTGATCAAGATATGCCCTGCGCGAGGCTCTGTGATTTCCTACAATCAAGTGTTCTCCAAGCTCATTCAGACAGGTGAGGTGTCCACTTCCATCAGGATGCCCTGTAGCTGCCAAGCTCCACTTGCTGCATTTTCTAATGACAGCACCAGTTGTAGTGCTTGTTTGAAGTCCAGTTAGGTTTCAGCTGGTCGGCGCTTCTACATGGTTATGTCATTAATCCCACTTAACAAACGGTCTCTCAGCATCTCATTCAGGGTTAACCCAAAATCACAATCCTCTGCCAGTTGTTGTAACCTTGTTAAAAATACCAATACAGATTCCCCTGGTGCTCTAACAGCCAAATAAGGGGAGGCGGGTAGTGGAATTGGGATGATAAGTGGACGCTGGTGGTAGATACGATCTGGTTGGTTGATGGGAGGGATGAATCCAGTTGGTAGCTGGAAGGGAGGGTCAGTAGGTGGAATGGAAGGGAGGAGGTGGGGGATGGGTGGCAACGTTATTTGAAACTGGAGAACTCAACGTTGAGTCCATCGTTCTGCAGGATGCCTAGGCGGAAGATAAGGTGGTGTTCCTCAAATTTGCATTCTGAATAGCTGCAACCCTCCCTTCCAGTTACCAACCAAATTCATTGCTCCCATCGACTAACCAGGTCATACCTACTACTGGTGTCCAAATATCACGCCCATTCCGCTACCTGCCTTACTCCCCTCTTTATGTGCATCTCCCCCTACCCCACGTCCAGTCCTGAAGAAGGGTAATACCTGAAACGTTAACTTCTCCTTTCCTCCAACCTGGCTTGCTGTGTTCTTCAAGCCTCCTGTTTGTATACCTACTGTTCACATTGACTGTCTGATTATAGAACTACTGTGTCTATGCCTGGGCTGGTGGGAAAAATGATGATTGACATCAGTTACATAAAATAAGGAGAAATTCATTTACAAACAGAAAGTCTCCATAAAATATTGTAACTTTGAAACCTGCATTTTAGAATTCTGTGATAACAAGGTGTAGAGCTGGGTGAACACAGCAGGCCAAGCAGCATCAGAGGAGCAGGAAAGCTGACATTTCGGGTTGAGACCCTTCTTCAGAAATGGAGGAGGGGAAGGGGATTCTGAAATAAATAGGGAGAGAGGGGGAGGCGGATAGAAGATGGATAAAGGAGAAGATAAGTGGAGAGGAGATAGACAGGTCAAAGAGGCGGGGTTGGAGCCAGTAAAGGTGAATGTAGGGGGGGAGTTAGGGAGGGGATAGGTCGGTCCAGGGAGGACGGACAGGTCAAGGAGGCGGGATGAGGTTAGTGGGTAGGAGATGGGGGTGGGGCTTGAGCTGGGAGGAATGGTTAGGGAGGCAGGGACGAGCTGGGCTGGTTTTGAGATGCGGTCGGGGGAGGGGAGATTTTGAAGCTTGTTAAGTCCACATTGATACCCTTGGGCTGCAGGGTTCCCAAGTGAAATATGAGATGCTGTTCCTGCGCCTCCTCTCACCCCTCTTCCCTCAAAAAGGCCATCCCCTATTCCCAATTCCTTCGCCTCCGCCACATCTGCTCCCGAGATGAGGCATTCCACTCCCGGACATCCCAGATGTCCTCATTTTTCAAGGACTGCAACTTCCCCTCCACAGTGGTCGAAAATGCCCTTGACTGGGTCTCTTGCATTTCCCACAACTCATCCCTCACACCCCGTACCCACAATAACAACCAAAACAGAATCTCCCTCGTCCTCACGTACCACCCCACCAACCTCCAAATCCAATGCATCATCCTCCGACACTTCTGCAATCTGACCCCACTACCAAAGACATTTTTTCCTCCCCACCCTTATCTGCTTTCCGGAGGGACCACTCTCTCCGTGACTCCCTTGTCCGCTCCATACTCCCCACGAGCCCCACCACCCCCGGCACTTTTCCCTGCAACTGCAGCAAGTGCTACACCTGCCCCCATACCTCCTCCCTCACCCCCATCCCAGGCCCTAAGAAGACCTTCCACATCAAACAGATGTTCACCTGCGCATCTGCTAATGTGGTATACTGTATCCACTGTTCCCGTTGTGGCCTCCTCTACATCGGGGAAACCAAGCGGAGGCTTGGGGACCACTTTGCGGAACACCTATGCTCGGTTCGCAACAAACAGCACCACCTTCCAGTCACGAACCATTTCAACTCCCCCTCCCACTCCTTGGACGACATGTCCATCCTGGGCCTCCTGCATTGCCACAAATGATGCCACCTGAAAGCTGCAGAAATAGCATCTTATATTTCGCTTGGGAACCCTGCAGCCCAAGGGTATCAATGTAGACTTAACAAGCTTCAAAATCTCCCCTCCCCTGACCGCATCCCAAAACCAGCCCAGCTCGTCCCCGCCTCCCTAACCATTCCTCCCAGCTCAAGCCCCACCCCCATCTCCTACCCACTAACCTCATCCCGCCTCCTTGACCTGTCCGTCCTCCCTGGACCGACCTATCCCCTCCCTAACTGCACCCCCTACATTCACCTTTACTGGCTCCAACCCCGCCTCTTTGACCTGTCTATCTCCTCTCCACCTATCTTCTCCCTTATCCATCTTCCATCCGCCTCCCCCTCTCTCCCTATTTATTTCAGAATCCCCTTCCCCTCCCCCATTTCTGAAGAAGGGTCTTGAACGGAAACGTCAGCTTTCCTGCTCCTCTGCTGCTGCTTGGCCTGCTGTGTTCATCCAGCTTTACACCTTGTTATCTCAGATTTTCCAGCATCAGCAGTTCCTACTATCTCTTTTAGAATTGTGTAATTTCTTTTTAACAGTAGATCCAAGGTACTCTTATCATGACCATCATTTGACTTGCAAGACATATTTTAGTTATTAAATATAATGCTGAGCCATTCATACGTGGTGATAGTATGTAGGTGTTCCCCTGTAGCAGATGGTTATCATTGCCCCCATGTTTCTGAGCTGTGCAATTTACATTCCTGCTATACTGATTGTTACTGTTTTGTGGTTTTGTTACAGGCGAAGACACACGTACAGTGGCAAGGTAACATCACGTTTTTGTTCACCAAGTTCTTCATGCAGATCAGATGTAGGAAATATTATCATTAACATAACAGTAAAATAAATGAGTGCAAGTGTTTCATTTTTGGCGTTGTCTTCTTTAAAGTTAGGCTGAGAGTAAATCTTATGAAGGTGTTTGGTGCACTTGCCTTCATTCGCCAGAACATTGAATACAGGAGTTGGGAGCTCATGTGATAGTTGTACAAGACATTGGTAAGACCACGTTTGGAGTACAGCGTACAGCTCTGGTCTGGTCACCCTGCTATTGAAACTTATTATTAAACTGGAAAGGGTGCAAAAAAGGATTTAGAAGGATGTTAGTGAGTCTGGAAAGTTTGAATTATAAGGAGAGGTTGGATGGGTTGGGACTTTTTTCCCTGGAGTGTAGGGGGCTGAGGGATGATCTGAAAGAGGTTTATAAAATCATGAGGGGCATAGATAAGGTGAATAGCTAAGGTCTTTTTCTCCAGGATAGGTGAGTCCAAAACTAGAGGGCAAAGCTTTAAAGCGAGAGGGGAAAGATTTAAAAGGACCTGAGGGGTAACTTTTTCATACGGGGTGCTGTGTACGTGGAATGAGTTGCCAGAGGAAGTCATAGAATCACACAATCCCTGCAGTGTGGAAGCAAATCCACACTGACCATCCGAAGAGCATCCCATCTTGACCCACACCACCTACAGTATCCTTGTAACTCTGCATTTCCCATGGCTAATCCACCTAGCCTGGACACTATGGGAAATTTTAACAAGACCAATCCAAGTAACTGCACATCTTTGTTCTGTGGGAGGAAATCTGAGCATCTGGAGGAAACCCACACAAACACGGGGAGAATGTGCAAACTCCACACAGCCACCCAAGGGTGAAATTGAACCCAGGTCCCTGGTGTTGTGAGGGAGCAGTGCTGAGCACTGAACCACGGTGTTACCCAAGTGGTAGAGGCAAGCACATCTACAACATTTAAAAGACATTTGGACAGGTATATAAGATAACAAGGTGTAGAGCTGGATGAACACAGCAGGCCAAGCAGCATCAGAGGAGCAGGAAGGCTGACGTTTCGGGCCTAGACCCTTCTTCAGAAAATGATTTTCTGAAGAAGGG
>NC_063354.1:4829290-4963055 GCF_021869965.1 Rhincodon typus | reverse complement strand
TGATGCTGCTTGGCCTGCTGGGTTCATCCAGCTCTACACCTTTTTATCTCAGGTTCTCCAGCATCTGCAGTTCCTACTATCTCTGGACAGGTATATAGATAGGAAAGATTTAGAGGGACATGAGCCAAATGCAGGCAAATGGGACTCATTCAGTTTAGGAAACATGGTCGACATGGATCAGTTGGACCGAAGGATGTGTTTCCATGCCGCTCATATTGAAATTGCTACTTTCCGCTTTATTGACAAGTAGTATAGGAAAAACAATGCAGAGTGCTTTTCAATTGGCAGCTACTTACCAGTGTTCTATTAAAACACTTAAGAAATATAGTCACTTATAATTTGTGGGTCAGTAACATTTCGAGTGGAAGATAGAAAGAGCTAATGATTTTTTACTTTGCCCTGAAATCTGAATTTAGAAAAGCACTATAATTTTGCATATTCCTTCAATTGTGCAAATCATTTGACTGAAATTTTCAGATTCGGGTACGTCATTATTTCAAAAACTGGAATTGCTGGAGAAACTCAGCAGGTCTGGCAGCATTATGGAGAGAAAGCAGGGTTAACATTTTAGGTCCAGTGATCCTCCTTCAGAACTGATTATAGCAAGGAAAAGTTGTTATATATGCTGAAGGTGGGGGGAGGGGTGAGGAGTAAATGATGAGTGGAGATGGAACCCAGAGAGAGAACAGCAGTTGGGCAGAAAGGAATGGGTAATGGTCAGCTTGGGAGAATCACTAGTTGCTAATGGGGACTATTAGTGGCTAACAATAGATTGGTGTGATGCCAAGGGTTGGGGGAAGGACACGGAAGAGGTTGCTCAGGCCCGAACATTATTGAACTCAATGTGGAGTCCAGGAGACCACAGGGCACGCAAGTGGAAAATAAGCTGTTCTTACAGCTTGTGCTGAGCTTTGCTGGAGCACTGCAACAAGTTGGAGACAGAGACATTGACCAGTGAACACAGTGGTGTTTTGAAGTGCAAGCAACTGGAAGCTCAGGGTCATTTTTGCAGACAAAACTTAGTTGTTCTGCAAAGTGGTCGACCAGTCGGTCGCACGCCATTGCTATTGAAAAAGACTTCCATTGCCCTCATGAAGATTTAATTGAACCTTTCTCCACCACACTTCCAGGCAGTGGATCTCATACCCTAACTACTCGCTATGTGAAAAAGCTTTTTCTTGCATCAACCTTTCTTTCATTTGTACATTACTTTAAAATCTGTCCTCTCATTATTGTTTCTATTACAAGTGGAATCTGCTTCTTCCTATCTACTCTGACCACCCTGCTTATGATCTCGTCTCAGCTTCTTGTATCTAGGGAAAACAGTCCCAACTTTATCAATCTGTCCTCCACCGTTGAAGTTTCACATAGTTGGAACTGTTCTTGTAAATCACTTCTGCAGTCTCTTCATCACATTATGCATTTTTCTTACAATGTGGTACTCACAGTTGTAAACAATACTCTAGCTGAGGTTTAATGATTGTCTTGTACAAGTTCAACATCACTTCCTTATTCTTGTATTCTATATCCCTATTAATAAAGCTGAGAACACTATGCTTTATTTATTGCTTCCTCTACCTCTCCTGCCGCCTTCAATGATCTATGCACAATATGCACTCTCATCCCTCTGCTGCTGCACTTCCTATTTTGTTTGTCGTTCGGTGTTCTTCTGACCAAAGTGCATCCTCTCGCACCTCTCTGCATTGAACCTCATCTACCACCTCTGCATCCACTCTGCCAACTTGTCAGTGTTCTTTTGGACCACCTCACATTTTACAATTCTTCGAAGTTCAGTGTCATTTGCAAACTTGAAATTTATCCCCTGCACACCAAGATTCAGATATTCATGTATATCAGGAAAAATAAGTGTCCCAATACTGATTGCTGGGGAGCTTCACTACAAGCCTTCCTCTAGCCAGAAAAATACCACTTGAACCTTACTCTTTGTCTATTGCTCAGCCAATTTTGTATCTGTGTTGTCACTGTCCCTTTTATCCATAACCTAAATCTTTCCTCACAATGCTGTTGTCAGGCATTGTATCAATTGCCTTCTGGAAATCCATCTAACCACTACCCTCATCAGCTCTTTCTGTTGCTTCAAAAAAACTTCGTTAGTTAAACATGATTTCCCCTTTAGAAATCCATGCTGACTCTTCTTAATCAACCCACCTTTTTCCTGTGACTACTGATAATCGTTTTGAAATGTTTCCCCACTACTGAAGTTAAACTAGCTGATTTTCAATTTCT
Organism: Rhincodon typus; assembly: GCF_021869965.1. Lineage (NCBI taxonomy): Eukaryota > Metazoa > Chordata > Chondrichthyes > Orectolobiformes > Rhincodontidae > Rhincodon > Rhincodon typus. The sequence continues at coordinate 4,960,808 of NC_063354.1, read as the reverse complement.
GGATTAGCCTTACAACCTCTTTTGAACAGGGTTGTAATGTTAGCAAATCACCAGTCTCTGGTAGCACCCTGGAGTCCGGGGAAGACTGAAATATTGTGGCCAGTGCCTTTTCAATTTCCACCCTCACTTCCTTCACGATCCTTGGATGCATCTCATCTGGTCCCGATGTCTTGTAACCTTTAAGTGCCAGCAATCAATCCAAGACTAGTACTTGTTAATTTTGATCCTTTCTAGTGGTTGGGGTTGGATAGCAGCATCCTCTTTTGTAAGGACGGATGTGAAATATTCATTTAATATCTCAGCCATGCCCTCTACTTCTGTAAATGACCTCTGATCAGCCCTGCTCCTCCTTTCACTACTACCTGTAGAAGACTTTCAGACTTCACTTTGTTATCTGCTATTCTTTTCACATAGTTTCTGTTTGCTTTTCTTTTTTGTTATTCTCCCCCCACTATTTTCCCCCTACCTAAAATGTTTGCTTTCTTGTCGATTCTCAATTTTATGTTCTGTCTCAAAACCTGTCATAACCACAACTTTTCTTTCTAAAGTTAATTTCTACTTCCTTGACCATCCAGGGAATGCTGGATTTGTTGTCCTATCTTTTGTATTAGAGGGAATCATCTTGACTATATCCGAACATTCATCTTGAAGTTGGCCTGTTGATTTTTCTCCCGGACTCTTACTCCATTCAATCCTGCTGTCAACTCTGTTCTAGCCAATTGAAGTCAGCTCTCCACCAATTGATTTTTCTCACTCTTGATTGTTGCATGTCATTCTCCAACAACAACTTGAACCTTATGAATCAATGATCACTGTCTTCTAAATGTTCCCACACTGCAATGTAATTACACCCTTGTTATTGTGTAGCTCTAGCCAAGTTGACTCTGTGTTTGAACCATCTAAGACATTCTCCTTCTCCAGCACTGCAATGCCCTCCTAACCAACACTGCTATGCCTCCACTTTTCCTTCCTTTTCTATCTTTTCTGAACAACTTATGCTCGGGAATAGTTAAAGCCTAGTCTTGCCCTTCCTTCAACCAAGTCTCTGTCACCACCATACCAACATAATTCCACACTGCATTCTGTATCTGCACTTCCTACAAACAAAAGCTGAAATTGCTAGAACCCTCTGTTCTGACGCAGGGTCACTCAACCCAAAACGTTATCTCTGATTTCTCTCTACAGATGCTACCAGACCTACTGAACTTTTCTAGCAATTTCTGTTTTTGTTTCTGAATTACAGGATCAATTTTTATTCTGTAACTCCCCAACTTTCCTTACTATATTCCATGTAATTACATACATGCAGATTAACTCAGTTTTGAAATTTCGTTCTCCCCCACTCCAACTTCACCACCTTTTATCTTACTGTCCTCTATGCTAATGCCAGCTATATGAAATATTTTGTGAAACTCTAGTACTTTTTGTGGTCGTACAGAGATCAGTGTTCAATTCTAGATTTTATTCATTGAATTTAATTTCAACCAGAAGCCATGATGGGATTTGAAACCATGCTGTCTGTGAATTATGAGTCAAGTGACGTTACCACTATATCACCATCTCCCCTGCCTTGTTTGGACTTGACATGGGACTTGTAGTCTATTAGAACGTGGTCTCTCGCTTCTTGGATGAGGTTTTGAATTAGACCAGACTTAGTGTTGAAGTCACTTTTTAGGTTGCTTTAAGTGATCAAAGTGAGGTGAGTTTGAACGTTGGTATATAGGTCCCAATGAATGACTGTCTGCAGTACAGATCTGACAGTGCAATAAAAGTTGCTATCACATTGGGATTTTGTTCGGAAAGATGTCAAGATGCCTGTTATTGGAAACTCCAGGACATGCACTTCTGAGGTTAAGATTATAAGAAAATTAGACAATATAGTTATGTAGTCAGAAGATCCACCTTGTTTATAAGGATTGCTTAATGATGCCTGCTTTATAACCCTTTTTTTTTAAGAAAATAACTTGAAATAACTCCACAGAGGCTGGTATCCTGTCATCAAGTCACCCTTTATTTACACTGTGCATAGTACTTGACACTAGTCCAGCTTCTTCAGAGCCAGCTCTGAGTGAGCAGAATCTCTGACACTCCTGTTTGTATCTGTCAGCCAGTGCACCCTGATTAGGCCAGGTTAACAGCCCCAGTCAACCTGTTACAATCACTACACGATTGACTTGGGATTAAATACATTTGCTAGAAATCCGTTCCACATGAGTATTAGGCAAACTGGGAAAAGCATTCTAATTCATAGACTTTCTTCTGTCTTGATTTCATAGAAAGGAAATAAAGAAAAACTTGGATTATATTTGACATCCTCAAGATGAATGTACTTTACAATAATTTAAATTATGTTTGAAGTATGCCATGTACTCTAATGAAGAAAGGTCACTAGACCTGCAACATTGACTCTGCTTTCTTTTTACAGATGCTGCCAGACTTGCTGAGTTTCTCCAGCAATTTTTGTCACTGGTAAATGTTGAGTGTCTGTTTTTATATTGTTGGATGAGGGATTAATTTGCTCAAGACACCAGGAGAACGCCCTTGCAATTCTTCGTAAAGTGCAGTGGCATTTCTAGCATCTTTCTGAAAGGTTGGACAGGCTGTTCTTTTAATACATCATTCCAAAGATGATAGCTCCCACAGAGCAGCACTTCCTCAATGCTGCATTTATGTCAGCTTCCATTACGTTCTCAACTCTGGAATGGGTCTTAAACCCACAATCCTCTGCCTTGAAGAAGAACGCTACTGCTTCAAGCTGATCATAGAAAGAGACTTTGTTTTAGAATGCCTTGGATACCTAGAGGCACAAGTATTTGTATTATTCTTCCCACTCTACTCAGAACTTTATTTGCTTTTGAAGGATATCCCAAACTGCCTACACTTTCCACATGGATCTTATTTGTACAGTAAGGAAACATACTGGCTGAATGGTGCCTAAAATTCTTCTCTGCTGGAGTTTATTAAAAAAAAAATCCATTCTTGGAATATGGGCATCACTGGCAGTAGTCCCTCAAAATTTAATAGTGCAGTCCTGGTGAGTAAGGCATTTCCACAATACTGTTGGAACAGGAATTCCAGTATCTGTACCTGTTTTAGAATTTCTTTTTATCTTTTCCTCCTTTCAGGCTTCAGTCTTTAGCCTCGGACAAGAAAGCTATGATTAGTCTGCAAGGAATTAAAATTCTCATTGGAGCTGATCCATATGTAGTCTGATGATCTAAGAGCCTTTAATAAAATAAGCTTTTGTCAGCTTCCTGAAGGAGCCACACATGTAGGCAACATGATTCTTGTCTTAGGTTTGTGCTCACGTGGTTAATGTTTAATTTATAATATAAATAAACTTCATTTACCAGTCATGTTTCTTTCAAGCAATCCTGAGCCCTCTAGGCAATTGCCCTTACTTTTAGTTTATATGTGCTACAAAAAAATGCTGTAAATACCTTTAATAGTGGACTTACAATTGGAATTGAGTTAAATTGCAAAGCATGTTCAAATATGTTTTCAGGTTTTTCTGAACATTAGTGAAAATCAACACAACCTCTGCTGTTCTGTTCATTATATTTAATTATACTATGTTTGTCTGGGTGAGACAGTTTATAGTCATCATATGTAAAGATCATCATTGAATTTACACAATACTGATGTTAAATGCTTTGCCTGATATATAAATGATCTGGATCTTGGTGAATGGGGGGCAATTTCCAAGTTCGCAGATGACACTAAGCTTGGAAGAATTGTAATGTGACGAATTCGGAAAGGACATTGACAACTTGGTGGGGTGGGTGAAGATGTGGTAGATGAGATGCACTGCAGTAAAGTTTGAGGTGTTGAACTTTGTTTGGAAAAGCACCGAAAGACAATATGAAGCAGGGAGTGGAGGAGCAGAGGGATCTGGGTGTATATCAGCACAGATCATTGAAGGTGGTAGGACAGGTGGAGACAGCAGTAAATAAAGCATACAATGTTCTTGGCTTTGTTAATAGGGGTATAGAATACAAGAGCAAGGGAGTAATGTTGAACTTGTACAAGACATTTGGAGGACCTCAGCTGGAATATTGTATAATGTGGATGCCACATTATAGGAAAGATGCAAATACATTGGAGAGAGTGCAGAAGTGATTTACAAGAATGGTTCCTGGTATGAGAAAATGCAGCTGTAAGGATAGATTGAACGAGTTGGGACTGTTTTACACTGCAGAAAAGAGGTTGAAAGCAGATCTGATTAAAAGTTTTCAAAATCATGAGTAGACTGGGCAGGATAAATAAGCTATTTCTGTTTGTAAAAGCAACAAGAATGAGAGGGCATAGATTTAAAGTAATGTACAAATGAAGCCAGGGTAATGTGAGGAAAAGCTTTGACACAGTGAGGTGTTAAGGTATGCAATGCACTTTCAATGCAGATTCAATTGACGCATTCAAGAGAGCACTGAATTTTGTTTTTGCCTGGGGAGGCAATGGCCTAGTGGTATTATTGCTGGACCGTTAATCCAGAGACCCAGGTAATGTTATGGGGACCTGAGTTCGAATCCCACCATGGCAGATAATGTAATTTGAATTCAATAAATGTCTGGAATTAAGAGTCTAATGATGACCATGAATCCATTGCTGATTGTCCGAAAAACCCATCTAGTTCACTAATGTCCTTTAGGGAAGGAAACTGCCATCCTTACCTGCCCTGGCCTGGCCTACATGTGACTCCAGACCCACAGTGATGTGATTGACTCGTAACTGCCCTCTGGGCAATTAGGGATGGGCAATAAATGTTGGCCTAGCCAGTGACTCCCTCATCCATGAATGGATCAAGGAAAAAAGGATAGTAACGTTGTGCAGCAGTATGGGAAAAGAACAAGAGATTGATGCTAGATAATAGAGCCAGTGCAGGCATGATGGGTTGAATGGCTGCCTCTTGTACTGTAATAATGCTTCTGTGACTAAAAATAAAATGACTAAATGACAGAGTAGGATAAAACTTTGATTCATCTTTCTGACCCAAATGTGTTGAATTTATATGAAATGCTAGTTTGACCTCAGCTGAAGTGTTGCATGCAGGTCTGACTGGTGCATGTTAGGATGGATGTGAAAGCACTAAAGGGAGCCTAGAAAAGATGACACACTGCAGCAACACAGAACTACGCCAAGAGGAAGAAGAATACCTCTTCCAGGTTTTCAAGGATAATGGATATCCAAAAAACTGGGTCAGAAGATGCCTACACGAACAACATCAGGAAGACCCTACACGCCCCGACACGCTCATCACACTACCCTACATCAAGAACACATCGGAACTAACCACTATAATCCTACGACTGCTGGGCGTCAGAGTGGCACACAAGCCCACGTCAACCCTATGACAACTGCTCACCTGAACTAAAGACCCACTCCCTGCCTTGGACAGGACCAATGTCATCTACAAGATCCCCTGCAGAGACTGTGAGAAGCACTACATTGGACAAACAGGAAGGGAACTAACAACAAGGGTACAGGAACACCCACTGGCTACAAAAAGACGTGACCAATACTCACTCATCTCAATCCACATGGATAAAGAGAACCACCAATTCGACTGGGACAACACCAAAATCCTGGGACAAGCTAAGCAGAGATAGGCACAGGAATTCCTAGAATCCTGGTACTCCATGAAGAAAGCCATCAATAAACACATAGAACTTGACCCCATATACACTCCACTACAAAGGAAAACCGGAAGTGAGGCAATCCAGCTCAACGGACTCCAGAGTTTAAAAACCAGGTGGGAAAACACACCAACGCTTCATTGAAGGCTGCACTGATGATGTTACCCAGCACTGTAACGAAACGTCTGCGGAACAACAAACCAGCTCGGCGAGCCAACCAACCTCAAAGATGACAATGGTTCTTGGGATGAGGAACTAAGTTACAAAGATAGATTTAAAAAGTTACCAGTGTATTCCTTGGAGAAGAGAAGGTTGAGCGAGGTAGTGATAGAGATTTTCAAAATCAAATGAGTTCCTGGACGGAGTAGAAAGGAAGAAATGAAAGGGCACATATTCAAGGTAATTGGTTAAAAAACAAAGACACTCAAAACTTTTCACACATCATGTGGTTAAAGTCTGGAATGCACAATCTGAGAGTGTGGTGGAAACAGGTTCAATTGAAACATTGATAAAGAATTTGGACTGTTGTCTTTCCTTGAGGAATATGCAGGATGATAGGGATAAACTGGGAGGATGGTACCAAGAGAGCTCATTTGGAGAGCTGGTGCAGACGCAACCTCTTTTTCTGTTGTAACAAATCTGTGACTCTTAAAATACAAAGAAGGGGCTTTTGCATTAGTAGCATTGACCCCCTTTTGAGTTTTTAAAAACAATTTTGTTTTGGGTGTTTTCAACTGTTAGTAATAGGGTCATTGCTTTCTAGAATTGAAATTAATCCATTTTTGCATTAAAATACTCATATATGATGTGGAATGTATAAATAACTACATGGAATGAAAGTAAAGTGTAATTTATATTTGGATAGTGCCTTTCACCTAAAAATGTCCCAAATGCTTCATATCAAATTAATTATTTTAACTTTGTTACCTTTAACACTGCCATTTGTTGGTTGACACGACAGCCAACAGCAAGGTCGCTCAAGATGAGTTAACTGGTAATGTATTTGCGTGTTGGTTGAAAGATCAATTTTGACTACAAGACAGGAGCAATGTCGCTGTTCTTCCTTAACAAGTGTAATGGGATATTTTGAAGACTAGATGAGAGCTGAGTGTTGAATCTCATCCATACAGTGGCAGTGTAGCAATCCTTTAGTTTGGCACCAGAGCGAAAACCTAGATTATGTGCGAAAATCTTCAAAATCTTGAATCTGCAGCTGCTACCTCAAGTGTATGTTCTTCTGTTGATCAAGCTGATCACTTGATAATCACTTGATCAAGATAATCACTTGAAGCAAATCAAGCAAGTTGAGGACAGTGGATCAGATTCTTGGATCTTTGAGTCTAATGTACTAGAGGATCTTGAGGAGCAAGTGCCTTGAATTAATTTGGTACTGCCATTATTAAGTCAAAAAAGAACAGCAGCATTTGGAGCCTGATTTACGAAAAAAACATTTGCATGATTGTCTACAACTTTCTGTCTAAATTATCTTTCCCGTTTCTGCACTTACCAATTTTTCCAATGTTACTACTTAAGGGCTGTAATACTTTATTTTCCGTATTGTTTTTAAACTGTGCACTGAAATGAGAGACTGCTGTTTTATAATTAGTGTTTGAAAAGGTAGCATTTTGTTTCATAAGACTGTAAGTAATGGGAACAGGAATAGGCCATTTGGCCTCTTGAGCCTGCTGTGCCATTCAGTAGGATTTGACACTCTTTGACACTGATCTGACACTCCTTGTTTCCACTTCCCTGCTTGAATTCATAACCCTTGATTCCCCTTCTGGTCAAGAATCTATTTGCCGGCCTTAAATATACACTGCTCCCATAGATCTCTGTGGCAAGGAGTTCGAAAAACTCTTAATCCTCTGAGGTAAGAAATTCCTCCTTATTTCATTATTAAATTGGCACCCCTTTATTCTTAGACTATGTTTTCTGGTCCTAGACTCTCCATGAGGGGAAACATCCTCTCAGCATTTACCCTGTTAAGCCTTTAAGAATCCTATATGTTTCAACAAGGTCACCTCTCATTCCTCTAAATCCGAAATGAGTTGAGTCCCAAACTGTTTAATATTTGCTCATAAGACAATCCCTTCATACCAGGGATTATCCTAGTGAACCTTTTATGAACTGCCTTCAGTGAAATGATGTCCCCTTAAATAAAGGCGAACCAAACTGCTGTCAGTACTCTAGATATAGGCACACCACCTTGTATAGTTGCAGTAAGCCTTCCCTACTCTTATGTTCCAGCCCCTTTGAAATAAGGATTAACATTCCATTAGCCTTCCTGATTACCTGCTACACCTATGCACTAGCTTTCTGTCTTTCATGCACAAATACTCCTAAGTTCCTTTGTATTGCAGCTTTTTGCAGCTTTTCTCAATTTAAACAATGCGTCTTTCTTTTGTTCTCCTTTCCAAAATGAGCAGCTTCACATTTTCCCACATTGTAGTCCACTTGCCAACCTTTTGCCCCACTTACTTACCTATCCATATCTGTCAGTAAACTATTTGTGATCCACTTGCAACCTGCCTATTTTTGTGTTGCCTGTATTTTTGAGTGTAGTACATTTTGCTTCCTTCCTCCAAGTTATTAATATGTTTTATAAACAGCTACGATCCCAATGGTCACAGATCGCTAACCTGAAAAATCCCCATTTGCTGTTTCCTGCCCATTAGCAAATTCTTGATGGTACTTAATTCCTTCCCTGTTTTCTATAGTATTAATGCAATGTTTGAAATATCTTCTACTGTAAAGACTGTTGCAAAATATGCATTCAACTCCTCTGCCATTTCCTTGTTCCCCATAACTATCTCCCCAGATTAATTTTCTAACGGGCCTATGTTCACTTTGACCTTTTTTTTCTTTTTGAATATTTAACAAGCTCTTATTGTCAGTTTAATATTCCTCACTACTTTTTCCTCTTATTTTCTCCGTCTTGATTATCTTTTTAGTCTTTTTTTCTCTTCATTCGTTTACGGGATGAGGACTTTGCTGGCTAGGCCAGAATTTATTGCCCATCCCTAATTGCCCAGAGGACAGTTGAGAGTCACCCACATTGTTGTGGACCTGGAGTCACATGTAGGCCAGACCAGGTAAGGATGGCAGTTTCCCTCCCTAAAGGACATTAGTGAACCAGATGGGTTTTCTGACAATCGACAATGGATTCATGGTCGTCATTAGATTCTTCATTCCAGATATTTTATTAAATTCGAGTTCCACCATCTGTCATGGTGGGAATCAAACCCGGGTCCCCAGAACATTATTTGGGTGCCTGGATTAACAGTCCAGCGATTAATACCACTAGGCCATCACCTCCCCATCTGTTGCTGGATTCTGACTGTATTTCAGTCATTAGGGCTACCACTGACTTTTGCCTATTTGTATGTGTTTTTAGAGTCACAAAGTCACATGGCACAGAAACAGATTCCTCTGTCCAACCCATTTGTGCCTTCTAGACATCCCATTCTAACCTAGTCCCATTTGGCAGCCTATTGTCTGGCCAACAACTGTGATTGATTCTCCAGGAACTGAACAGCTTGGAAATGAATCAAGTTACAGAGAGAGAATTTATTGTTATTCTCCGGGTTGGGAGCAGGGTCTCTGTTCCTTACAGTTAAAACTAACTAGGAACCTGATGAAATGCAGTTTATCTTTCCTGCAGCAGTTGTTTTAAGCTGTGAATTTTAACTGATAAGTCAAAGACCTAATGGGGAGTGAAATAACTCTGCTGAGGCCGATATTCCATCATCAAATCACCCTTTATTTAGACGTGGAGAATGCTTGTTATTGATCCACCTACCTCAGAGCCAGCTCTGGGTGAACAGGACGTCTAACACTTTTCTTTTTACCTGTCTGTCAGCCAGGGCTCCCTGATAGGGGCTGTTAATCTGGTCCAATCAGGGAACTCATGTTCTATGAAGTCCAACTGGCTGACCTCATTACAATCACTACAGGGAGACCGTAGACCTACTAGGATTTTCAGAAGGCACCTGATGAGGTGCCACATCAAAGGTTATTATGAAAACTAAAAGCTTGTGATGTGGGGGTAACAATCATTATGGAACGAACTATGGAAAATAGAATATGCATAAATGAGTCTGTGACCGATCAGCAGGATATAACAAATATAACTGCAGAGGTCCTCACTGGGTCTTCAATGTTTTACAATTTACATCAATGACTTAGATGTAGGCTGTGAAGGCATGGCAGCTAAATTTGTAGATGACACCAAAATAGGTAGGAAAGTATATTGTGAAGAAGACATAAGGAGGCTGCAAACAGATATAGATAGGTAGATAGTGGCCAAACATCTGGCAGATTTTTTGGAAATCATTTGGGAAAATGTGAAATTGTTCTCTTTGGCAGGAGTAATGGAAAAGCAGTGTATTGCTTAAATGGAGAACCACTGCAGATTTGAGGTACAGAGCGATTTAAGTGTTCCAGTGCATGAGTTACGAAAAATTATTACGCAGGTATAGCACGTAATCAAGAAGACTAATAAAATGCTATCCTTTATTACAAGAGGAATTGAGAATAAAAGTAAGAATGTTGTGCTTCAGTTATACAGGGTCTTGGCGAGACCACATTTCAAATACTGAGAAGTTTTGGTTTCCTTCATGAAGGAAGGCTGTAAATGCTTTGGAGGCAGTTTAGAAGAACTTTACTAGGTTAGTGCGAAAAAACTGCAGATGCTGAAATCCAAGGTAGACAAACAGGAGACTGGAAGAATACAGCAAGCCAGGCAGCATCTGGAGGAAACGAGCAGTCAACATTTTGGGTATTACCCTTCTTCTGGACTGGACGTTGGGTTAGGGAGAGCTGCAGGTGAAGAGAGAACGGAAGGAGTGTTAGTGGAATGGTGGTGATAGGTGGACACTGGTAGTGGGCATGAAGTGGCTGGTTGATGGGAGGGATGAATCCAGTTGGTGGCTGGAAGGGAGGGTCAGAAGGTGGAATAGAAGGAAGGAGATGGGGCTGGAAAGGGAGCAGGGGTTGGGTGGGAATGTTATTTGAAATTGGAGAACTCGATGTTGAGTCCTCCGGGCTATACAGTGCCCAGGAGGAAGATAAGGTGTTGTTCTTCATATTCGTGCTCCGAGTCACTGCAACACTGGAGTAGGCCGAGGAAGGACATGTCAGAGGGGATTGTGTGGCAGGGAGTTGAAATGGGCAGTGACCAGGAGGTTAGGTTGGCCATTACGGCTGGGTGAAGATGCTCGGCAAAACATCACCTAGTCTATATTTGGTCTCACCGACGTAAAGACCACTTCGTGATTACTGGATGCAATAGGCTAGGTTGATGCAGGTGAAGCTGTGTCTCACTTGGAAGGTCTGTTTAGGGTCCTGAATGGAAGTGAGGGAGGTGGTATGTGGGCAGGCGATGCATCTTTTACGGGTGCAGGAGAAGTTACCGGGCAGCTTGGAGTTTTTGGTGGGGAGCATGGCGCGAATTAAGGAGTGGTGAAGGGAATGGTCTTTGCGGAAGGCAGAGAGGGATGGGGACTGGATGAAGTTCTGGGTTGTGGGGTCTGATTGGAGTTGGCAGAAGTATTTGAGGATGATGTGTTGGATGTGGAGGCTGGTGGTGTGGAAAGTGAGGACAAGGGCACCCTATCTTTATTATGTTTGGAGGTGGATGGACCTGTTAAGAGCTATAGAGTGGGGAATGGAGGCAGTGCAGTGGAGGGCTGTCTGGATGACAGAGGGGGGATAATGTGCGTTTTTTGATACTTGAGAGTGGAACGTCTCCTTGTCAGAGCAAATGCGATGGAGCTGGAGGAATAAGGAAAACAGGATGGAGTTTTTGCAGGATACAAGGTGGGAGGAGGTATAGTCTAGGTAGCTATGGAAGTCTGTGGATTTATAATGAATGTCGGTCTATAAACAGTAACCAAAAATGAAAATGGATATTCATCCCTTCCAGTGACTAAGCAGGTCGTACCTACTATCACTGTCCACCTATCACCACCATTCTGATACCACCCCTCCCCCCTTCTCTTTACCTGTAGCTCCCCCTATTCCCCCATCCAGTCCTGAAGAAGGACAATACCCGAAATGTTGACTGCTTTTCTCCTCCCGATGCTTCTGGCCTGCTGTGTTCTTCCAGCCTCCTGTTTTACTAGGTTAGTACCTGGAATGAGTGGACTGTCTTATAAGGAAAGGTTGGACAGATTGAGTTTGTTTCCACTGGGGCTTAGAAATAGTGTAAGATCCTGAATAGTGTTGACAAGGTGGAAATGATATTTCCTCTTGTTGATTAGGCCAGAAGTGGAGGACACTGTTCTCAAATCAGTGGTCGCCCTTTCGAGACAGGAATGACGAGGAACATTTTCTCTCAGCATTGAGCAACTTTGGAATGCTGTAGCAGAGGAGGCAAGTTTATTAAATATTTTTAAGACAGGTGGACTGATTCTTTTTGAGGATTACCAGAGGTAATTTCAATGACCTTATTGAATAGCAGAGCAACTTGAGGAGCTGAATGCTCTATTTCTGCTACTGTTTCATATGTCCATATATATGTTGTATGTCTTTGTTTTAGGTTTAAAATAGGATGTACTTCTAATTCCACATTATAGCTTGAAAGTTAACCAGTTTTTCCACTTGTTCTTGGAAATGAGTTGTTCATAGATTATTTTTGAGTTCCTTAAAGAGATCTGGTGAAAGCCTTATTTATTCTCGTAGCAGTATAAAAGAAACTGACCACTTTTTGGTCATTGAATCAAAACATTTATACTTGTGGAGTATCTTTTGTCAGAAATGATTTCTGAACGGTACAGGTTGAAGTTCACTTGAATAGTCCAAATGTTGTCCAGTCTTGTCAGCTTGTCACATTGAAATTTCAGAGCAACTTTTGCTTGTGGCCTCTGACTTGGACAAAATATGGTGAAGATTTATTCTTCAATTCATTAGGGACCCAAACAAAGAATATGTTGATCATATTACTAAGGATGGGACTGTGTAGACTTTCATTGAAACAGCCTGAGTTGTTTTAACCAACTGCATTTCCCAGCTCCCATGTATATGTACTAGCTGCTGTTGGGAAAATGCTGAAATACCCATCCACTCTAGAGCTCCACTGAAGGGTTGATTGAATCCAACACTTTGCCAAACTTGTGGCTTGAGGTTTCCTCCCCTTGGTCTACATTTTCATGGTTAGTTTATTTATTTCATTTTTTATGCCAGATATATTTTTGGATGTATGTTTTGTTAATCTCTGTTTGATTTACAACTCTTTGATTTTTGTTTTCTTTTCTTCTTCATGGCTATGTGCTAGCCCTTTCTGAACTAATTTATCACACCAGTTGTGTTTCTCAGCTTTTCTTTGGATTGATGCTTTTTTTTTAATGGTCTTTGTTCTGTGGAATTTATTTTTGTACAGTTTTATTCTCCTTTCCTGCACCCATTTAACTTACTTTGTTTTGGCTGTTTTCTTCAACTTTCCAACATTATCTTTCTGTTAGAATGTACTCTGGTTTTCTTCGTATTCTCCAACATAATTTGAATGACAGTCACACACAAAATGAATGCAGTTATCCTCCATGTAATAAAGCAGAAACAGCAAAATACATTTTGACTGAGAATGATTTAAGAAACAAATGGATCGGACTTCTGATGAAGAAATGGGCTTGCTAGTATAGTTACAGATTTGTATTTTAAGTCGTGTATCAGCCATTGATAGTGTTTTTGCCTGTGAGTTACATGGTTCTGGATTCAAATCCGACTCCAGTGCCTGAGCACAAACATTAAGGCTGACACTCCATGAAGTGATGGAGTGCTGTATTGTCTGAACTGTTCTCCTTCAGTTAAGACATCAAAAATGAGGTCCCCTTCTGCCTGCTGGCATGGGTTTAAAAGATTGCGCTGAACTAATTTGAAGAAGAGTAGGAACATTATTCACTGTGGCCTTGTGAATATTTATCCCTGATTCAAGATCACAGAAAACGATTATTGTTGTCATGTTGCTATTTGTTGGAGTTTGCTGTGTGCGTTATTGGCTATAGTTTTTTTAGAACAGTGACTGCACATCCAAAGTACTTAATTGACTGTGAAGCATTTGAGATATTTGGTTGTAAAAGATGCTTTATAAATGCAAGTTTTCTTTCCTTGAATTTTTGTACACTTAGTTCTTTTGCAAAAGCCGTCTTAATTTCTGATAACGTATTCCAAAAGGCTAATCGAATATTTGGCACTTAGCTGAATAGGTTTATGCAATAAATCTGGGGAACTGATGCTTCAATGGCATAGAACTTTGCTCATCTGGAGTACCGTTTTCAGCTTTGCGTACTGGATCTTAGGAACAGCATGTTCGAGCGGATGCAGCACAGATTGATCAGCATGATGTTGGAGCTTTGAGGGTTATAACAATAGAGAGACATTGCGTATGCTAGGCGTGCACCCCATTGCATTTGATGGTTGAGAAATTATCTAACATGATTTTTTAAATTATGCATTTTGATAGGTTACATAGTGGACTTATTTCCTCTGAAGGGGAATTCCACTGTGATATAGAAGGATGTTTTTCTGACCATCAAGGCCAACTCTCTGAGGAATAACCCAGTCTTACTGTCCTGCCTAATCCCTGAAGCCCTGAAAGTTTATTTCATTTATGCCCATCCGATTTCTTTTCAAAATCATTGATTGTAATGATATGCAATGTGTTCAACTTGTTGCAAAAAAAAAAGTTTTCGTCACATCCCACTCCCACATCTCTGGCCCAAAACCTTCCATTAAGAAGCCCAAAACCCCGTATGCTTTGTTAACCTCTCTCTCTCATTCTCAATATCTCTATGACCTTTGAAGCTATGTGTGCATAATCTCCCTCTAACCTTTGGTCCCTGCATATTCTTCAGACCTGTGCATTGTGTGTATTGACTCTTCCCATATCTTTTGTCAATATGCATCATCTCACACATCTGTATTATATTCCATTGTTTCTGCAGCAAGTGCAATGATCTGGAACTCGCTGCCCTCAGGGTGGTGAAAGCAAGAAGAATCAGTGGTTTCAAAAGGAAATTCATGTCCTGAACTAGTGTCTTCCATTGTGTTAGATGGCAGATCATAGCTATTTGGGAGTGAAATCAAGAAGAGTTTTCACACAAAGCGTAGTTGCAATCTGGAATTCTTTTAATCAAGAGGATGTGCTTGCTGGGTTCGTTGAAATTTTCAGTCATGGAAGTAAAGGTGCTATAGTCTTACCAGATCGTAGGGCTGTTGTCGCATTAGAGAGAGAGAGAGAGAGAGAGATGTTCAGTGATGCTTTAACCTGAGGGTAGCCACGCCTCAGTCAGGGAGAGAGGTTGAGAAAGAATGTCCTCTTGGTGACCTCAGCTGGTGTGGGAATTGAACCCACACTTATGGCATCACTCTGCACCACAAACAAGCTGTCCTGCCAACTAAACTCACTGACCCCTGAAAAGATTGATTAAGTAGGTGCATTAAGAAAGATTATCGGAAGAGGATATATTGAGTTTTAGAATAGATTAGCTACGAACTGATTAAATGGCAAAAACATACTTAGTGTGGACAGTGGTGAAAAAATAACCAGTTCAAAATGATGCCTAGAATTCAAATTTATAGCTTTGGCCTTCACTTTTTGAGATTGCAACAAAGTAATTTCAAGAATATTTTAGATAAAATATATCAGAAATATTTTAGTTTCGTTCTTCACTTTGGACACCCTTTGTTTCATCACAGTTTTGTGTAAAATTCATTTAAATTGTGTTTCCAGGTGGTTTCTGAACCCAGAGCAGTTACATCTTCTGATGAGAGTGACTTTGAAGCAAGATTAAATAGCTGGAATCTTGGGGTATGTTCTGTTTATCTGCTGTTGGTTTTAACAGTTTTACAGTGTTTACAAAACAAAATAGGTCATATGGTCCAGCAAGTCCCCACATTTTTATGTTAAGTCCATACTTTTTTATGTTCCAGATTCACCTTTCGCCCTTCATCTCATCCCATCAAATATTGTTGTCAAATAAATATTTAAATATTAAATAAATAAATATAAAAGCTGAAGATCAGAAAATTTTGCCTACAGAGGGTGCACTTGATTCAGGGAAGAGTCATTGGATGTCTCACCTCCGTCATTACTACAGCAATCACCCCAAGGAATTTAAGTGATTTAAAAGAAATCCTCACTAATAAATTGTAATTTTGTTTTTTTGGAAGTTGTATTTTGGCTATTGAATTAAATTTGTCTCACATTCTTGGATTTGTCTTCAGGATAGCAAATGTCTATGATCCTGCAAATAGTTAAAATCTCTTCTAAATTCTCGGCACTTTGTCAAGTTTCCAGTTCGTCACATAAATAGAGTAACCAATGGCCACACAATAGCTTTGCAGTTCAGTGACTAACTCAGTTGAGAATACAATATTAGTAATAAGCAGATCAAAGTGAATACAGTCATCCCATATCCTTTAGTTGTGGCTTTGCATGAGAGCAAATAGAATGGTATTGGCCTCTATAAACTTCAAAGACATTTCAGTAGTCAGTGAAGGCAACACCACAAACAGCTGCAGTACTGAACTACCCTGGGAAATGTACTGGACTGCAGAGGGGCAGAAGGCTACATCTGTTATAAAACTATGCAAGAAAATTGCAATCTATCTAACTTTTCTAATTGCACCCTTAGTTGTGAAAGTATAATATTACCATTGTCATAAAAAGCACAGAAAAACAAGCAGGTTTTAAGTATATCCACCTAATTAAATAACACAGTAACAACTTTAATAATCAGAAAAAGTGTGCCTCCTAAAATAAGCCCTGGAAATAAGCGAAGGGATGAAAATGATTCATTCTTTATTATCTACTTTGACTAATGTACTTCATTAAACGTCAGCATTTGACAGGGAAATACTGTCATCATGAGAAAAACAGGATAAGGAGCCAACAAGTATATGAAAATGTGTGTGTATACAAAAATACAAACAAATACCAGGAAGCATAGTCACTAATCGGGGGGTTCAAAGGAAAGTAATGAACAGCTTGAGCTTTGTTTTTGTGGTTTCGAATTGAACTCTTTGATTAGAGGACAGATGTGTCGTTCTCAGGCACTCATTATTCGCTCAGTAAAAGGAAATTCATAAGTACTCATTGCATATGATGGTGCATGTATATATTTTCAAAGGATTCCCCTTGTTCTTTCATTATCCTCCCCTGTGCTCTGGTGAGGTCTTGGCAGATGACCAATCATACCCTGGCAAGTATTGACAGCTTCAGAAGAGGAAGGGAGAAAATTGAAAGGAAGAAAACCTATTGCACCTTGATAATCATATGCATTGTTCTATCCCCAACTGTGAAGCCAAGGGGGTTGGAGGGGGAGGGGTGGTGACCTGCTTTCAGGTTCTGCCAATGTCATTGTATTGTCAGTCACTAAGGTGACTGGTAGCTACTTACCCTTGTGTTTTCCTTTCCTTCTTGCAGAATAGACAGCAAGCTCGTACTCAATGTTTGCTTCAAATCCTGGCTAACATTAGGAGCTCATTGAATGGAGAATGAAAGGTTGCAGATAACATTTGATGCAGTCCATTGTTGTGTCAATATCCTCGTATATAGAATCATAAGCATTACAGCACAGAAGAAATCTATTTGCTTTGCCTGCTTGTTATAATTCTTGCACTGGAGACTTCGCTGTACCATTTTATACTTTTCTTCTGGAAACACTTCACTAATTATCATTTAACACAGCAAGCAAATAAAATACACCTAAAATTGAAATATTTGTAGTAGAATACTATTTCAACAACACTTTTTGGTAATCAGTTAGTTCTAGAGATATTTTGTTGGAGACATGTTAGCAAAATTGCTTTTTGTCTACAACACTTCGGAAAGTGTCTTGGCATTTAAATGTTAAAGGTGCTATATAAGTGTCAGTTATTGTTAAGTCTTGTTTCAGTTGTTGCTTACGGCAAAGTATTCCTTGTAATAATGCTTTGTGTGAGAGAACAAAATCTTCTATCTTCCCCCTTATTCTTTTGGGAATGACATTGAATCTCTGGCTCCTTCTTACTGATTTTATCAACTTGTGTAAACAGTAAATCCAATTTCAAAATACACTAACAATCGTTTTATGCAATGGCTGGCATGGTGGCTCAGTGGTTAGCACAGCTGCTTCATGGCGTCAGGGACCCGAGTTCGATTCCACCCTCGGGTGACTGTCCGTGTGGAACTTGCATGTTCTCGCCGTGTCTGTGTGGGTTTCCATTGGTGTTCCAGGTTCCTCCCACAGTCCAAAGGTGTGCAAGTTAGGTGGATTGGCCATGCTAAATTACCCATAGTGTTCTAGGATTTGTAGGTTAGGTGCTTTAGCCATGAGAAATGCAGAGTTACAGGGATAGGGTAGGGGAATGGGTCTGGGTGGGCCCTTCAGAGGATTGGTGTGGACTCGTTGGGCCGAATGGCTCGTACACGTGCTGAGCTTGCTTTGCCATGTGATAGGCAATTACATTATCTGACATAGTGTTGGTGGAGAGGATATACCCAGGATAACAAAACTTCTAAACTTAGTTGAGGGGTATGTTATTTATTGTAAGTATGAGGACTTAGATTTTGTGACTGAGACAGGTATAAATCCTCCTGAAAATGAATATCAAAAGCTTCAGAATGACGAGAAGCACTGACAAAAAGTAGAAACTAATCAGAAATATTGCTGAAATAAATTTATAATCTTGGTTTGGCTTGTCCTTTGTTGCGTTTTCTTTCCAAAGCCCTGTTGTTGGTTTTGGATCATGTGGAACAAATTGAGCATTTGTTGGAGTCTCAGTTATCGAGTGGCCATTTCTTTGTTTGCTGGTTGTTTTCACTTGATGTCCATCTCAGCAAGACGGTCCCACTTAATTTTGACTCAAGAATTAGCATCAAGATTTCTTCCATTCGGAGTTTAAAGACTATCACTATTTTGAAGCTGAGAGGATGAACACACAATTGACAGCGTAAAGGTGCAAGAAATAGGAGTAGCTCATTTGACTGCTGAAGCCTGCTGTACCATTTGAAAATGATCATGGCTCAACCCCTGATCTCAACTCTATTTTCTGCCCTATTCCCATATCACTTAATGTGGGAAGTAACTGAAAATCTATCCATCTCCGCCTTGAGTATGGTCTAAGCATTGATTGCCATCTGGGTTGAAAAATTCCACAAGTTTCCAACATTTGGATAAAGAGATTTCTGCTCATCTTGGTCATAAATATCTGATGACTTATCCTGAGATATGATCCCCTAGTTTAGGATAAACAGTCCAAAATGTTGGCCATTGTTGACAGCAAAATTAGGTATGAAGTGTGCCAGGACTTGCCATTTATAAAAACTGTTGCCCCTTGTCCAGAAATGGAAAATAATTAACAACATGAAATTAGAAAATCGTTAATAATCTTTTGTTTAGGAGCACTGAAGAAATTTTAAACATGAAGTTTTGAAATTTATCTGAAGTAACATTGACAGGGAAAACAATGCATTTCTTCAAGGGGTTATTAATCAATGTCAGTTGCCTAATACCAACATCATTTTAACTGCACCTGCTGACTTTAATTAACAGTTTTTAAAACATTAAATACATAGCTCAGAAATGGGCCATTTGGTCAAACTAGGCTGTGCTGGAATTAATGCACAATTGTATCAACATAACTGTTTATACCTTTCTTGCTCAGCATCCCAATAAATGCATATATGCTGCTCAACTCAATTATTCCTTGTGTGCACATTTGAACCACTCACTAGCTGAAGACGTTCTGCTTGAATTCCTTTTGGATTTATGCGTACTTCTGTTATTTTTAAAACCTCTATTTTGAATTTACTCATGACTCTTGCATTCAATATGACTAAATATGCTTGGATATTTATCTCACACACCTACACCACCATTCTCTGTGCAACTTAACAGTCTTTCTTAATGAAGTTTCGAATTCTGGTAGGAATGTATAAGACTCAGCACTTAGCTGGACAGAAGCCTAAAAGCAAATATAAACAATGCTTTTGCTTCACCATAACGAGTACTGAGAATATTGGCTCACAAGTTGCATGAGGCACACTGTTGCTGTCCAGCCTCAACCCTTACCACTTTATGTACTGCTGGTTCTTCTCAAAATTGATTAAGTGTGCTTTCTCCTCTTCCAGGAGTGAACATTCTGATTGATCACAATCAGGTCACAACAATAGTTACTATTTTCATCCAGTGTCTTAGGGTGTTTCCATGGTAATGGAGTCTATATTTTCACCCATGTTACCCATTATTTTAACAAGTGACTAATTGGTGATAACCATGGAAGAATGCATACTCATCTTTCAATTTAAGCAAAGTATGTACCAGCAGGTTAAAGTGCATGTGAAATTTGGATGAATGTGATTATTCCTGAATTTTTATTTACTGATCAAAAATATAACTCAGCATATCTGGATTAATTCTCATCTAGCCACACATGGCAAACATACTGGACAGCATTGATTAAACAAGCACATCAGTTACCTCTACAAAGTTCTTTATTGAAACATTGGTAGGTGATGGGAATATTTTGATTTGTATCAATCTGTTGTCGATAGGTGATATTTATTTATGTTACAGGAACCAGTCAAAGAATATTTCACTTTGTTTAAGCTCATCTGAAACTTCATCCAAGTCCTTTTATGTGGCTAATGCAATCCCCTCCATTCTTACTTCCCTTTAGTTCCTTATTGCCAACCTGAACCTTACTTATATCCATATTTCAACATTTTTGTGTTTTTTTTTATTCATGAAGCTAAAAATTTTCAGAACTCTGAATAAAGAAAAAACATAGTTGAGGCTTCATAAGCTTTCTCCCAATCATTGCATAAGGAGAAGGGTGTTCAAAATGGTAGTCCAGTTTCCATCGAGCAATTCTATGGATGATTAAATAACGCTTCAGTTTAAAAAAAGAGGAATAATGAACCAATTATCTATTATTCTACTAATTTTGACTGACTTGTGAATCGTGTGTTCCATAGCTAATCTGTGAGTTTCTTCATTGTAGCTATATTAAGATTTAATTAATTTAACAGCACCACGTACATTTAATTTTGACAAGAAAATGAAATTCAGTTTTTACTTTTCGTCCACTTATTTGTCTGCTTCCATTAATTTCTGGAGCAGACATGCACACTCTTGGGATCTAACAATCATGTATCATAACAGTAATTTCTGATCCTAAAGATATAATAAAGGTTGATCAATGCAAACATGTTCGAAGTGATTCAATGAGTAATTACTTTGTGGTTTGGCTTGACCTGGTATGAAATTTACATCTTCCCAATTGGTGCCAGCCGTGTCAATGTCATTTGCTGCTCAAATGAAAGAATGCAAGAAATAGGAAAATGATGTTCATCGCAAATTCTTAGTGGAGACCAGTATCCATCCATACATGGACAAGATGTCGATTCCCTGATTAATGCAGTTGCAATGGGAGCAACCGCATCATCTCAGTGCCATTTGATATTGAGACCTGAATTGTTTGATTTTCCACAAGCTGCTTTCACATCCACATTTCTGTCTGGAGGAAATGTAGTGAATTAAATTGTTTTATCCTCTGGTTTATTGGAATTGGATGCCAGTTTTTGAATATAATTTCTCACACAAATAACCTAAAAAATACTACTGATATTTGTTGTCATGTAACTTCTTAAAGTTTACCATTTGATAGTGTCTTAACTTTTCCAGACACGATCTTTGGCGAAGCAAATAGAACTGATTTTTTTTTTTCCTCAGTTCCACACCTACACTGTGCCATTCCCCTATGGCCCAGTGCTGAAGAACCTGATGCAGTGTAGCAATAAGCCATAATCTTAAAACGTTAAACAAATTCCATCTGTTGAGCTGAAAGGTGTGCTGTGTTCATCTTGGAATTTCTGTCTGTTGGACTAACACAACAAAGTGTCCAGTCTCATAACCTAAAACTCCAAGGATTGAAAATACCTTGTTGTTTGTTGAATTTGAATTTGAAGAAACTGTTCAATGTTACCTGATCAATTTACAATTTCAGGATGAGACATAAATGAGGCTATTTGGATTTGTAGCATGCTTCTTCATTTTTAAAAAATAATTGGCAATGTTGTGTGACCAGGTTTCAAGTAACAATCAATATGATAAAAGTAAACAACTCTAAACGTAACTTTGATTGATATAGAGAAATTTATTTTAGGTGACCAGCCTTTTCAAGTCATCTGTTTTGTGTTTGAGAGTTAAAAGGGAAAATGAGACCTCCATGATCAAAAATAATTCTTATTTTTGTTTTTCCAGATTGTAAACCCCAGATATCTAAGAGAGAAACCAATACCTCTGTCTCCGGTAGGTGTTAAATTCCCAAATGAGCACGGGTATGGAAAATGAAGAGACTAATAATCGGATGCCTGTATAAAATTAAAATGTGTTTTTTGAAGGCTTTTCTCCAATGCTTTCTTATTGATCACTGAGCACCATGTTTTACTTTATCTTTCTTCTGTA
The DNA here is from genome assembly GCF_021869965.1 of Rhincodon typus. Classification (NCBI taxonomy): domain Eukaryota; kingdom Metazoa; phylum Chordata; class Chondrichthyes; order Orectolobiformes; family Rhincodontidae; genus Rhincodon; species Rhincodon typus. The sequence continues at coordinate 4,938,727 of NC_063354.1, read as the reverse complement.
GATTTTACCTAAAACAAGCCTTGGAAACGTTAGCATATCCTGCAATGAGCAGACTTTGATTCAAATGCATGAAAAAGAGGTAAGAATATACATGATGTTGTAATCCTTACTGTAGTTCAAATGTGCAAACAAAATCCAATCACCCGTATGGGAAGAACAAACAGAAGTAGACAAACTAAGAGCAGGAAGGTTACGTGCATATGTGTTTGAATATTGTCGGTGTCGGGTGATAATTTTTCTTGTAAAAATGTGGAAAGTGATACTTCTGGGAGGTGCTTAATTTTGAGCTTTCAGACTAGTTCTGATTGTTAGAACGGAAGTACCTACTCTTGTTCTTTATCTTCATGAGCCCTAGAGTTTTGAGCTGGGGGCAGATTTGGGCTGTATTCTAATTGTTATGAAATAGTGCTGTTGCCTTTTGCTCATTCTACAACCAGTAGAAGATTCCAGAAAGGTAGGAATTAATATAGGAAAAACAATATATCTGCATGTCTCTGAAGGGCCACTTAAACATGTATAAGAAGGGAAATGGGTCCATCTCGGAGTCATACAGCATGGAAACAAAACCTTCCGTCCAACTTGTCCATGCCGGCAAAGTTTCCCAAACAACTAAATTAGTCCCACCTGCCGGTGTTTGGCCCAAATCCCAGTAAACCTTTCCTATTCATGTACCTATCCAAATGTCTTTTAAATTTTGTAACTCTACCTGCATCTACTACTTCCTCTGGCAGTTCATTCCACATACGAACCACTCTCTGTGAGAATGTTGCCCCTCAGGTTTCGTTTAAGTCTTTTTCTTCTTAACAGTACATCCCCTAGTTTTGAACTCCCCCACCCTAGGGAAAAGACCTTTGCTACTCACCTTATCTATGCCCCTCATGATTTTATAACCCTCTATAAGGTCACCCCTCAACTTGCTACACTTCAGTGAAAAAAGTCCCAGCCTGTCCTTCTAACTCAAAACCCTTCCAGTCCTGGCAACATCCTGGTAAATCTTTTCTGAACCCTCTCCAATTTAATAATATCCCTCCTATTGCAGTGTGACCAGAACAGTACACAGTCCTTCGAAAGTGGCCTCACCAATGTCCTATACAACCTCAGCATGACTTTCCCAACTCCTATACTCAGTTGTCTGAGCAATGAAGGCAAGAGTGCTAAGCTTCTTAAGCATCCTGTCTACCTGTGATGAAACTTTCAAAGAACTATGTACCTGAACCCCTTGGTCTCTCTGTTCTATAATGGGTGAATCATTTCATCCAAGATGTTTGTCTATTTGTAGATACATTTTAATTTGTTCAAACAACACACAATTAGTAGTCACAGTCAGTCATTGTGGCATCTTATAAATTCCAGCTTTCGGAATAGAACCTGCCTGATTCCAGGTTAAAACTGAGACAGATTCTGAACAAAGCTTCATACCTACAGTTCAGCGTCTGACCTGAGATGTCATCTTTTGTATATTCCTACGGCTCTGCTTGATTGTCATGATAGCCCAGCACTGACTTTGACTTTATAAGCACTTTACGCACCATGTAACACTCTTGGTCACCTGCCGAGACTTATTATCTGACACTCCACTCACGTCAGTTGCATGATCTTTTGATCTCTCGGCCCTTGATCTCTCTGCTTATAAACTCTGTGTCTGTGTGCCCTGCTCTTCACTGCAGCTGACGAAGGCACTGCTTTCCAAAAGCTTGTGTGATTCCAAATAAACCTGGTGGACCATAACCTGGTGTCATGTGTCTTCTGATGGTGTTGTCCATAAGCTTACTAACCATCCCTCCTAAATCTCATCAAATTTGTTTTTACAAATGACAATCAGCAGTGGACCCAGCACCAGTCCCTGTGGAACACTGCTGATCACAGGCCTCCAGTCCAAAAAAACAACCCTCCACCACTACCTTCCATCTCTTACCGTCAAGCCAATTTTGTATCCAATTAGCAAGCACGCCCTGAACCCCTTGTAGACTGATTAGTAAAGTTAGATCACAATGCAGAACCTTGTCAAAGGTTTTACTGAAGTCCAAGTAGACAACGCCTCCTGCTGTGCCCTTATCAATCTTTTTGGTTACATCCTCAGAAACCCCTATCAAGTTTGTGAGACACTATTTCCCACGCAAAAAGCCATGCTGACTGTTCCTAATGAGGTTTTGCCTCTCCAAATACATGTTAAGTCCTAACTCTCAGAATCCCCTCCAACAGCTTACCCACCACTGACGTCAGACTCCAATGCCACTAGTTCCAGACCCCTCCTGACAGCCTTTCTTAAATAAAGGCACAACATTAGCCACCTTCCAGTCCTCCGGTACCTCACCTGTGGCTGTAGATCATAGATATATCTCTGTTAGGGACCATAATTTCTTCCCTAACTTCCCACAACATCCTGAGACACACTTGATCAGGTCCCAGAGATTTAACTGCCTTTATGTTTTTTAAGACCTCCAGTACCACCTCTTCTGTAACGTGGACTGTTTTCAAGCCATCACTATTTATTTCTCTAAGTTCCTTAACTTCAATTTCTTTCTCCACAGTAAAAACTGATGTAAAATATACATTTAATATCTCTCCCATCTCCTATGGTTCCATACATAGATGACCTCATTAATTTTTAAGGGGCCCTATTCTCTCTCTAGTTGCTCTTTCACTATCTCATATTTCCTTTTTGCCCTCCTGATTTCTGTCTTAAGAATGCCCTTACACCCCTTATACTCTTCAAGCAATTCACTTGATCCCAGTTGTCTGTAGCTAATATATACCTCCTTCTTATTCTTAACCAGAGCCTCAGTATCTTTATTCATTCATTGTTTCCTACTCTTACCAGCCTTATCCTTCACTCTAACAGGAGCATAATTAAATCTCGAAATCTCACTTTTGAAAGCCTTCCACTTGCAAGTCGTGTCTTTAACTGTGAACAGTCTACTCCTGTTAACTTTTGAAAGTTCCTCTCTCATGCCTTCAAAATTTGCTTTACTCCAATTAAGAACTCTAACTTTTATACAAGGCTTTTCTTCTTTTATTACTATTTTAAAAACTTACTGAATTATGATCACTGGTCCCAAAGTGCTTTCCCACTAACACTTCAGTCACTTGACCTGCCTTATTTCCCAAGAGGAGATCAAGTTTTGCTCCTTCTCTAGGTGCATCTACATACTGATAAAGAAAATTTTCTTGAACACATTTAGCAAATTCCTCACCATCCAAGCCACTATGGCTGTCCCAATCTATGTTTGGGAAGTTAAAATCCCTTACTATTACAACCCTGTTATTCTTATGTATATCTGAGATCTCTCTACAGACTTGGTCGTCAGTTTCCTACTGACTATTGGGGGTGCTATAGTACAATCCCATCAAGGTGATCAACCCCTTCTTATTTGTGAGTTCCACCCATTTAGTTTCACTGGATGATCCCGCAGAAATATCCTCAGCAGTAATGTTTTCCTTAATCAAAAACACCACTCTCCCTCCTTTCTTGCCTCCCTTTCTACCCTTCCCATAGCATCTAAACCTTGGAACATTGAGCTGCCAGTTCTGTCCCTCCCTCGACTATGCTTCTGTAATATTGATGATGTTCCCGTCCCATGTTCCCATACATGCCCTGAGTTCATCTGCCTTACCTGTAAGACCCCTTGCATTGGAATAAATGCAGTTTAATTCTTCAGACCTTGTACTGTGACTTGCTCTTGTCTGCATTTTAAAAGTTGCTCTTTTTAAATTCTGAACCATTCTCATCTGTCATTCTATTCTCATGACTACTTAGGGGACACACACAGATGCAGACTTACATTCCTTGCCCACCGCACTATTGACTTATCTGCCCTATTTTCTTATTTCTACTGTCACTTGCATGTGGCACTGGGAGTAATTCAGAGGTTACTACCTTTGAAGTTCTGTTTTTTAACCCCCTACCTAACTTCTTATATTCATTCTGCAAAGCCTCAACCCTTTCTCTAACTATGTTGTTCTTACCAATATGTACAACAACTTCTGGCTTCTTAATTGTCTCTTTGTCATTGTATTGCAATCTCTTTGAGATGTCCTTCACCCTGGTAGCAGGGAGGCAACATACCATCCTGAATTCTTGCACATAGCTGCAGAATCACCAGTCTGTGCCCCTGACAGGAGAATCTCCCATAACAATTACTCTCTTGAACTTTGACAAGCCCCACTTAACATAAGATTCACTCTTGGTGCCCAAGATCTGGCTGCCACTTCTATTTTCCTCTGAGAGACTATCCCCCCACCAATAGTACCCAAAACGGTATATCCGTTTGAGAGAAGAATATCCACAGGAGACTTCTGCACTACCTTTCTACCTCTCCTGACAGTTACCCATCTATCTGACTGTCTGGGTCAGTGGGCTGAGGAGTGGCAGGTGGAGTTTAATTTGGATAAATGTGAGGTATTGCATTTTGGTAATACAAACAAGGACAACACTTATACAATTAATGGTAGGGCCCTGGGTAGTGTTGTTGAACAGAGAGACCGAGGGGTTCAGGGCTAATTCTTTGAAATTTGCATCACGGTAGACAGGGTTGTTAAGGAGGCGTTTAGCATGCTTGCCTTCATTGTTCTGACCACTGAGTGCATGAGTTAGGATATGACGTTGAGGTTGTGCAGGACATTGGTGAGACTTCTTCTGGAGTACCATGTGCAGTTCTGGTTGCCCTGTTGTAGGAAAGATATTGTTAAACTAGAGAGTGCTCAGAAAAGATTTACCAGGATGTTGCCGGCATTGGAAGGCTTGAGGTGTAAAAATAGACTGGAAACACTGGGACTTTTTTCACTGGAGAGTAGGAGTTTGAGGGGTGATCCTATTGAGGTTTATAAAATGATGAAGAGCATAGATAAGATGATTAGCAAGGGTCTTTTCCCTAGGGTGGTGGAGTTCAAAACTAGGGGCATGTTTTTAAGGTAAGAGGAGGATGACATAAAAAGGACACAGACACCTTTTTTACACTGTGGTTCATGTGTGGATTGAACTATCAGAGAAAGTGGTGGATGCAGGTACAGTTGCAAAATTTAAAAGACATTTGGATAAGTTCATGAATAGTTAAGATTTGGAGGGATATGGGCCAGGCGCAGGCAGGTGAGAACTAGTTTAGTTTGGGACACGGTCAGTGTGGACTAGTTAGACCGAAGGGTCTGTTTCTGTGCTGTAAGACTCTATGCCTGAACCTGCAGTGTAACCACCTCTCTAAATCTACTAACCATCACACTCTGTGTCTCCTGCATGCTCCTCAGTGACTCTAACTGCATTTCCAGCTGACGACCTCCTACCATGATACCTTGTATAATATAAACTAAAAGAACTTCAGAATACTGCAAATCAGAAACAAAAACAGAAATTGCTGGAAAAGCTCTGCAGGTCTGCCAGAATCTGTGAAGAAAAATCAATTAATGTTTTAGGCCCAGTGACTCTTCCTCAGAACCTGACAGATACCCTGCCACCCTTGCAATGCTGCCTCAGCCTCACCCATTTCACATTTAGACATCATCACAGTGTGAACTCCAAATATTCAAACATTTGTACTTTCTTCATAAGTTCATTGACTCACCAGTGTATGTTTTCTGAATTGCTGTCAGGTTTTTAGTCAGATATGGCCATCAGTAACAAAATTGTTCTGTCTGAATTCTGCGCAAATATTTGGCAGTAAATTCAAAGGCTAAATTTGATAGTTTTAAAGAATGAAATACAAAATTGTGGATGGTTGTGAGTAAGTGTTATAACATTTAAAATTCAGCTGTCATTAGATCACAGAAGTTGATCTCAAATGGTTTATGAATTTCATATTAATTCTTAGGTTTTGCTCCTAATGTTGCTTTCTACTCTTCATCTATGAACTTTAGTTTTGTAATTGACATATTGGAAGTGAATTGGGAGTAAATCCAAGTGGAAACACATGTTAAGAATGGACAAAAAGAAAGAAAAGAGTTGCGTCACATCATATACACCGGAATTTGGCATCAATCCCATTCTTCTGAGACATAAAAAACTGAAATTTGATTGGGCTCATCACCAGCAATGTGAAAAGATTGTTTAATCTCAGGTTACAGTAGTTGTGGCGAGTGTCCTGTCAAAGATACACCTGCAGAGAACAGTGAAAATCATTTTCCAGAACTTAAATTCGGTGAGGTCATTGGGAAGAAGTCAACAAAGGGATCTCAGAGACATGGAAAAACAGAGGGAACTTCCTTCCTTCAGCCTCTTATCATGGGTCTCTTTGCTGTATCCAAAGCAATGTTCGAAAGCATAGGCATGAATTATTTTTGAAGTGTAGTCAGTATTATGCAGGATAGCTAAAGGTTCTGCTTCTGATTATCCAAGGACACCTGTGATCAGCATGTGGCTTTCCAGTAAATGTGAAATTATGTATTGGTTAGAATATGTTTCACAGAATAAACCTGTTGAGAGGTTAAGCAATACCACAATTTAAGAAGCAAAGCTCAGAGGTCCATGTTTCTAATATAAAGGCAAGTAATTCCCAACATTCCCTCTAAGCTTCACAGCCACTCAGAGGTTCATAGAGTCATACAACATAGAAGAGACCCTTTGGCTCAACAGGTCTGCACCCATCTATCTACAGTAATCCCACTTTCCAGTATTTGACCTGTACCTTGAATGTTATGACAATTCAACTGCTTAGCCACATTCTTTTTAAAGGTTGTGAGATTTCCTGCCTCAACTGCCCTCCCTTCAGTGCTTTCCAGATTCCCACCACCCTCTGGATGAAGAGTTCTTCCTTAAATCCTCAGTAAACCTTCTGCCCTTCACCTTAAAATTATGCCCCTCAAACAATACGTTCCTATCCAACCTCTCTTTGTAGCTAAAAATGCTCAAACCCAGGCAACATCCTGGTGAATCTCCTCTGCACCCGTCCCAGTGCAATCTCATCCTTCTATAGTGTGGTGACCAGAACTGCACACTGTACTCCAGCTATGGCCTAAACATAATTTTGTACAGCTCCAGCATGACCTCCCTGCTCTTATAATCTATGCCATGATGGATAAAGACAAGTGTCCTGTATACCTTATTAACTGCCCTTTAACTTAATCTGCCACCTTCAGGGATCTGTGAACAAGCATCCCAAGATCCCTCTGTTCCTCTCAGTTTCCTAGTGTTCTGCCATTCATTGAGTACACCCTTGTCTTGTTACTTCCAAAGTGCATCATCTCACATTTTTTTGGGGTTGAATTCCATCTGCCACTGATCTGACCAATCTGTCTAACTTCCTGTAACCTAAAACCTCCTTCCTCACTATTCACCACTCAGCCAATCTTTGTGTCATCAGCAACCTTTCTTAACATTCCTCCCACGTTCTCATCTATATCATTTATATATATTCTATATATCACAAACAATATCCTAGCACTGATGCTTGATGTATACCACTGGACACTGGTCTCCAGTCTCTCATATAGCCTTCTATCACCGCCGCCAGATCCTGCCTCCTTCAATTCAAAACTCTTTTTTGAAGATCATCTATTTCCTTTCCCATAAAAAACTTAAATCGCATTGTGGAGCTGAAGGAACACAGCAGGCCAGGCAGCATCAGAGGAGCAGGAAAGCTGACATTTCGGGTCTGGACCCTTCTTCAGAAAATGCTCCCTTTATATTCCTAAGCTGTGCCCACAAAGCCCATTTGAAGACCCTTCTAAGACATGTTTCCTCCCAACTGCAGTAACTGACTCCTTTGATTAATAATGTAACACCACCTCCTCTTTTATATCCTTCCCTATCTTGCTTAAACATCCTATACCCTGGAATGTTGAGTTGCCCATCCCGCCCATCGCTCAACCACATCTCTGTGATGGCAACAATATTGCAATTTCAAATGATAATCCATGTCCTTAACTCATCTGTCCTGCCTCTAATACTTCTAGAATTAGGCCATTGAGCCTCACCTTACTCCCTTCAATTGCAACATGGTTACTCTCTCCCTGACCTGGGTCTATTATTATATTGTGCTGTGTCCCAATTATACTGATATTCTGTGTCCCCTCCTCCTCCCAAACAATTAAACTCTCCCAACATCACTAGCAAATTCACTTGCAAGGATGTTAGTCCCATTCTGGTTCAGGTTAAACTGTCCAATTATACATGTACCACCATCCCCAGAAACAGTCCCCGTGATCCAGTGACCCTTCTTCCTGCACAGACTCCTCAGCCACACATTCATCTGCCCTATTCTCCTATTTTTGCCCTCACTGGCATGTGACAATGCGAGTAATCCAGAGATTGCAACCTTAGAGAGATCCTGCATTTTTATCCACTGCCTAGCTCTCTTAAAACTTGATGCAAGATCTCGTCCCTCGTTCTAAATATATCATCGGTACCAATGTATAGCACAACATCTGACTTATGACCTTCACCCATTCAGGATGTCCTGCAGAAATTCAGTTACATCCTGACCCTGATCCCAGGGAGGCAGTACACCATCCTTGAGTAACATCTGCGGCTAATGAAATGCCTGTCTGCACCCCTCACTATCAAATGACCTATTATTTATGTCTTGAACTCTTGCTCCTTCTCCTTGTTTAAACCACGTGGGTGTGAACTGGGGATTGATTTCTAGATTCAGAAACTGCTGCAATGGGTTTACTGCCAAGTAATCTTGATGAATTAATGCAATACAAATTGTGCATTTCAAATAATGCAACCATAAACTGCTGGCAATGAAATGAATGGATATTGAATTCAATGTCAAGTGCATTCTTCAAACTGATTGCTTTGTCTTGGATGGTGTCAACTTCCTTGTGTTCTGTTGTGGCTGCACTCATCAGGGTGTTTCTTGAGAATTGTGTCACATTTCTTAGTTAAACCGTGTAGTTGGGAAAGACTTAAACTCACTTTTTCCTGTCTTGGAAAGTAATATCTCAGCCGAATGGTTCCTCTAAATGTATACACACCTCACACTCTATTACACTGCTATGTTACCTGCTTTAGTGAACATGTTTGTGGAATCTAACACAATTAGGTCCATGGCACAATCAGTGCTGTTCTTTGGCTGACCCATAAGGAAAAAAGTTGGTGATTTCGAAGTTTTGAGCTGTTCTTTGAAAGACTTTATCTGAATGCACTATGTTGAGTAATCGACAAAGGAGATTTCATCATCCTCATTTTTTGCAAAGACGGTAATGTTAGTTAGCACCTTCCGTAAAGTTAATATGAAAGGAATATCCATAAACTTTCTATTGTACAATATAAGCAGATTGATGGAAATGTGCAAACAGGTGTGTTAAAGTGAAAGAGGCATTAACAGTTTTGCATTGAGATGGAATCTTGATTGGGGCCTGCATTACAAAGGGTGATCGTTTTGTTTCTATTTTGGGAAAGAGGACCAAGGCATTAATCAAACTGACAGTATTAGATACCATACCATGCAAGCGTTTCAGTTAGATTCCTTGAATGAACATTTGTAAAAGGAGTGTGATGTCATCAACTAGAAAATTTGAATGTTGCCAATTTTGCAGCCAGAATCTGGGCAATGCCCTTTCATAGTCATCACCATACCCTGAATCCTACTGCATGGTAAAAGTCAATACAGCGTGTAGCTGGAGGAGCACAGCAGGCAAGGCAGCATCAGAAGGGCAGGAAAGTCAACATTTTGGGTTTACACCCTTCATCAACACTGGGCAGGGGGAAGGGAGCTCAGAAATAAATGGGGAGGGTGGGGCTGTGGAAAAGTAGGTGGGATGGTGATAGGTGGATGCAGGTAGAAGGTAGTGGAGATTGGCCAGTGGGAAGGGTGGGGCGGATAGGGGTGGGAAAGAAGATGGACAGGTTGTGTCAGGTCAAGGAGGCGGGAATGAGAGGGAGGGTTAGACATGGGATGAGACCGGGGATGGGGAGATTTTGAAACTGGTGAATTCTATGTTGAGGTCATTGGGCTGTAAGCTCTCAAGACAGCGTATGAGGCATTGTTCCTCCAGTAGTTTACTTGTGATGTCATTGTGACACTGGAGGATGCCCAGGATGGACATGTCACCATGTGAGTAGGAGGGGGAATTAAAATGGTTAGCAACTGGAAGGCGTTGTTGATTAGGGTACAGAGCGCACATACTCAGCGAATCATTCACCGAATCTGCGCTTGGTCTCACCGATGTAGAGGAGACCACATCAGGAACAATAGATACAGTAGACCAGGTTGGCGGATGTACAAGTGAATCCTTGTTGGATTTAGAAGGATTGTCTGGGGCTTTGGATGGAGGTGAGAGGGGAGGTGTAGGGGCAGGTGTAGCACCTCCTGTGGTTGCAAGACAAAGTACTGGGTGTGGTGGGGTTGGTGGGGAGGCTGGAGCAGACGAGTGATTCGTGGAGTGAGTGGCCCCTGCGAAAGGCAGGTAGGGGCGGGGAGGGAAATATCTCTTTGGTGGTGAGGTCAGATTGCAGCTGGTGGAAGTGGCAGAGGATGGTGCACTGGATGCAGAGATTGGTGGGGTGGTATGTGAGGACCGGGGGACTCCGTCCTTATTTTTGTTGGGGGCAGATGTGCGGGAAATGCAAGAGTTGAGGTTGAGGACATTATGAATCAACAGAGGGGGGAAGTTGTAGTCCTTGAAGTAGGAAGGCATTTGGGATGTCTGGGAGTGGAACTCTCCATCTTGGGAGTAGATGTGGCGGAGGCAGAGGAGTTGGGAGTAAAGGATTGCATTCTTAAAGGAGGATAGGTGAGAGGAGGTGTAGTCAAGGTAGCTAGGGAGTCAGTGGGTTTGAAATAGATGTCAGTGCTGAGACGGTTACTGGAATGGACACGGAGAGGCCCAGGAAGGGGAGGGAGGTGTTGGAGATGGACCAGGCGAATTTGAGTTTGGGGTGAAAGGTGTTGGTAAAGTTGATGAACTGTTCAAGCTCCTCATGGGAGCACGAGGCAGTGCTGATACAGTAATCGAAGTGAAGGAAGAGGTCAGGGATGGTGCCAGTGTAACAGCAGAAGAGGGACTTGTTCCATGTATCCTACAAAGAGGCAGGCATAGCTTGGACCGGTATGGGTGCCTATAGTCGCCTCTTTAGTTTATAGGAAGTGGGAGGAGTTAAAGGAAAAGTTGTTGAGGGTAAGGACAAGTTCCGTTAAGCGGATGAGGGTGTAGTGGAGGGGGACTGGTTGGGCCTGCGGGAGAGGAAGAAGCGGAGGGCTTTTAGGCCATCTGCATGGGGGATACAGGTGAATAGGGACTGGATGTCTAAGGTGAAGATGAGGCGTTGGGGGCCGGGGAATTGAAGTCTTGACGGAGGTGGAGGGCGTGGGTAGTGTCCCGAACATGAGTGGGGGAGTTCCTGGACTGGGGGGAAACAAACGGGAGTTGAGGTAAGCAGAGCTCAGTTCAGTGGGGCAGGAGCAGGCAGAGACAATGTGTCGAACGGGGCTGTCTGGTTTGTGGATTTTGGGAAGGAGGTAGAAACAGGTGGTGCAGGCTTGGGGAACGCTGAGGTTGGAGACTGTGAGTGGGAAGTCTCCTGAGGTGATGAGGTTATTGATGGTTTGGTGATCAGGGTTAGGGTCATAATTGAGGAGACAGTAGGTCGGAGAGTTGGCACCTGGCCTCCGTGATGTTAAGGTCAGTACACCATACCGCCACTGTGCCCCCCTTATCAATGGGTTTGATGGTGAGGTTGGGGTTAGAGTGAGTGAGAGGGGTGGAGAGATTCAGGCGATTGATGTCGCGACGGCATTTGGAGATGAAGAAGTTGGCGGGGGGGGAGGGGGAGGGGGGAGGAGGCCGTGGGGTAGAGTCCGGGAGATGTTGGAGACGGGAGAAGGGGTCGTTAGAGGGTGGGTTAGACTCTTGGTCAAAGAAATAGACGTGGAGGCGGAGATGGCGGAGAAAGAGTTCTAGGTGTGTACAGAATTCATTGATGTGTGGGTACAGCGAAACAACGGTGAGTCCTTTGCTGAGAACTGACCTTTCGTCCTCTGTGAGGGGAGGTCTGGGGGTATGCTGAATCTGAATACCCGGCAGGGCTTGGGGCTGTGGCTAGGTGTAGAGCTGGAGCTGAGTGTGACGGTGGAGACTGTCTTGGGAATCGGAGTGCGGTCACTTGGGCAGAAGCAGAAGTGATGTGGTTGGTATCGGTGGCAGAAGCGGTACTGCCGGTGGAGGCATCCGTGGTGGAAGCAGCGCTGTCAGCGGCATTGGCTTCAGTACCGACGTTGTCAGTTGTGTCGGTGGCGTTGTTGGTGGCATCGGAAGTGGCGTTGTCGACTGCGTCAGCGGGAGTGGCTGAGGCAACTGTGTGGTTAATGGCACCAGGTGAATTAAGGATGAGTTCATGGATAGGGTTGGAGTAAAAGGTAATGGACTTTTTAAAAAAAAAAATACTAATAGGGCGGTTAGTTAATGTCAATGTGTCTGGCAGTACATACAATTTGTTGTTCTATATCCACTTTTCTGTATTCTTGACAGACAGTAACGAAGCAGATGCTATTCACCAAGCAGCTGGGAGATGCATGAGTGATGTCTGCGTGACTTGTACTCCAACTTCCTTCCTTTGTTGGGGAGTGTGTTTTGAGTTCCACTCCAACCAGAGACTGTGTTAGTTTGAGCTTTCGCTTCTAGACTGCTAGGGGGTCTGAGCAAATTCCAGCCTTCCAGAACAAATCTCATTTGAGATTTTAAAATTTGCATTGGTTTGAAGTTAAGAGTTAACATTACAACAATGTTTGATGCCAATTTTCACTTATTTTTGTTTTTCAGTTTGTTCTTTTTTTACTATTTTTCTCTCCTCTCCATATGGACTTTATTACTCATCATAACGTTGCCATCACTTACCCTCTGTTGACTTACTGAATTGATCATAATTGATGTGTTCTGAAGAAGAGGCAGTGCAATCAATACAATAATTCTGTTCTCTCTTCACAGATGCTGCCAAACCTGCTGAGTTTCTCCAACAGTTTTTTAGTTCAGTATTGATGTGCGACTTGCTGACAGTTTTAGCAAGTTTTTTTTGTCGGGTCAGGAATCTTAACTGACCTAGCCCTGTTTTTACCTAATATTGAGGCCTGCGTGCTCAACGACCTGGAGTTGCTATTCTGTTGAAAATAAGCCGTTGATTTGGGGCCCCTGCCTGGGTAAATGTCAGGATGCAAAGGAAACAGATAAGCAGATTGTTTAAATGTTATTATAAAATAAATGGATAGGTTAGACATGAAATTAAAAACTAAATGTTCAGTAATGAAGTTAGAGGCACCAGTAATTCCTCAGTGAGTGTACTACAAAGAAACTATTGGCCAGAATTTTGCAGCTTTGACCCCTAAATTGCTGCAAATGAACTGGAATGGAAGTTGAAGAGCTTTAATTAGCCTCATGCCCTGCTTGCTTGTATTTAACAAATAGCAACAGTGAGATGTGAAACAGTGCATGTTGCCTGAAATTACTGTTTAAGGTGAGTGGCTTCTGTCCAGTGTTGCACTGAAGACAAATGCTAAGCTTGTTTTGCTTAGGGATGATATCATTGGTGTTTAGTGGAAATATATAAAATATTGCAAAGCTAATGAATTGGTCGAGCAGTGTGTATCCATTACCTGTATTGTCATAAAAGTGAAGACTGGTGTGCCTTACATTAATAGAGGACATATTCCAATAAAGAACAGCATGCCTCATTTCTTCATTTTCCTGCTGATTTAGAAATGCTAATTTAAAAAAAAGACTTATTCTAGGCACTTTCTGCTACAGATACTTGTTCATTCCCTCAACGAAATCTTTTTGATCTGCAGAGGTTGACAAATTATTAGTACAGTAAAATGTACAAGACAACTGCACAACGTTTATTCAAGCCATTATACACTTTCTGAATACTGTCAGTTTGTTATATTTCAGTGTATACTTTTGGTTTTCGTGCAGACTGCTTCTACTTTAAGTGTAATATATCAGTGATAGCTATTTGTTAATTTCTTGTGGCCCTTTACCTGGTCATGTTATGACCTATTAAAATAGCCCTGCAGCTATACTGCTTCAATGCCTGCCTGGCTTTGCACAGTTTCTGGCATGTCTACTGTTACTTGCTGAGGGATGCTTTATCGGCCAGATGTATAGTTACTTTGAGAAGCAACTACTTCATCCATTCCAATATGCTGCATGCTTCAGGGCATTTTTTCAGTATGTCAGCTGATGTGTATTTAAATTTTAAAAACTGTGCACTAGTAACTCAAGGTTAGCTCAAAGTCAAATCCTAGGATGCTGGCTCCAGCCAATAAAGCACCTGCCTGAAGATTAGAATCCAAGATTTCATAATGAAGGGGATTCGATATTAGTTATTTAAACAAAATATTCTTCCATTCTATATCATAGAAATATCAGAATACAGCAGTAAATAAATACCTTCAAGCACTGATATTATTGTGTTATCTGGTGTCTGTGTTGTTTGTGGAGGTGAATGTGTACTGCTTGTGACAGTATCGTGTAATACTACATAACAGAAGATTATGATACCAGGACAAGCTACTGTTTAAACAAACTTCTACTTTGCTGTCCATTCCATAAATTGCATCCTGCCTTCTTTACTCCTTTTCAGTAGTGCTTCCAGTGCCTGGTTATTGAAGCAGCATTTCTTTGGTTTTGCAGACTCCATAGTGCTATAAAATGGCAAAAGTTAACAATTTCTTCCTGTGTTATTTGACAGACTTGACCCTGTGTTCTGTGTGCTGAGCAAATACAACTCAGCATTCATTATTGAATGGCCTGCTGTTTGTGTTAAAGTAAATGCCTAAATAAACCTGTGGGATGAGTAAACTTAAGAGCTTGCAGTGATTGGAATGAGGGCTGGGTGGATCCATTGATTATGAGTTCCTTGAGTGGGGTTGTAAGCTGGGCCAATCAGAGATCACTGGCTGACAGATATAAACCGGAATCTAGGTTAATCATCTCTGCTCCAAGACATCCCTACAGGAGCTTCTCGGGTAGTTCTGTGATGCTGGGATGCGTTGTTAACAACTGATTTGATGGGTTGAGGATATCTTATCCATCACTGTGTTGTGACATTGAAAATCTGCAGAAAGGTTCAGACATTTGTACCTATCAGTGTAAGCCTTCAGTATCTTCAATTCTCCAAAAAAACAGAACAGCACAAACAGGAATCTCAGGGAGTCTCCTCCTTCTGGGGACTGGCTCCGAACAAGCTGGAGTCCATGTACTGTGCATGCGTAAATAAAAGCTGATCTAGTGACGGGATACCTACCTCCTTGGTGTTATTTCAGTGGTGACGAGAGAAAACAGTACACTCCTGAGGAAAATTTGCTCACAACAGTTGTCTCTGAGTTAGGGTATACATTTCTGGCATCTTACCTTTATTTGGGAAGTTTGACTTGTTTGATCCTGCTATTGAAGATTGGGCCCAGTATGTGGAAAGAATGTGTTATTTTGTCCAGGCAAACTCGTGGATGATGATTGAATAGCTGCGAGCATTTTTTGCAAGACATGGACTCCCGGTCGTATTGGTCACAGACATTTACCAGCAGGCAATTTGAGTATTTCCTAAAGTCAAATGGCATTGGGCATGTTTGGACAGCTCCGTACCATCCATCGTCCAATGATCTGTCAGAAAGGGCAGTCCAAACGTTGAAGCCAGGCTTAAAGAAATAGCCAACAGCTTCACTCAGTACCAAACTGTCCTGATTCCTATTTGATTGTAGGACCATTCCTCGTGCAACTACAGGGATAGTTCCAGCCGATTTGCCGATGGGGTCTAGACTCCACATCAGGTTAAACCTGGTATTCCCAGACACAGGACAGGAGTGGTCAGAGAAACGGCATCAGGAACACCAATGCTGGCCACATGCCCCCTCTAACCGAGAGAGATAATTTACTTCAGGGGGCAAAGTTTGGTGTTGAAGCCGCAGAAATGGCCCTGTATATATACAAGATGAGGTGGATGCAAGATCAGGTCCCGTGCCATACAAAATTCGGGTAGGTGAAATGGTCCTGACCAGGCATGGATTCTGTGAAAGCTGCTATCTCGTAAACTGAGCAGAAGTAGAACAAATTCAAGCCCTCAGAACAGCCAGAAAGGCTGTCTGAAACCACGGGTTCTCCCCCTCGGTCTAGTGCCAAAGAAACCTCGGAGTCCGAGATGGATGCAGCTAATGTCGCAGCCTCGATTCTGTTACTGCCGGAAGAGGAGGAGGAATTTCTTCCGAAATGCTCTGGTGCAAGAGATGGACTTTGGTCCGGTACACACTGCCTGTATCTGAGTCAGAGTTGGAGGAACGGGACCTGGTGTGAGAATGTCCTAGTAGTAACTACAAGGAAAAGAATGGCCTACATTCCCAGACTTCAGGGGTGAGGGATGTAGTGATTGGAATGAGGGCCAAAGGATCTTATTAGTTATGAGATCCCTGATTGGAGATCTTAACCTGAGCCATTCAGGGAGTTCTAGCTGACAGATTTAAACGGAAGTTTCAGAGAGCCTCTTCATTCTAGGGATTGGCTCTGAGCAAGCTAGTCAGAGCCCATGTACTGTGCATGTGTAAATAAAAGGCGACTTGGTGACAGGATACCAGTCATTTCAGAACTAAACAGCTTTCTCTGTATAAACCCAAGAACCTGAATTAAAACTCTCAGTTCTCAGTTAGCAAACTAGCACCAATTTCTAAGCCATTATATCAGAAGGAGCCAAATTCAAGCAGAATAGATTTTTTGTGTTTTATCTAAGGATTTCTACGCAGTACCAGCAAATAAATTGCATGCCATCAAAACAAACCTATGAAATTTGCAATACAAGCATTAGTGGTTTCCATTGTGCTTTCATTACATTAATAGATGCTTGAGCAGTAAATTGCTTTGTCTTACATCTGTTGTGCATTTGTTACTCCTTATTAAAAACAGTGTTTTGAAGAGCTCTGAGGTCTGTGACAGTGATGAAACATATATGAACAACATATAATAACTGATTAAAAATTTTAACAATTATGCATTTCAGGTTAGGGTGCTGAGGTTAAAGGACCCATTTTGTAGTTTTTGTACTTTCTTGTTAACATGAGAGATGTCAATCCAAGCAAATGACATCCTAGTTCCAGTCTGTCAGCAGGGCAATACCCGGGCAATATGATGTAAAACCAATAGCAGATGAAGAGCATGTTCTACTGCATCAAACTGAATTGTTTCATATCCTCTTCACTCATTCCTAGGGTCTTTTGTGCACGAGATAACCCAATTTAGTGCCACAGTGTAGGCAGTTAGTGCTGTGAACACATGCTTATAAGAGGCTTGGTTCGGACTAGACAGACTTTTCATGTAAGATCTTTAATAGTTATAAAAAGAGGCATCACAATAAGTTGGAGTTGAATCCAAGTTCCAGAGGTAATGACAATTTAGAATGCAGCCCTCTTTCCAGGTAAAACTATTGTATCAGCTTAAAGGTTTTATTTTTTCTATCTTCTCCCGTTTGCACTAAGCATAGCACGTATCACCTGCAAGTGAATGGGTAAGGGAAAACCAAAAGAACTGCGGATGCTGTAAATCAGGAACAAAAACAGAAGTTGCTGGAAAAGCTGAGCAGGTCTGGCAGCATCTGTGAAGAAAAAATCAGAGTTAATGTTTCGGATCTGGTGATCCTTCCTCAGAACTGATGGTAGCTGGGAAAACATTGGCTTATATGCAGAAAATAGGGAGGGGGATGGGGTAGGGAGTAAACAATAGGAAAGAGCTCAAAGAGAGAGAAGAGCAGTTGGATAGACAAAGAAGTTGATAACGATCTGGCCGGGAGGATGAATAGTTGTTAATGGGGACTGTTAGTGACTAACAATAGGTAGTGTGTAATGGCAGGCTATGTGATAACAAGACCTGGTATGCAGGCTAGGGGGCTAGGACATGGGAAAGCCCAGGCCCCAAAACCATTGAACTCTATCGAATCCAGAGGGCTGCAGGGCCCCCAGGCAGAAAATGAGGTGTTGTTCTTCTAGCTTGCATTGAGCTTCGCTGGAACACTGCAGCAAGCCTCAAGAGCAGCACCTCATTTTCCACTTGGGGATCCTGCAGCCCTCCGGACTTGATTTCTGATGAAGGGTCTAGGCCCGAAACGTCAGCCTCTCTGCTCCTATGATGCTGCTTGGCCTGCTGTGTTCATCCAGCCCTGCACCTTGTTGTCTCGGATTCTCCAGCATCTGCAGTTCCTACTATCTTTGATATCGAGTTCAATGATTTTGGGACCTGGGCTCTCCTATGTCCTAGCCCCCTACCCTGCATACCAGGTCTTGTTATCACATAGCCTGCCATTACACACTACCTATTGTTAGTCACTAACAGTCCCCATTAACAACTATTCACCCTCCCGGCCAGATCGTTATCAACTGCTTTGTCTATCCAACTGCTCTTCACTCTCTTCGGGCTCTTTCCTATGGTTTACTCCCTACCCCATCCCCCTTTTCTTAGCTACCATCAGTTCTGAAGAAGGGTCACCGGACCCGAGACGTTAACGCTGATTTTTTTTCTTCACAGATGCTGCCAGACCTGCTGAGCTTTTCCAGGAACTTCTGTTTTTGTTCCTGAATGGATAAGGGGTTTGGTTACAAATCGTTTACATTGTTACTCCAAACTTCCCTTGACTTGGTAATTATTTTTGTAAAATGCTCCACAACCATCATAATAGATTCTAATCAGAGATAGTAGGAACTGCAGATGCTGGAGAATCCGAGACAACAAGGTGCAGGGCTGGACGAACACAGCAGGCCAAGCAGCATCATAGGAGCAGAAAGGCTGACGTTTCGGGCCTTGACCCTTCATCAGAAAAGGGGGAGGGGAAGGGGGTTCTGAAATAAATAGGGAGAGAGTGGGAGGCAGATAGAAGATGGATAGAGGAGAGGATAGGTGGAGAGGAAACAAACAGGTCGAAGAGGCGGGGATGGAGTCAGTAAAGGTGAGTGTAGGTGGGGAGTCAGGAAGGGGATAGGTCAGTCCAGGGAGGACGGACAGGTCAAGGGGGCGGGATGAGGTTAGTCGGTAGGAGATGGGGGTGCGGCTTGAGGTGGGAGGAGGGAATAGGTGGGAGGATGAACAGGTTAGGGAGGCGGGGACGAGCTGGACTGGTTTTGGGATGCGGTAGGGGGAGGGGAGATTTTGAAGCTTGTGAAATCCACATTGATACCATTGGGCTGCAGGGTTCCCAAGCGGAATATGAGTTGCTGTTCCTGCAACCTTCGGGTGGCATTGTTGTGGCACTGCAGGAGGCCCAGGATGGACATGTCGTCTGAGGAATGGGAGGGGGAGTTGAAATGGTTCGTGACTGGGAGGTGCCGTTGTTTATTGTGAACCGAGTGTAGGTGTTCTGCAAAGCGGTCCCTGAGCCATCCCACCTATCCCCTCCTCCCACCTCAAGCCGCACCCCCATCTCCTACCTACTAACCTCATCCCGCCCCCTTGACCTGTCCGTCCTCCCTGGACTGACCTATCCCCTCCCTAACTCCCCACCTACACTCACCTTTACTGGCCCCATCCCCGCCTCTTCGACCTGTTTGTTTCCTCTCCACCTATCCTCTCCTCTATCCATCTTCTATCCACCTCCCACTCTCTCCCTATTTATTTCAGAACCCCCTTCCCCTCCCCCTTTTCTGATGAAGGGTCGAGGCCCGAAACGTCAGCCTTTCTGCTCCTATGATGCTGCTTGGCCTGCTGTGTTCGTCCAGCCCTGCACCTTGTTATAATAGATTCTAAATTTCTTTTTTCTCATTAGCCATTTCAGAGCATCATCTAGTTTACAGAATATATATTGGCTTTTAATCTGATACTCTTGGAACAGCTTAAATTGTGGGAAAGTGATCTTAGAACATTCTTGAATGACAATTGATGAGCTGCAGGTCTGATGTGGTTAAGTACAGGGGTCATCCTGTTAGTTGTAATGTTATAGTTTAAATGATTCAGCTTAAAAGTTTCTAAGTCATTTTAAAGTCATCTCACACCCACACTAACATATATGCACATGTAAATGAAGTGTAGGCGGATTATCAGGGCTGACGAAAAAGATCAAGGATGCAAGGAAGTCTAATACCATAGATCACCATGTACAAGTTGACTGAGTGTGTAAGGTTTTTCAGGGGCCCAAAATCATGTTTTTTGCATATAATGCTATGCTTGCATTAGTAGTCAAGCTCAATATTTCTCCAAAAAATACATATTTTACTTATGGGTACCTTATGACTAGGTGCAAGTGATCAGACAGGTGATGCAGTGTATGTTGCAAAATCTGTGGAACTTTGATATACATACAGAGTAAACCAAAAAATGGTGAACGACTAAGAACAGTGGGTTTTCTAACAACACTTGTGCATGATGTGGATGTGCTGGTGTTGGACTGGGGTGGGATAAAGTCAGAAGTCACATGACATCAGGTTATAGCCCCCAGGTTTATTTGAAATCACAAACTTTGAGCACTGTCCCCTTGTCAGCTGAAGCACACAGATCACAAAATTTATCGACAGAGTGATCAAAAGATCATACAAATAGTGAGAGTGGAGTGTTGAAACACAAGTCTCTGCTGGTGATCAAAAGTGTTAGGCAGTGTGAGTAAAGTGTCAGCAGCTGAATAATGAGCAAAGGGACGACCTATAATCTGATTAAATGAGTCAGAGAGATAATTACAAAAAAGTAAAAATAAGATGGTGGTAGAGACAAACCAAATGACTAGAATACCACGATAGATGCAAGGGTGGCATGTCAAGGGTCTAAGCAAAGTAATATGTAATCCAAAATTGTGCAAACTAATTAAGATAGAGTGACCTTAACAATTTGTCAAGGTGATGGTGTGAAAACAGGACAGTAAGGAACATTTTACAGATACAGAACAGTGTCTTGGGGTCAAATGTAGTGTGACATGAACCCAAGATCACGGTTGAGGCCGTCTTCATGGGTGCAGAATATCTCTTAAATTGTATGAGGTTGGAAAGTGTAGGTACACAAAGGGGCTTGGGTGTCCTCTTTGATAAGTCACTGAAGGCTATTATGCATGTGCAGTAAGCAATTAGAACATAGAACAGTCCAGCACAGTGCAGGCCATTCGGCCCACGATGTTGTGCGACCTATGATCCTACTAAGATCAAGCTATCTTCCATGTGCCTATCCAAGAGTCGCTTAAAAGTCTCTAAAGTATCTGACTCCACTACCACTGCCAGCAGCGCATTCCACACGCCCACCACTCTCTGACATCTCCCCTATACCTTCCTCCAATCACCTTAAAATTATGTCCCTTCGTAATAGTTATTTCTGCCCTGGTAAAAAGTCTCTGGGTATCCACTCTATCAATGCCTCTCATCATCTTGTACACCTCTATCAAGTCACCTCTCATCCTTCTTCGGTCCAATGAGAAAAGCCCTAGCGCTCTCAACCTTTACTCATAAGACCTACCCTCCAGTCCAGGCAGCATCCTGGTAAATCTCCTCTGCACCCTCTCTAAAGCTCCCACATACTTCCTATAATGAGGTGACCAGAACTGAACATAATATTCCAAGTGTGGTCTAACCAGGGTTTTATAGAGCTGCAGCATAACCTCACGGCTGTTAAACTCGATTCCCCTGTCGATGAAAGCCAACACACCATACGCCTTCTTTACAACCCTATCAACTTGGGTAGCAACTTTGAGGGATCTATGGATGTGGACCCCAAGATCCCTCTGTTCCTCCACACTGCCAAAAATCCTGCCATTAACCCTGTATTCCGCATTCAAATTCGACCTTCCAAAATGAATCACTTCACACTTTTCTGGCTGAATTCCATCTGCCACTTCTTTGCCCAGCTCTGCATCCTGTCAATGTCCCGTTGCAACCTACAATAGCCCTCCACACTGTCCACAACTCCACCAACCTTTGTGTCATTGACAAACTTACTAACCCACCCTTCCACTTCCTCATCCAAGTCATTTTATAAAGATCACAAAGAGCAGACGTCCCAGAACAGATCCCTGCAGAACACCACTGGTCACCGAGCTCCAGGCTGAATACTTTCCATCTACTACCATCTCTGTCTTCTACTGGACAGCCAGCTTTGTATCCAGACAGCCAAATTTCCCTGAATCTCATGCCTCCTTACTTTCTGAATGAGCCTACCATGTGGAACCTTATCAAATGCCTTGCTAAAAATTAGGATTAGGAAGGCAAATGAAATCTTAGTCTTTATTGTGAGAGAATTTGCATATGGAAGTAGTGAAGTCTTGCTTCATTTGTGTAGTAGGTTGGTTAAACTGCACCTGGAATACTGTGTGCAGTTTTGGTCTCCCTTATATTAGGCGCAATAGGACTGTTATAGAGGGAGTACAACGAAGGTTCACCAGACTTGTTCCAGGCCTGGTAGGACTGTCCTATAAAGAGAGATTGGGTAAACTATGCTGACATTTGGTAGGCTTGACAGGCTGAAAAGTATATGATTTTGCAGACAGGTTGCAAGTCCGAAGATTGAGCTGGAAATAAAAGAAAGAAGAAATGACAAAAATTAATAAGAATGGAAAAATCAGGGTATGAGAGAAGCTAACCAGAATTATAAAAGCAGGTAGTAAGAGTTCCTCTTTCTAAACAAATGGTGCTCAGAGATATGAGGAAAAGACAGAAAGTTGGCAGTAAGTAATAGAACCAGTGTGTAGACAATGCGCTTAACAATGCTGTGATTCTGTGACGATGTTGATGGAAAAATGCCTTTTGAAATTTGTTTCCGAAAGTGTTATGTATTTATATGGTTAACTGTCACTCTTGTGTGGAAAATAGCTTTGTCTAACCTTGCTGTCTATAAAATTAACATCTCCTTAAGGAAGCTTCCGTTGTTAACACTTTGGCCTCTTGGCCAGGATTAAAAACTGTTCAAGATCCACTGATTCATCAAAAAAAGTCAAGGTGCTCACTGAGATTTTGGAGGTGCCTCAATTAAAATAAAAGAAATCAAAAATGCCATTTCTGTACCAAAGCAGGTGTAGTAAGCTTTAGAGAAGAGGGTAACAGTGCAAAAGAAGCTTACCATGTGCTCCACCCTGAAGGAACACTGTGAGCAATTAGTACTGTAGTCAGAGGGAAATGTCTTGAAGTAGGGATAGTAGACTCGGAAAGAAATAGGCAGCCTCAGGAATACCTTGTTTCAAATGCAAAAAAGCAAGGTAGTGCTAAATATTTCATGATACATTGTGTTACTCGGGCCCTTTCCATTTAAGAGAAACAAAAATGTCGGTGCCGTAGGTACAAGAGAAAGTCTCGGTAGTCCCAGGGGACAATAGGGCTGCTCTCTCACGAGTGAGAGATGACTGATGATTTTAACCTGAGGGTCACTACACCTCATGCTAAGGGCAAGGTTGAGAAGGTGGTAGCCTCATGAAGAAAATTCATGCAGCGTGCCTCAATTATTACCATCTGGTGGCTCTGACCTCCATGATTATGAAATGCTTCGCGAGATTAGTCATGGCTCATATCAACTCTTGCCTCCCAGCCTGCCTTGATCCCTTGCAATTTGTCTACCGTCGCAACATGTCCATAGTAGATGCCCTCTCCCTGGCCCTATGCTCATCCCTGGAACATCTGGATAACAAGGATGCCTATGTAAGGCTCCTATTCATTGACTACAGCTCCATCTTAACATTATAATTCTAACCAAACTAATCTCTAAACTCTGAGACCTAGGTCTCTGCTTTGCTGCCTGCAACTGAATCCTTGACTTCCTGACCCACAGACCACAATCAGTAAGAATAGGCAACAACACCACCTCCAAGACAATCCTCAACACTGGTGCCTTGCAAGGCTGTGTACTTAGCATCTTACTATACTTCCGGTACATTCATGACTATGTGGCCAAAGTTCGTCCTAACTCCATCTACAAATTCACTGATGACACCACCATTGTAGGCCAGATCTCAAACAATGACAAGACAGAAAATAGGAAAGAGATAGAGTCCTTGGTGTAAAGATAACAATTTCTCCCTCAACATCAGCAAAATGGAAGAGCTGGTCATTGACTTCAGGAAGCAAGATGGATGGCATGCCCTATCTATATTAATGTTGTTGAGGTGGAGATGGTCGAGAACGTCACGCTCCTAGGAGTGATGATCACTAACAATCTGCCCTGGTCCATTCACATGGAGGCGATGGTCCAGAAAGCACAACAATGCCTCTACTACCACAGGAGACTAAGGAACTTTGGCATGTCTGCAGAGACTCTTACCAACTTTTATAAATGCACCATAGAATGCATTCTACCTGGATGCAACATGGCTTGTAATGGCAACTGCTCTACCCAGGACCGTAAGAAACTAGAGTTGTGAACACAGCCCACTCCATCATGCAAGCCAACCTTTCATCCATTGATTCCATGTATAGCTACTATTGCCTTGGAAAGGTAACCAACATAATTAAAGACCCCTCCCACCCTGGATATAATCTCTTCCAACGTCTTTCGTCGGACAGAAGATACAAAACCTTTAACACACGTATCAACAGATTCAAGAACAGCTGCTTCCCTGTTCTTATTAGACTTCTGAATGGACCTCTCAAATTTCAAATGTAATGTTGACTTCTCTGTCTGTATACCTTCTCTGCAGCTGTAACATTGTATTCCTTTCTGTGTCCTATTCCCCTTACGCACTGTGTATGAAATGATCTGCCTGTACTACACACAAAACAAAGCTTTTCACTCTACTTAGGTACATGTGACGTTAATAATTCAAGTAAAAGCCTGAGTTTGTGTGGGAATTGAACCCAACTGTTAGCATCACTCTTCATTGCAAACCAGCCATCTAGTCAACTGAACTAACCAACATCCTAAGACCATATGATGTAAATACAGACAGCTGGAACATCGAGAGATTCCATCATTTTATTCAAGCTAATAAAATTGAAGCAAATATAGTAGCCCTGCATTCCTGAGTGTTATGGGAGAGGAGTCTGGTGCAGCCAGAGAGAGAGCAGGTTCCAAAACTTATGAAGAAAAACTAGGAACGCTGTGGAACCATATTTCACCCAAACCATTGGTGATTGCTGAAAGGTTCACCTTCCACAAATGTTACCAGCACGATAGTGAATCTATCTCTTAGTTCTTGGCAATTGTAAAGAAGTTAGAAGAATTCTGCAAATTCATACGCAACTTAAATAATGCTACCCAAGACCCACTAGTATGTGCTTTAAGAATGTGAAGAAATCCAAAAGACATTACTGTTTCCAGCACTTTCTTTAAGTTTAGGCTCCTTTCCATCAGTAGTGTCAATGGATCTAGCTGCCAGGGAAGCTAAACAGCTAAGCTCAAGCATGAGAATTCACAAAATGATCACTGAGAGATGAGCAGATGCAGACACAACACTGCCACTGAAAAATAGGTTACACGGCATCAAATTGCTGATATAAAGAGCCTGTATGCAGAAACTGCAGCAAAAAAGGGTATGCTGAAAGGCTGTGTTTGAGGAATAAAATGAATAGCATGTAGCAAAAGTAAAGAAGACAAAGAGTAGGAAGAAAAGTCTAGACTCTCAGTCCATAGAGCAGCTGTAACTAACTATTGCTGGCAGCACTAACTGATACTAGGTCACTCCTTTACCAAAAGGGAAACTGAAAAGGATGGAGATGGACAATGGAGTGGCAGTTTCATTGATATCTGAAAGTGTGCATCATAAATAGCTGACTCACATTGCACTGCAACCCTCAGTACGAAGAGCATATTTAGCTGAAGTGATGCCGTAAGGGGGCGGTATCAATGTGTACTAACCCATCTTGCATGTTACCAAAGAAACTTTTCCAGGTTTATTGGGAAGAATATGGTTGGAAAAAATGAAACCCAACTGGGCTGAAGTAAATTACTTGTAAGATTCTGAAACTGATCTATCCCAAATTCTGAAGAAACATGCCATTTTTTTCAGCGAGGATCTGGGAAGCATCAAAAAAATCTGTCAAATTGAAAATCAAGGATGAGAATTGAGCAAAACAGTGCAAGGCTAGATCAGTGCCTTATGTAATCGAACCAGAAGTCAAGGCAGTATTCGAGACCCTGGTCAAGACAGGAGTCCTTGAACCCATAAATGTGAGTGATTGGGCAATGGCTATTGCACCAATGATGAAGAAAGCTGGATTGGTACACATCTGTGGTGATTTTAAGGTCATGATTAGGCCAGTACTTTGTGCTGAGTTGTATCCTTTGCTTTAGTTTGATGACCTATTTACTGGGCTAGCCGAAGATCAGCTTTTCAGTAAAATTGACTGTGGTCAAGCCTGTCTCCAGATGAATGCAGGTCTTGGGTCAGAGAAATACTTGAAGATTGTAACACATGAAGGACTATTCAAATGCAAGAGACTTCCATTTACAATCCCATTTGCCTCTGCCTTATTCCAACATGTCATGAATGAGATTTTAAGTAATAAGTAAATCGGAAGGAGTCCAGTATTACCCTTATGCTATTTTAGAAAATATTTAAGTTGCTCCACAAGTGAGATGCTATTCTACAGAGACTTGAAGATTATAGCCAAACTGAGGAAAGACAAATGTAATTTTAAAAAAAAATTTCCATTGAATATTTAGGCCATGTCATTGATGCTAATGGACTACATAAGTTACCTTCAAAAGTAAAAGCCATAATTGAGGCACCAGCACTGAAAATGTAATCCAACTGCGTCATTTTTGGATTTGCTAAATTACTATGGCAAATTTGTCCCAAAACTTGCAGTTGTTCTCAAGCTGTTTTACAATTTGTTGTGATAAAACAAGAATTAGAATTGGGTAGATCAGTTTGAAAGAGCAAAGTTAGAGGCTTTATTAAATTTAAAAGACCCGACCCATTTTGACCCAAAGTTAGCATTGCTACTAATGTGTGATGCAGTGGAAGCAGTTGTTTCTCGCATTCTCGCATACCTGCAAAAGTAGAAGTGAAATGGGCATAGGCAGAGAAACAAGCTCTAGGAATCATTTTTGGTATTGGACAATTCTACCAATACCTATATGATCATTGATCACAATATTTGAACCTCATACAGAGATATCTTTTCTACTAGCAAGTTGTATGCAGAGGCATGTGTAGTCGTTATTATCTCTCACATACACAGTTAAGTATTGACAATCTAACTTACATGGTAGTGCTGATGCCAAAGCAGTTGAATACAAGCAGTCCTTACATAGACATTTTCTACTTTGAACAAGCAGACAATACTCCAGTAACACAGGAGAAGTTGAGAATACAGTGGAAATGATCTACTCCTGTCAATAGTGATGGACATGGTACTTTGTGGCACGATCGTTGGAACAACCCCAGAACTGAAGCAATATACCACACAGAGGCTAGAACTATCCATAAAAGTAGGATGTCTCCAATGGGATTGATGGTGATCATTCTATCACAGTTGAGGAAACGTGTGTTAGATCAACTTTACAAAGTTCTCTGCAGCCTTGTCAGAAGGAAGGAAATAGCTATAAGCTACTTTTGGCGGCCAGGGCTTGACTCTGAAATTAAGGGGAAGGTAGGAATATGTGTACTTTGTACAAGAGTTCTCTACCTACCTCCATTGGCATCATTACACCCATGGGGATGGCCAGAAAGGCCATTGCAACTAATCCATATTGACTAATTTTCAAGAACGAATGTGGTGTGGTTGATGCACATAGTCAATCGCCTGAATCTGCCATCTTGAAGATGACATCCCCAGCAAAAACTGTTGGAAGACTGGGGGAGATCTTTGTGAGGTTGATTATCTGGAGCAACTCATAATCGCCCACAGTATATATCACAGAAGTTTTGGACTATCTAAAGCAGAAAGGAATTCGACATATCTAATCAGCTCCTTATCGTCCAGCCTCAAATGATTTGGCAGAAAGGTTTGTTCAGACTATGAAACAATTCTTAAGGGTAACTTGAGAACAAGGATCACTATCCAAAAGAATAAACCAATTTTGTTAACATACCAGGATTCAACCCACTCTGATTCTCAAATCTCTGACATTGCTAACAGTAAAGCACCATTCCGCTGGGCATTTGATTTGCTGAAACCACCTGTGACAAAAGAAGTTATTGACAGGAAATAATAGAATTAGGATTTCCAATAAGAGACCAAGGCCAAATACCATGTTTTCTAAAAATATCAAGAAGCATTCGTGAGGAGTTACACCATTGGTAAAAAGTGGGTACCAGCTGTCATTTTAGCACAGATTGGACCAGCTTCCTACACTGTACAGAAGAGAGACGATATAGCATGGAGAACATGTGCATTATCAACTCTTGAAATCAGAACGAATTTGCAGAGATAACATTAATTGAAGATCCATAAGTACCGTGGATAGAGATATAGAGACCTAGATACACTTCAGGACAGCACAGTAATTGGAGTAGCTGAAGGAGTCGATGCCTTGATGGAGAATACCGTGAGATTGTCTAAACCTCTGAACAGTCAGTCATCTCAGGAAAAGACAACAATAGATGATGTCACTTGTGCACCTAAAACACCAGAGGTTAAAGCCAATATGAAAAATAAACTAACATCTGAGGTGTGCCAACGGTCACGTAGGAATTGGTGTCCTCCAGAACGTCTTACTGACTATTGTATGAATGGTTATGAATGTTTTCATTGCAGGAACCTCTGATACAAAGGAGGAGGGATATTGTGTATTTCTGTAAGTATGTTATACTGTCACTTTAACAGTCACCAATCACAGGACATATCTATGTCATCATCCATTTGGGTGGGAAACACCTTAGTCTAACCTTGCTGCCTGTAAAGTAAACATCTCCTTAAAAAGCTTTAGCTGTTATTGCTTTGGTCCTTCTTGGAATGTAACAGAAAGTATCTTTAGCATATAATTTGGTTCGTGAGTGTTCTGTGAAATGCAGCCATGTAAAGACGCAAGACACTAAATCCAACCCATGCAACATCCTGGGGATTACCATTGACCAGAATCTGAACTAGACTACCCACATAAATACAATGGCTGCAAGAGCAGCTCAGAGGTTAGGCATTGTGTTGGGGGTAATTCACCTCCAGTCTCCCCAAAGTAACTAGAGGAGAATTGTATGAACTAAACAAAGAAGTCACTGTCAGAAAATGCTCAAATTTAATGTATATTGCAGCAGAGTAGAAAATTAAATTAACAAAGCATCAATTGAAGATGAGTTAATCAAGGTGATCAAATCCAGTTTTGTCAGAGGGGAGAAAAGGAGTTTATTGCATTGTGAATTAAAATGACAGCACAGGCCACAGGCACTTTTGTGCATGTGATGCATTATGCTAAATAATTTCCACTCCAGTTGTAGGATTTTAAGTACCGCTGCCATTTAAAGGTCTTGACTGTGGTTTCAATGATGAAATGCACTACTTACAGCATAGTAATGTAGTAGCAGGGTGTTGTACCTTTGTAGTTTGGTTGGTACATTGTTCTCCATCGCATTGTAGCAGCAAATCAACAAATATTTCTTTGAAGATGAAGGATGATCCTTTGGAGGATAAGATATCTGTGAACAGAAAAGAATGTGGACTGTTCTGCCTGAGCTGGCTCTTTTCAAGGAACTTTCCATGCAGTCCCACTTTCTTGCCATGCAATTCTTTGCCTCTTTAAGCATATATTCAATTCTGATATAAAAATTTCTGTCAAGTATCCAGAATCTTTCTAACAATCTTTTCTGGATTATACCTTACTGCCTAACAGAGTCTTTCCATTTTCCCCACTGTTCTTTACAATAATAGATAGCATCTGCAGTTCTTGCTGGAGTCAGAGTCAATACAGTGTGGAGTTGGAGGAACAGAGCAGGTCAGGCACAATCAGAGAAGCAGGAAAGTTGATGTTTTGGGTTTACACCCTTCATCAGGACTCCCTGATGAATAGGTGTTAACATGAAAGGTCAACTTTCCTGCTCCTCTAATGCTATCTGACCTGCTGTGTTCCTCCAGCTCCACACTGTATTGACTTGATTAAACCTGTCACCCTTGGTTACTGACCCATCTTCCAGAGCTTGGAAGTTTCTCCTATCTGCTCCATCTTACTCAACACAGCCACCTTTGCTGTGAAATGAACAATCCTGACTTCTATGGTCTTAACTCAACATCTGAAGTGTTCTGCCTCAGGTGTTATCCCAATAATTCTTCCCTGCGCCCAGGCCTGAACACCTGACCTAAAGGGTGATTTTTGTTTTCTTTTGTCTGACCACCATATGGCGCTTCATTGTAGAGGTCAGGAATTGTGAATAGGCACTTTTATTCTCCCACTCAGGAATGCACAATGTCATGGTAGTTAGTGAATAGGTTAGTAATGTTTATACTGCCTATAAAATACAGATCCTTTACATTTCTACTGCCCTACCACAGGTACAAAATCCTGCATTTAAAATTTACCTTAAGTACAATGGAGGCTATCCTAATATGTTGCCTTCAAGAATTGAAGAGAAGTGCATTGACTGGCAATAACTGAAAAACAAAAAGCAAATTATAAAATGATCACAAATTATGAAATAATTTATGGCTTAAACATCGAAGAAATTCATCATGAGAAGCATGAAAAATTATTTGTTCCTTTTTGAATAAATTCTGTGAATTAAACAAAATGTTGTCAAAATTTAGTATTAAAGTATCATTCTAACATCTGGAATATAATTTTTCATGAGTACATTTTGCATGGAAAATGATAGTATGCATTAAATTCCATGGCTTGATTAGACATTCTCTTTAATTTAAAGTAGGAATCAGGTTCAGTAACACTCTTTGTTTAATTGTTTTTAATCAAAAGGTACAGATGAAGACAAAGATGCTGGAAGCAAAATTCCATGAGGAGAAGCTCAAACTGCAGCAGAAGCATGACGTTGATGTTCAAAAGGTAAATTGAGAAGTTATAATAATACTTTCTCTTGCTGTAGTGTATTACTTTTGTAAGGACACAATATTTTGGCATTGCACTAATAATAAAATGGAGGAAGAAAAGAAAGTCGGGAGTTCAATTAGCCTTGGATGGAATATTTTCTCACTTTCACTAAGCTAACATAGGTGGAGGCCTGAATTCTCGGCCTGGTGAAATTACATAAAAGCCAAAATGAATTGTAAGTTTTATGACTGTTGTTGAGATCAGTGTTTGAGTATAATGCACTCTCATGGTTGTGAGATTATCGAAAGACAACATATTTTGGGCCCCTGAATCTGTGCCTGAATCTCAAGGAGCTCCTTCTGCTTGTTTCCTGTGAGTGGGGTTACAATGGCAATCTCTCCTGTTAGTGGTTTGAGTTAATATCTTTCTTCCGTCTAAGTTACGTGTGCATGGCTGCGCAGCGCTTAGGAAATTGCCCACATTCTGACCATGTGACTGCTAAAAAGAATTTAAAGGTTTTGCACAATAAGATGAACAGCTATCACAAAAAATAAAATTGTAATGGGTACACTGGTCCGCATCACCTGGCTTTCCTCTGAAAGGCCAAAAAAAACCTTTGCAATTGGTTTATTTGGTGCATGGTTTTCTCCAAGGAATGTTGCGACCACTTGGCTTTCCTGAGAGAGAATAGAACAGAAATTTCTTATCATGTGTTACCTTTACATGAGTTACCTTTACAATACAGTGAAAAGTTTTGCAAGTCGCCATTAATGGCAGAAGTCATACATAACAATAAAAAAGTAAGATTAAGATAAAGTTCGTCATGGTTCAGTTAATGGCATTTGGGCTCAAGAAAACCGATTAAGGAACGATGGAATACACTGAAGATGCAACCAGGAGGAGACCACCATTCTGGTATGAGAATGTTGCTGGGACAACACTGTTATGCTGGACTGGAAGCCTCTGCCGAAGGACCAAGTCCGCCATGTCAGGCCATTGGAAGCCACCTCATCACTGGGCTGGGAGAAGCCTCCTGTTCCCCATCCGATGCCCCTCAGACATTGCCACTGATCCAATGTCCATTCCTTTGTGGATGCTTTCACTCCTTCAGACACCCAGGCCTAGCTGTGGACTGGTCTGGGGGAGTCAGCCCAAGACCTGCTCCTTGTTCAACGGGAAAACCTGGGCTGAGGTGCAGAGGAGAACAAAGCTTAATGTCAGAGTGTTGGCATCATGTTCAGAAGAATTACCACTTGCATGTCAAAAACTGTAGCTGTCTTTCCTACTTTATATTACTGGTGCCTATCCAAAGGTATAGTGGACAGTGAAGAAGGTTATCTAAGATTACAAAGAGATCTTAATCAATTGGGTCAATGAATTGAGGAGTGGCAAGTGGAGTTTAATTTGGATAAATGTGAGGTATTGCATATTGTTAAAACAAACAAGGACTTAATCAATTAATGTTAGAGCCCTGGGTAGTGTTGTGGAACAGAGAGACCTAGGAGTTCAGGTGCTAATTCTTTGAAATTTGCATCACAGGTGGATAGGCTTGTTAAGAAGGCTTGAAGCATGCTTTCCTTCATTTGCTCAGACCTTTGAGTATATGAGTTGTGGCGTCATGTTGAGGTTGTGCAAGACATTGGTAAGGCCTCTTCTGGAGTACTGTGTGCAGTTCTGGTCGCGTTTCTATAGGAAAGATATTATTAAATTGGAGAGGGTTCAGAAAAGATTTCCCAGGATGTTGCTGGGAATGGAGGGTTTGAGCTATAGAAACATAGAAGATCGGAGCAAGAGGAGGCTATTTGGCCCTTTGAGCCTGCTCCGCTGTTCTTCACAATCATGGCTGATCGTCCAACTCAGTAGTCTAATCCTGCTTTTTCCCCGTTACCTTTGATCCTATTCATTCCAAGTGCTATATCTAGTCACCTCTTGAATACATTCAGTGTTTTGGCATCAACTACATCCTGTGGTAATGAATTCCATAGGCTCACCACTCTCAGGGTGAAGAAATGCCTCCTCATCTCCGTCTTAAATCATTTACCCTGAATCCCCATACTGTGACCTCTGGTTCTGGATGCATCCCCCATCGGGAACATCTTCCCTGCAGCTACCCGATCCAGTCCTGTTAGAATTTTATAAGTCTCTGAGATTCCCCCTCGTTGATCTGAACTCTAGCGGAAACAATCCCAACCTAGTCAATCTTTCCTCATACATCAGACCGCCATCCCTGGAATCAGCCTGGTAGACTTTTGCTGCACTCCCTTGAGACTAAGAGCATTCTTCCTCAGAAAAGAATACCATCATTGCACACAATATTCCAGGTGTGGTCTCACCAAGGCCCTGTACAACTGCAACAACACATCCCTGCTTCTGTACTCAAAACCCCTCACGTTGAAGGCCAGTATACCATTTGCCTTCTTTATCGCCTGCTGCACCTGCATGATTACCTTCAGCAACTGGTGCAAAAGAACATCCAGATCACACTGCACACTCCCATCTCCCAATTTAAAGCCATTCAGGTAGTAATCTGCCTCCTTATTTTTGCTTCCGAAACGAATAACTTCACATTTATCCAAAGTATCCTGCATCCGCCTTTGATTTGCCCACACACCCAACCTGTTGAAATCATGCTGAAGGATGTTTGCATCCTCGTCACAGTTCACCCTCCCACCCAACTTGGTATCATCTGAAAACTTGGAGATGTTACATTTTGTTCCCTCATCCAAATCATTAATATATATTGTGAATAGCTGGGGTCCCAGCATCGAGCCCTGTGACACTCTAGTAGTTACTGCCTGCCAATTTGAAAAGGACCCAATAATTCCTACTCTTTGTTTCCTCTCTGCGAACCAGTTTCCCTATCCATCTATCAAAAGCTTTCTGTATCGACTGGCTCCCCCTTGTCAACTCTAGTTACATCTTCATAGAATTCCAACAGATTTGTCAAGCATGATTTCCCCTTCATAAATCCATGTTGACTCTGTCTCATCCTGCCACTGCTTTCTAAATGCTCTGCTATAAAATCCTTGACAATGGATTCGAGAATTTTCCCCACTACTGTTGTTAGGCTCACTGCTCTATAATTCTCCATTTTCTCTCTTCCTCCCTTCTTGAATATTGAAGTGACATTAGCTGACCTCCAATCTGCAGGGACTGTTCCAGAGTCTATAGAATCCTAGAAGATGAACACCAATGCATCCACTATTTCTAGAGCTACTTCCTTAAGTACTCTGGGATGGAGATTATCAGGCTCTGGGGATTTATTGGCCTTCAATCCCAACAATTTTCCCAGCACCATTTCTCTGCTAATATTTATCTCCCTCAGTTCTTTCCTGTCACTAAATCTTGCATCCTCCAACAGTTCTGGTATGTGATTTGTGTCCTCTTTTGTGAAGACAGAACCAAAGTATGTATTCAGTTCCTCAGGCATTTCTTTGTCCCCTATTATACATTTTCCTTTTTCTGTCTGTAGGGAACCTACATTTGTCTTTATCAATCTCTTTCTCTTCACGTACATATAGAAACTCTTAGTATCAGTCTTTGTTCCCTGCAAGTTATTTCGTACTCTATTTTCCCCTTCTTAATCAATGCCTTGATCCTTCTTTGCTGAATTCTAAACTACTCCCAATCCTCAGATTTATTAGTTTTCTTGGCCAATCTATATGCCTGTTCCTTGGGTCAGATACTATCTCTTATTTCCTTTGTAAGCCATGGATTGGCCGTCTTATCCATTTTGCTTTTGCGACATACAGGAATAAACAGTTGTTGCAGTTCCCCAATGCGTTCCTTGAATGTTTGCCATTGCCTATCCACACTCATCCCTTTAAGTAACTCTCCCCAGTCTATCAAGGCCAACTCACACCTATTATCCTCAAAGTTTCCTTTATTAAGGTTCAGCACCCTCGTCTCCGAATCAGCAACCTCACTGTCCGTCTTGATTAAAAAAAAATTCTATCACGTTGTGGTCGCTCTTCCCCAAGGGGTCTTGCACAGCTAGATTGGCAATGAGTCCCTTCTCATTACACAGCACCCAGTCTAAGATGGCCTGCTCTCTAGTTGGTTCCTTCACATATTGGTCAAGAAAACCATCCCATATACACTCCAGGAATTCTTCCTCTATGGCATTGTGGCTAATTTGATTTACCCAATCTATTTGCAGATTAAAATCACCTAGGATCACTGATATTCCTTTATCACATGCATCTCTAATTTCCTGTTTATTGCTATTCTTGACATCACTGCTGCAGTTTGGGGGTCTATATATGACACCTACTAATGTTGTCTTGCTGCTTGGTATTTCTTAACTCTACGCATGCAAACTCTTCATTGTCAGAGCTAATATCCTTTGTCACTATTGTGTTAATTTCCTCTTTAACCAGCAATGCCGCTGTGCCACCTTTTCCTTTTGTGCCTGTTCTTCCTAAATGCTGAATACTCTGGGACATTCAGTTCCCATCCCTGGTCACTGTGCCGCATGTCTCCATAATTCCAATTATATCGTACCCATTTACATCTATCTGCGCAATTAATTCATCCACGTTACTGCAGATGCTCCACGCATTAAGGCACAAAGCCTTTAAGCTTGTCCTTTTAACAGTGTTTGTCGTCTCTGTATTTTTCTCAATAGCCCTATTTGAATCTTGTCCTTGGTTTCTCAGCTTATCAATTTGTTTTATTCCCTTTTCTAGCTTTTGTTTTTGTCCTTGCTGCAGCTTTCTCTGACTGTTTACATTGAGGCTTTACAAGGAGAGGCTAGATGGGCTGGAACTTTTTTTCACTGCAGGGTTTGAGGTTGAGGGCTGACCTTATTGAGGTTTATAAAATCCCGAGGGGCGTAGATAAGGCGAATAGCAAAGGTCTTTCCCTAGAGTGGGGAAGCTCAAAACTAGGGAGCATACTTTTAAGGTGAGAGGAGAAAGTTTTAAAAAGGAGCTGGGGGCAGCTTTTTTTACACAGTGTGGTTCATATGTGAATTGAACTGCCAGAGGAAGTGGTGAATGCATTTACAGTTACAACAGTTAAAAGACAGTTGGATGAGTACAAGAATAAGAAAAGTTTAGAAGGATATCGGCCAGATGCTGGCAGGTGGAGTGGTTTAGTTTGGGAACATGGTCGGCATGGACTAGTTGGATCAAACGGTCTGTTTCCATGTTGTATGACTCTATGGCTGCCACTTCCTACCTTTTATCACTTGTGTCAGATATAATGGCTACAAATTCTCTTAAATTGTTCAACAGTTGCTGCAGAATTGCTAATGGCTGTTCTAGCCTTTGCACAACTAACTCCTTTCTTAAGCTTAAAATCCCTCCTTACAGCTTAAACTGTCATCTTAAATGTATGCCAGGTGAGGGACTGTAACACAACATAATACATGAAATTTGAACAAAGAATTTCAAGACGATTTTTTTTCTGGGAAGAGTTACATTTTAGTATTGCTTTGTGATTTAGTTAAGTGAAAGAAGAAAATATTTTCAAGAGCCATGTGACTGAATGTTAGGCTGCACTGTAGTAACCCTCCTCGTGTTGAAATCCTATTGAATGCAAATATATGCAAACAAATAGAAATCAAGTTAGGCTACCAATAATTGCTACCTCACAGGGCTGTTATTATGTATGCTTACGTCCGGGTAAGCTTTTACAGCGCCTTTTCGGGTAAGGTTTCAACCACTGACAGGTCAGATTTACACAAGTTACATTGATTTGTTGTTGCAGTCTTCATTCAAATTAACATGGAGGATGGAGTGAGCTGAGATTAGTTGGGATAAGATTGTACTTGAAGAAAGAAAGATGATATTGTACAGGGTGGGCCACATTCCTTAAATGTGGGGACTTGTGGCACATCAGTACTGTCGTTACCTTTGGGTCTGAAGGCCTGGATAAACGGGAGGTTATGGTGTAGTGTTATTGCCACTGCATTAGTAATCCAGAGTTTCCAGAAGCATGGGTTCAAATCCCACCAAGGCGGATGGTGAAATTTAAGGGGTCATCTTGTGGCACGGTAGTAATGTCCATATCTCTGAATTGGGAGTCCCAGGTTCGAGGTCCACCTCCTCCAGAGGTGTGTATTAACCTCTCTAAACAGGTCAATTCGAAAAAAAATAGGTTCAAGGCCTACTTGCTCTGGAAGTGTTTCATAACATATCTGATTATATTGACTAAAATCATTTTAAAAATATATTTCTACCAGCCATCACAACTTGCTTTGAAGTGGTTTTAATTTCTCCCTTTTCTGAATAAGTAACTAGTAGCTGGAGATCATGGAGTAGTCTGCTGGCCTTGTCATTTAACCTCAATGACGAATATGAGATGAAGCCTATCAGAAAGCAATTGAAATAATACTGAGTTGGAAATGTTTTGGTGAATTATTTTGGTGCTTCATAAGATCAAAAGTTGAGACTGGAGCAGAAAAGAACTCAGTGAATTTGATTTTTATTCAGATTGATATCTAATACCCTATTCTAATATGCAACAAACAATACTATTTAGATCAGAGATGCCACGAATAAACTGTTTGTTTCTTAAAAAAATTTGTTGCAGCATCCAGCTTTTAAAAAGTCTTCTGTGTTGTGTGATTGGCAAGGTGAACATATGTTGTTCATTTCTTGTTGTCCTTGAGAAGGCCCTGGTAAGCAGCTGATTCATTGTGGTTTGAAAGTGAATTTCCAGAATTCTGATCCAGTGACAATGAGAAACATTGTTTCAAATTGGGATGTTGAGGTGCTTGAACGTAATGTTGCCCCTATGCAACATCGCCTTTCTAGATGACAGAGGTTGCAACTTTGAAAGATGCCATTGAAAGAGAATTGCTAGTCGGTGCAGTGTACTGTGCAAATGGTACATGCTGCTGTCTCTGTGGGTTGGTGGTGGCACAAGTGAGCGTTTAAGGTGGTGGATGATGTGCCAATCACATAGCCTGCTTAGCCTGGAGGCTACCGAGGTTCTTGAGTTTTGGTGGAGCTGTATTGGTGGACAGGATCTGGGAAGTCAAGTGATGGTTACTTGGCACAGAATTTTCAAACTCTGACTTACTATTATAACTGCAATGTATATATGTATCTAGTCTGGTTACATTTCTAGTTGATGGCAATCTCAGCATCTTGGTGATAGTGAAGTCCGTGATGGTAATACCATTGAATGGCAAAGTGGATGGATTGCATCTTGTTGGAGGTGGTCTTTCCCAGGAACTGTGACATGCTTCTTATCGCCCTAAACCTAAATGAGGACCTTTTCAGTATTTGCACAATGATATTGAGCACCTTTCACTAAACATCTGTCCTTCAGATGCCATGCTGAAGATTGTTGGCTTCAGGCACCAACTTAAGAAACCTCTGCAACCATGTTTTGGGGCAGTGATAATTGGCCTCCAACAACCACAACCATCTTTCTTGTACTCAGTATGACTCCAAACACTGGAGCATTTTCCCTGATTCCCGTTGATTTCAATTTTGCCATGTCTCTTTGATACTGCATTTGATCAAGTTCTGTCTTGGTGTTAAGAGCAGTCAATCTGACTTCACCTTTGGATTTCAACTCTCTTGATGACGTTTATCCCAAGGCATAAATGATGCCAGTAGCCAAATGGTTCTAGTGAAAGCCAAATTGAATATCAGCAGGTTATTCCAGTATAACCTCAGTTTAATAGCTGTGTCAATGACAATTTTTATCACCATGCTGATGATCAAGAGTAAGCTGATATGGCAGTAAATGGTTGGATTGGATATGTCCTGCTTTTTGTGCGCAGGACATATTTGAGCAATTTTCCATATTGCCTGGTAGATGGCAGTGTTGTAACTGTTCACTGAGTTCTGCTGATAGGTCAGTTTTTAGTCTGAGGTGTAGCTATTGTAGGCCATTTCACTGGGTTTCTGAACCATCTCCAATAGATACATATACACTAGAACTCTGAATTTCTAATGCTTGCTGGTTGTGGGGGACAGGGGTTGGGTCAGGGACTGTGTGACAGTCTCTTCCCCAGATGTAGGGAAATTTGTACTCTGACCATCTGTAGTGATAAGTTTCTGAATGAAATAGACAGAATTGAAGCTGCCTGCTCATTTTCCTAATGGGTAACAATGCATAAAATAAGAAAATTCTTATTAAGGAAAGATCATGAAGGACAGAAAATGTTACTGTTTACTACAGTCACCATTTGTATGTGTTACAATGGATCTTTCTCCTTTTGACTTAAAACTGATATTGATTAATTTCACACGCTATATGTTCTATTGTATCGAGTAGCTTGAGGTATTTTCATTAGATCAGATATGGTTACAAGATGATTCAATAAAGGTTTTTACAATTATGTAGAAATGGAGCATTGAACAAAGTTTAGAAATTAGGACCAGGAGAAGGCCATTCGACCCTTTGAGTCTGCTTCACCATTCAGAATGACCATGGCTAATCCTTTATCACTGTGCCATTTTCCTGCTTTCTCTTCATATCCCTTGATGCCTTTAATATCCTACAAATTTAATCAATCTCTTTCTTGAATATACTCAGTTACCTGGCCTCCACAGCATTCTGTGGTTGTGAATTCCACGGGTTGACCGTCCTCTGAGTGAAGAAGTCTTTCCTCATCTCAGTCCTAAATGGTCTACATTGCTCCCTTGGACTGTGACCTATGGTTCTAGACTTCCCAGTCAGGGAAAACATTCTCCCAGCATCTAGCCTGTTAAAATTTTATATGTTTCAAACAGATCCCTTCTCATTCTTCTCAACTCATATGAATGCAGGTCCAATTGAACTAATTTCTCCTCATACAATAGTCCTGCCATCCCCAGTATCAGCCTAGCAGACCTTCGCTGCACTTGCTCTGTCAGGTTGAGAGGCCAAGACTGCACACAATACTCTAGATGTGGTGTCACCAAGGCCCTATACAACTGCAGTAACACATCCATACTTTTGAATTTAAATCATCCTGCAATGAAGGCCAGTGTACATTTTGCCTTCCTAATTGTTTACTATATCTACATGTTTACTTTCATTGACTGACATACTTGGACACTCAGATCCCTTCATACGTCCACTCTTCCCAATATATCGCCATTTAAATAATACTCTTCCTTTCTGTTTATCACACCAACGTGTGTAACATGGATAAATGTGAAGTTATATTTGATAGGAACAGACTGCTGCTTGTTGCGGATTCAGAATGAGGGATCCTGGTTGGAGGTGAAATGTAAGAAATTTAAGATTGAGAAGGAGAATCTTTTCAGAGTTATGTGATAATATGATGAAAAACCAAAGTTAATGATTGAAACAATGACCATTTCAACTTTGAGAACAGGTTAGAGAGTTAGCTGAAAGCAGTAAAACTAAGACTGTGTGGAAAACAGGCACATGAAAACAAAGTGGAAAAATGTGATTGGAACAACCTCATTTGGAGGATAAGCAACAACATGGATGACTATGTCACATGCCTGCTTCCATGTGATAATTTCAATGCAATTCTAGGTATATAAGCATGAAAATAGTACAAAAATTTTGGACAGATAAAGCAGTCAAGATTTTCAACACAAGTATGATTATCAGCAGATATTTTGTGACTTATATGCTATATATATGTGTATATATTTTTATAAATGATAGTAACTCAAAGTCTGAGACTTACAGTAGCAGCTATCTGATTTTACATTAGTTGTAAATTCAGTTTCTGATTCCTGCAGTTCATGAAATGCTGGACTTTTACAACTAGCTGTTAGTGTCAATTTTTTTAGTACCTATGCATAACTGTTATAATCAGGACCTTGTTCTGCACATGACTGTTGTATGTGGGTTACTGGATCTTTCATATTTTGTTCTGTAACCTTGAAGCCTGTTGAGACTGAAGAGCAATCTTGCACTCCTTTATGTGGTTAGTCATGTTTTCTGCAAAAGAAAAGTCATTGTCATATTCATTAACCAATCAGACTCCAGAAGCTTGCAGGATGCAATTATTTATTGGTCTCAAAACATCATTTGTCACAAGTAACATTTGATGTTGAATGAAATTAGCCATATCTTTACAATTTTACTATGCTCTGGTTGTAACACAACAGGGTGAAAATTGTCTAATAAGCTTTGCTTTTCTCCAAGTTTGTTTCCGCTTTCCTCAACATTAAAATTCATGTTCTCAATAGTTGGTGGTATGGAGCATCCCTAAGCTGATTTGGTGTTACTGCTTAATTAATTTTTAGGATCTATTTTGGCTATTTCCTTGTTTCTCCATTATTAGTTTTTATTCCAGAATTAAATAGATCTTTTCTAAATTGTGAATTAAATTTATCTTCAAGCCATATTTGTACTGCAGTGAACTTTATTGTATGAGTGTAGCAGTGGGTAAAGATCTTTCAGGTACCCAACCACTTTGTCATTTTCTGTCATGTAAGTCATTTTTTGATCTCTTTCCAAAGCTAAAATTAAGTTGGGCAATAGAGAAATTGCCTCACCTATAACCATAACAGGTCCCGTATGTAAAGATAGCCAAGCATGTGGTAAGGCTGGCGTATATAGCTGGTTATGCATCTAACAATGCTGGCAAATATATTGGCCATGCACCTGGTAAGACTGGCTTGTACAGGTAGCAGTGCACCTGGTAAGACTGGCATTATGAACAAATTATCCATTGAAGCAGAAAATGTTGAAATAAGCCAGGTTTTGAAAAGGAAAATAAGAACTAATGCCGCTTTCAAACAGATACAGGCTATTTTGGCTTAATTCAAACATTTCTTACTAAATTTTGATACTGTAAATACTAAGTAGTTAAAGTAACGACTTTCTGT
The DNA here is from genome assembly GCF_021869965.1 of Rhincodon typus. NCBI lineage: Eukaryota > Metazoa > Chordata > Chondrichthyes > Orectolobiformes > Rhincodontidae > Rhincodon > Rhincodon typus. The sequence goes on along the minus strand of NC_063354.1, from coordinate 4,897,259 downwards.
AAAACCACATTAAAACATCACATCATTCTGCCTAGCACTAATGGCTGTGATAAATTGGCCCAATTTTAAAGAGTCTGGGAAAGAGTGATAAGGATGCAAAATGCTAAATAAAATTGATGGAATATTGAATGGATAATTTTGCCTTCATGAAAACAAAATATGAAACAGGGTCTTCATCTGAATCTGGCTGATGCATCTTTTTAATTCATGAAAACAAGGTTCCAAAAGAGTTGACAGAACGATTTAGTTTTGAGGCAGCCTGTTTGGGTGTCACACTTAACAGATGCCATGACTGATTATTTCTTATAGTTGTGGAATGCAGGCCTGTTACTGTCAGGATTCCTTCAATCACTGTAACAGCAGACAGGAAGTCTCTTCATTAAAAGCAGATTCCCATCTTTACATCAAAGAGCTCAATGTTGGGTACTAATATTTACTCAGATGCATTTTGGTGCATAATAATTTAGTTTGCATGTATCTACTGTGATGATGACTGCTATGTGTAGCCTGCTGAGAATCCGTACAAAGCAAGGCAAGACTGACTCTTAACTCACTAAGCTTCGAACAGGTTGTAATTTGTTGATCAGCTTTTTTTTTGGCTTTGTATTACTTGTAACAGCATAAATCTTTTTGGACAGATGAATCTGATGAAAGGTCTTTTTCTATTTTGTTGATATAGAGCGCAGGTGAAATACATTTGATGCTCCCTGCGTAGTTCAGCAGTTTCAAGGCCTAAATGGGGATAGATGAATGACTTCCATTATTTTCTGTAACAGTTGTTGGGAATTACCCAGTCATAGTCTATATATCTTTATGAACTGGGAAAATCTAATTTGTTAGTTTTTTTTAACTTAAGAATGTTTCATTTGTAATATTGTAGTAAAATTTTCGGAGAAAGAGTATGGAAGGATGTACTTGTTTCATAGATTTCATAGAAACCATACAGTATGGAAACAGACCATTTGGCCCATCAAGTCCACGTCAACCCTCTGAAGACCATCCCTCCCAGACCCATCCCTTACCCTATCCCTGCATTTCCCACCCTAGACCCTCCCCTTACCCTATCCCTGCACTTCCCACCCTAGACACTATGGGCAATTTAGCATGGCCAGTCCACCTGACCTGCTCATCTTTGGACTGTTGGAGGAAACTGGAGTACCCAGAGGAATCCCACACAGACACTGGGAGAATGTGCAATCTCCACACATACTGTCACCCGAGGCTGGAATCGAATCCAGGTCCCTGGTGCTATGAGGCAGCAGTGCTAACCACTGAGCCACAGTGCCGCCCGTGTTTTTAAAAAAAAAATTTCATTCACTCATGGGACGTGGACATTGCTGGCTGGCCAGCACCTTATTGCCTGTCCCTAGTTGCCCTTGAAGACATGGTGGTGAGCTGCCACCTTGAACTACGGTCAACATGTACACTGTAGATTGACCCACAATGCCCTTAGGCAGGCAATTCCAGGATTTTGACCTAGGGACAGTGAAGGAATGGCAATATAGTTCCAAGTTCAGGATGGTAAGTGGCTTGGAGGGGAACTTGCAGCTGGTGGTGTTTGCATATATCTGGAGGAGGCTGAGTTGGATTATCTACTTGGCACTTCTGGCTGAAGATTGCTGCAAATGCTTCAGGCTTGCCTTTCATACTAGTGTGTTAGGCTCTTCCATTAATGAGCTTGGGGAAAATTGTGGAGCTGCCTTGTCCAATGAGTTGTTTAATTCCATTCACAACTGGAAGTGGCAACACTATAGAGCTTGGATCTGATCCACTAGTTGTGGGATTGCTTAGCTCTGACTATCACTTGTTGCTTATGCTATTTGGCACGCTGTTTGGTGGCTTCACCGGATTGACACCTCATCTTCAGTTATGCCTGGTGCTGCTCCTGGCATGCCCTCCTGCAATCTCCATTAAACCAGAGTTGATCCCCTGGCTTGATGGTAATGGTTGAGTGGGGAATATGCCAGGCCATGAGGTTGCAGATTGTGCTAAAGTACAAGCCTGCTGCAGTTGATGGCCCACAGTGTCTCATGGATGCCCATTCTTGAGTGGCTAGATCTGTTCGAAGTCTGTTCCATTTAGCATGGTGGTAGTGCCACACAGCACAATGGACTGTATTGTCAATGTGAAGGCAGGAATTCATCTCCACAACGACTGAATGGTTGTCTGTCATGGCCAGATGCATCTGCAGCCAGCAGATTGCTAAGAATGAGGTCAAGAATGTTTTTCCCTCTTATGTTTTCCCTCACCACCTGTTGCAGACCCAGTCGAGCAGCTATATCCTTTGGCACCCAACCAGTTCGATCAGCAGTGTTACTGCTGATCCACTGTTGGTGATGGTTATTGAAATCCCCCACCTACAATAAATTTTGTGCCCTTGCCATCCTCAGTGTTTTCTCCAAGTGTTGTTCAACATGGATTCATGATTCATGATTCATGAGCTGAGGGAGCTCCTGCTGGTAATCATGGTAATCAGCAGGAGGTTTCCATGCCCATGTTTAACCTGAAGCCGTGAGACATCGTGAGGTCCGAACCAATGGTAAGGACTCAGAGGGCAGCTCCCTCCCAACTATACCACTGTGCCTCCACTTCTGGTGGCTCTACCCTGCCGGTGGGACAGGACATATCCAGGGATTTTGATGGTGGTGTTTGGGACATAGTCATACGAATGGAATCAGACCTGACGGACAACGTCAGACTGTTGCTTGACTAGTGTGTGAAACAGGTCTCCCCATTTTGGCACTAGCCCCCAGATGTTAGTAAGGATGACTATGCAGGGTCGACAGGGCTGTTTCTACTATTCTCTATTCCAGTGCTTAAGTCAATGTCAGGGTGTCTGTCTGGTTTCATTCTTTATTGAGACTTTTTAGTGATTGGTGCAACTGTATAGCTTGCTTGGCCATTTCAGAGGGCAGTTAAGTGTCGACCATATTGCCAGTCTGGAGTCACATGTAGGCCAGACCAGATGAGGGTGGCAGCTTTTCTTTCCTGAAAGACATGAGTGAATCAAGTGGGTTTTGCTGATAATTGACAATGGTTACGTGGTCTTCTGTATATTCTTAATTCCACAATTTTTATTGAATTCAAATTCCACCATTGTGGCGGGATTCAAACCTCGGACCCAGAACATCAGCTGAGTTTCTGGATTAATAATCCAGCAATAATACCACTAGGCCATCACCTCCCAATCTCCTATTTTCTACAGGTATAATTTTCACCAAAGGATACATTTTTACAGATCTGATCAGCTCTGCTCCTGAATCCAACCTTCATGGTCCAGCTGCATTACTCCTTCTCTTGAACCCAAAACTGGCCACGTGACCTTTTACGTTGCACTACAGGTCATATTGTTTGAAGTTTAAATGCTTCATACAAATAGTTGACCTTTTTCAATGTGCTTTGCTTCATTTTAGCTGCTGCCTGATTCTGCACGACTTCAGAGCCTCTTCACATATTACATTACAAATATTCAAGAACATTGAGAATTATTGGGCGACAGAGTCAGAAGAATTTCAACAAAAATGGGTAACATTCCCTCAGTACTGCACCTACTGGAAAGCCTCCCCACTTGTGAAACTGAGCAACTCATACCATGCATGTGCTGGATGGTGCTTATTCCAGGTTATGTGAGTCCTTTTGCATCCTTTCAGAGGCTGAGCTGACGTCCTGGCAATATTTGGATGAACTAACATATGAATTAAGTGGAGCAGTAGATTACTTGGCCTCTCCTGTCTGCATTGCCATTCAATAAGGTTGAATGGATTGAATGATTGATTGGATTACTGCAGTTATCCACCTACCACCGAAGAACTTTCATTCTCCACCTGCTATCTACCTCAGCTTTAAAAATATTCAAAGACTTAACTTCTGCCACTTTTTCAGGAGGACAGTTCCAATGACTCTGAACCTTCTGAGAAAAAAACAAATTTACCTCCGCTTCATTTTAATTGGACAAAACCTTATTTTTAAACTGCGGTCCGTAGTTCAATCTCACGTGTGCACTGCCTCTGCCACAGCATCAACACCTCACTCTTGCCAACTGTGCGCCTCATCATGAGAGAGAGATAAAGTTGGAAATGGAAAGTGGGAAATCGCTAAACAAGTAATGAGGACAGAGAAGATCAGAATAAACAATAAACGAGTTGCTCAGTGATTCGTGTTATATGCTTCAATGCAATAAAGCTGGTGAATAAGGAAAATGAACTGAGGACAGCGGTGTGAAATAACTCCATGAAAGCTGGTATCCCACCACCAAGTCACCTTTTATTTACACAAGTATAGTACATGACACTGACCCAGCTGGTTCAGAGCAGTCCCTAGAGTGAGCATAGACCCTGACACTCCTGTTTATAACTGCCAGCCAGGACTCCCTGAATCGGACTGTTGATCAGATCCAATCAGGGAACTCAATCCCTTTCCCTCTAAATTCTGGGACACATTCTTTTCACTGTAGCTTCTCCTGGGGTGTTTTTGCTCCAAGTCCGGTTCTTCCGACTCTGCTTCACACACCGGCGGCATGTACTGGACCGTAGCCTGCCTATTGTGTCCGGAGCAACTTGGAAGAAATTCACCATCTTCCTCAGGTGGTAATGGTGTTGAGGCTGCAACATTTGCCATGCCCATCATGCCATCAGAGGTTTCTTCAACACTCGGCAGAGAGATTCTGAAGCTTTGCCGGCTGTTCTGAGGATATGGTTGTAGACTTGCTTGCCGAGCCGGTGTAGAACAAGTCTGCAAATCAACCAAGCTACAGATCTTCTGAAAAAGTTCTGAGGCTATGTTTTGCTCTTGCCTCATTTGCGGGATGCAGGTTTCATGTGGGTTATGTGCTTGTTCAGGACTGCCTCTCCTATCCAAACTTTGTACATCACGGGACATGAACACTCATTGACCATGTCTGTTAGCCATGGAGGGCCATTCCCATGGTTTCAACATTAAACTTTGTCACCTGAAGCAAGCTGTCTCACTCACTTAGAGGAGTCTTGTGTCCAGCATTGGCGTTCCTGATGCAGTTAGCCCCTCCCCCGACAAGATCTGGGAAGATCAGGTTGAATTTGGTGCAGAGTCTCCTCCTCATCAACAACTCCCCCGGAGCTATCCCCATAGTTGTGTGAGGGGTGGTCCAAAATCAAATAGAAACCGGGACAATTCGGTATGTAGTGAAGCTGCAAGTTGTTTCTTTAAGCCTGCCTTCAAAGTTTGGACTGCTCTTTCCTCCAGACCATTGGATGATGGATGGTACGAAACTGTTCTTCCATGCCAAATTTTGTTCAACCTTGGGAAATACTCGAATCCCTGCTGGTAAATGATGGTCTGTTATCTGTGACCAATGCCTCTGGGAGTCCATGTATTGCAAAAGACTCGCAACTTTTCAATCATTGCCCCCGTGTTTGACAAATGAACTCCTATGCGCATCCAACCATTTTGAATGGGCGTCCGCAATGTCTAAGAACGTTGAACCCATGAAAGGGCAGGCATAGTTGATTTGTAACGGCGTACAGGATTTACGAGGCCATTCCCACGAATGTGGGGGAGCTGCAGGCATTATCTTTTGTCCTTGTTGGCACTTTGGGCACTGCCCTACCAACATGGCTATCCAATCCTGGCCATGGACATAATTTCTCACCAACATCTTGTGTTGAGGTTGTATAAGATGTTGGTGAAGCCGCTTCTGGAGTACTGTCCACAGTTCATGTAGCCCTGTTACAGGAAGGATATCATTAAGCTGGAGGGGTTTCGGAAGAGATTTACTAGGATGTTGCCAGGAATGGAGGGTTTGAGTTAGAAGGAGAGGATGGATAGTCTGGGACATTTTTCACTGGAGAGTATGAGGTTGAGATGTGACCTTTTAGAGCTTTATTAAGTAATGAGTGGTATAGATAAGGTGAATAGCAGGTGCTTTTCTGTAGAGTGGTGGATTTCAAGACTAGGTGGCATATTTTTAAGGTGAGAGGAGAAAATTTTAAAAAAGACATGAGGGGCAATTTTTTTGCACGGTGGTGTGTGTGTGGAATGAACTTTCACAGAAAATAGTGGATGCGTACAGTTACAACATTTAAAAGATATTTTGGTATTTGCATGAGTAAGAAATATTTGGAAGGATATGAGCCAAGTACAGGCAGGTGGGACTAGTTTAGATTGGGATTATGGTCAGTGTGGACTGGTTGGGCGGAAGGGTCTGTTTCCATGCTGTATGACTCTATCTTCATTTTGGAAACGTCTGGATGGCCCTACTGGAGTTCACCCAGTATCTGGTAGCAACCTTTACTTGGGAGAATCACTCTTCCTCCCTATAACAATATGCTGTCCTCTATAGTGAATGATACAGACCAGTATCTCTAATGCTGGGGACCACTGGAGGAGGCTAGGACGGATCATCCGCTTGGCACTTCTGGCTGAAGATTGCTGCAAATGCTTCAGCCTTCTCTTTTTCACTGATGTGTAGGGCTCTTCCATCATTGAGTTGTTTAATTGTCCATCATTCACGATTGGAAATGGCAGGATTGCAGAGCTCAGATCTGATTTGTTGGTGTGGGATCACTTGTCACTTATGCTATTTGGCATGCAAGTAGTTTCTGTTTGGTAGCTACGCCAGGTTGACAGCTCATTTTTACATATGCCTGTTGCTGCTCTTGGCATGTCCTCTTGCACTGTCCATTCAACCAGGGTTGCTCCCTTGATTTGATGGTAATGGTTGAATGGGGGATATGCCAGATCATGAGGTTGCAATTCTGTTACTGTTGATGGCCCACAGTGCCTCATAAATGTCCGATCCTATATATTTTTTTCCCTTGTCGTTTCCCATACCACCTGTTGCAGACCCAGTCTAGCAGCTGTGTCCTTTGGACTGACTGCTCGATCAGTAGCCCTGCTTCTGAGCCACTCTTGGTGGCTTCAATGGACATTGAAATCCCCCACCAAGAGTACATTTTGTGCCCTTCCCACTCTCAGTGCTGCCCCCTTGTGTTGTTCAACATGGAGAAGCACTGATTCATGAGGCAAGGGAAGACACTTAGTGGTAATTGGCAGGAGGTTTCCATGCCCATGTTTAACCTGAAGCCATGAGACTTTATTGGGTCCAGAGTCAACATTGAGAACTCCCAGAAAAATTCTGGTATAGCTGTTTCCACTGTGCCACCACCTCTGGTTGGTCTGTCCTGCTGGTGGGACAGGACATATCCAGGGATGTTGACTGTGTGACTGGGGCATTGTCAGCTATGATTCTATTAGTATAACTATGTCAGACAATTGCTTGACTGGTCTGTGAGACAGGTGTCCTAATTTTGACGCTAGCCCCCAAATATTAGTAAGGAGGGCTTTACAGGGTCTACAGGGCTGTTTCTCCTGTCTTTTCCAGTGCTAGATTGATGCCAGGTGGTCTGTCTGATGTCATCTTTTGTTGAGATGTAGCATTTGATGCAACTGCATGGTTTGCTAGGCAATTTCAGAGGTCAGTTGAGATTCAACTATATTGCTGAGAGTCTGGAGTTATATGTAGGCCAGACCAGATGACTATGGCAGATATCCTTCGCTGAAGGACATTATGATGTCCCAGTAGTAGCGGTAAGTATTATGTCATTTCCAGTGATGGATTAATGTTCTGTGTTGTACCATTCAGTTATAGTAGATATTGCATGAAATATTTGTCACTTGCAGAATCCATTCCCCCAGATTAAACTTTGAAATGCAGCAAAAACTAAGACCAGTAGAAAAGAACAGAACTTTCCAATACATTATTAAAAATGTTTAGATAATAAGTAAATACATACAAAAGTGTTTTTGTGTTGTAATTTTATGGCAATAGTTTCTTTGAAATTGCCTATGTCTGCATTTGGAAATGAAATGAACTTGTCAGTATACAGCTGTCTGCAATGTTCCAAACTTGAATTTTTGGTTGATGTGGAGTGAGTTTCTGAAATCTTACTTGCCAACTTCATTACCACTTCATGTAAATACAGGCTTTTTTTTAAACCTTGGAGGAAATTCATTCACGCTCTAAATTTCGTCACTTCTATATTGACAAATGAAATGCTAATGCCTTGGAAGGCATAATGTTCTGTGCAACTGGAAACAACAAGAAAAATTAACTTACTAGATTTGGTAAGGCAGGATGTCAAGAAAGTGCAGTAAAAACCAGTGGCTAAGCTCAATAAATCTGTCAAGTTTACTTTGGAGTTATTGCTGTCTGATTTGCCTGCTGCTCAGGAGCCAACTGCTTTGGAGCCATGTACAAAGTGGTTTGTAATGTGGGATTCCAGCAACTCTTAATGAAACTGTCCGTGACCAGCTGCAATAGTCACACTGAAGGCCAGTTAATTACTCAGATGTACACGAGGTACAATGAGATATTAAAAACTCTTGTACCTTTAAAGTACACCTATGTTATTTTCTGCATAATATATATGCAAAAGTGGCAAACTTACCACAATATCTTTTCTTCCAAATATATGGATGGTGTAAATTAGATACAAAACTACTTTTTAGTGATTGATCAAAGGCAGAATATTTACTAAGGAAAAGCCAGCCAAATGCAAAGAACTTCTCCTCATTTAACTCCTGGCTGATGTTACTGCCTGCATTATTCCCTTTGGAAAAGAAAACATTTTGGAAGTGTACAAATTTGCAATTTCTGATGCCTTGGCGCACTTTGTCAGTCCAGTGGGAATGCCAGTGCTGAGTACCGATGCGCCTATAAAACATTTTGGCACTCGAGGCCACCAACATAGTTAAAGTGTTAAGTTCCACACAATATTAATGAAGATTTTTTTCTCCAGTGGCATGTGGCCTTAGTGGACAGGTGCCCTGAAAAGTTAGACCATGTGTTAAGTTTGTAATTCGCTGGGAATCAGGAATTATACACAAGGGAGGCACAGGTAAAACTCTGAAAGGAACAAGTTATTTGCTCATACTTTCCTGGCTCCATGCCTTGCAAATCACCTGACCAGCTCTCTTAAAGGGCTAACCTCCCAACTACATACATCACACCATGATCCCGTGAAAGTAAAACAACTACTGCATGCTGTCATAACAAGGTGTAGAGCTGGATGAACACAGCAGGCCAAACAGCATCAGAGGAGCAGGAGGGCTGACGTTTCGGGCCTAGACCCTTCTTCAGAAATGGGGGAGGGGAAGGGGGTTCTGAAATAAATAGGGAGAGAGGGGGAGGCGGATAGAAGATGGATAGAGGAGAAGATAGGTGGAGAAGAGACGGACAGGTCAAAGAGGCGGGGATGGAGCCAGTAAAGGTGAGTGTAGGTGGGGAGGTAGGGAGGGGATAGATCAGTCTGGAGAGGACGGACAGGTCAAGGGGGCGGGATGAGGTTAGTAGGTTGGTGGGGGGGGTGGTGCTTGAGGTGGGAGGAGGGGATAGGTGGGAAGAAGGACAGGTTAGGGAGGCGGGGACGAGCTGGGCTGGTTTTGGGATGCGGTAGGGGGAGGGGAGATTTTGAAGCTTGTGAAGTCCACATTGATACCATTGGGCTGCAGGTTCCCAAGCAGAATATGAATTGCTGCTCCTGCAACCTTTGGGTGGCATCGTTGTGGCACTGCAGGAGGCTCAGGATGGACGGAACGGGAGGGGGAGTTGAAATGGTTCGCAACTGGGAGGTGCGGTTGTTTATTGCGAACCAAGCGTAGGTGTTCTGCAAAGCGGTCCCCAAGCCTCCGCTTGGTTTCCCGGATGTAGAGGAGGCCACAACGGGAACAGCGGATGCAGTATACCACATTAGCAGATGTGCAGGTGAACATCTGCTTGATGTGGAAAGTCTTCTTGGGGCCTGGGATGGGGGTGAGGGGGGAGGTGTAGAGGCAGGTGTAGCACTTCCTGTGGTTGCAGGGAAAAGTGCCGGGTGAGGTGGGGCTGGAGGGGAGTGTGGAGCGGACATGGAGAGAGTGGTCCCTCCGGAAAGCAGATAAGGTTGGGGAGGGAAAAATATCTTTGGTGGTGGGGTCGGATTGCAGATGGCGGAAATATCGGAGGATGATGCGTTGGATCCGGAGGTTGGTGGGGTGGTACATGAGGATGAGGGGGATTCTGTTTTGGTTGTTATTGCGGGTAGGGGGTGTGAGGGATGAGTTGCGGGAAATGCGGGAGACACAGTGGAGGGCGTTCTCGACCACTGACGGGGGGGAAGTTGCAGTCCTTTAAAAACGAGGACATCTGAGATGTACGGGAGTGGAATGCCTCATCTCGGGAGCAGATACGGCGGAGGCGAAGGAATTGGGAATAGGGGATGGCATTTTTGCAGGAAGGTGGGTGGGAGGAGGTGTATTCTAGGTAGCTGTGGGAGTCGGTGGGCTTGAAATGGATATTGGTTTCTAGGTGGTTGCCGGAGATGGAGACAGAGGGGTCCAGGAAGGAGAGAGAGGTATTAGAGATGGTCCAGGTGAACTTAAGGTTGGGGTGGAAGGTGTTGGTGAAGTGGATGAACTGTTCGAGCTCCTTGTGGGAGCACGAGGCGGCGCCGATACAGTCATCAATGTAACGGAGGAAGAGGTGGGGTTTAGGGCTAGTGTAGGTACGGAAGAGGGATTGTTCCACGTAACCTACAAAGAGGCAGGCATAGCTTGGGCCCATGTGGGTACCCATGGCCACCCCCTTTGTCTGTAGGAAGTGGGATATGTTCTGAATGTAGACATTGTCACGGCTGGGGCCAAATTGGGAAGCCTGAATGTGGACTGTAGTCCACTGGGGATGATCTGGTTCCGTAGGCAGGTACTAAGAAAGATGGTGTGGCTGTAGTACCTGGTTTGCTTCAGGACGTGGTCGAGCACTTTCAAGCTCGAAGAGATTACGAGAGTTGCAGTGGGGAGAGAGATCCACTGAGGTTTTTCCGGAGGGAGGAGGGTAACTTCTTCAGGGTAGGCATCCTTAGAAGAGGCTTTGCAGTGGGGTTAAAATTGTTTCAAAGATAGTAGGAACTGCAGATGCTGGAGAATCTGAGATAACAAGGTGTAGAGCTGATGTCAGCCTTCCTGCTCCTCTGATGCTGCTTGGCCTGCTGTGTTTATCCAGCTCCCTGCTCCTCTGATGCTGCTTGGCCTGCTGTGTTTATCCAGCTCTACACCTTGTTATCTCAGATTCTCCAGCATCTGCAGTTCCTACTATCTCTGCATGCTGTCATACTGTGCAATCCCAAAATCATTTCTCAAACTTACCAAATGTGATCTTCAGAATATTACGCATGTTCACAGGTGTTAGCAAAAGCAGCTTATTGGAATTGATTTCAGAGACAAACTCATTAATGTGTTCTGTTTACAATGTAGCAAGAAGCTCGAAAGACATTTAAGTTAACCACTCAGATGTCTTTTAAATGTTTAAAACATTTACAAGGATGTTGCCGAGACTGGAGGGTTTGAGCTGAATAGGGAGAGGCTGAATAGACTGGGGCTTGTTTCCCCTGGAACATTGGAGACTGAAGGGTGGCCTTTTAAAGGTTTATAAAGTCATGAGGAGCATGGAAAGGGTGAATAGCCGAGGTCTTTTTCCTCAGGTATGGGAGTCCAAAACTAGAGGACATAGATGAGAGGGGAAAGATTTAAAGAGGGCCTGAGGGGTAACCTTTTCATGCAGAGGGTGGTGCGTGTATGGAGCAAACTGCCAGAGGAAGTGGTGGAGGCGGTTACAATTCAACATTTAAAAAGCATGTGGATAGGTACATGAATAGGAAACATTTAGAGGGGCAAATGGGTCTAGGTCAGATTGGGATGTCTGGTTGCTGCCGACCAGTTGGATTGAAGGGTCTGTTTCCATGCTGTAAGACTCTTATGTCTGAATAAGTTAATTAAAATAACTACAATATACTTAAATTTTGAGACAAAGCTACATTTACTACATACATGATTAATTGCAATCAACATTCTCTTGACAATCAAGTTGACTCTGTCACCTTGTAACATTTTTGCATTAACTGTATTTATCCACAATTGTCACTGAGCATTTAAACTGGATACTGGTGAAAAAAACATTAATGATCTTCCAGTAGCAAGCTTGTTTCAAGTGGGAAGAAAGTGTCAGATTGCAAATGAGCATGCAAATTAAATAAACTGGAGTTTTGACTTGGTTCAGTACATTTTAAATCCACTCAATAAATGCAGATTGTTGTTGAAATTCTATGTTTATTATGACACCTCTCTGGAGCAGGTGGGACTTGAACCCAGACCTTATAGCTTGCTGTGAAACAAGATCCTTTAAGAGGTATATTGTAAGTTTTTACATATAAGCCTTTGTTCAGTTTGTATGATAGATTAATCAGCTAAGACTAATTGACTACTAATTATTATAATAGATTACCTAACCTAATTTACTTTAATGGTTAAAAAAAGTCAATAGATTACTGCAGTATTTTTATTTTCTTGGTCGTGTTTGCTCTTTGCCATGGTGTTGCTTTTCAAGACTTATAAATACAACTGTTTGACTTTCAATGAGCAGTTTCTTGGTCAAACAGTCAACATTGAATATTTGATCTAGGAATGGGTTTTAATGGAGATGGGGTGGCACGGTGGCTTATTGGTTAGCACTGCTGCATCATAGCGCCAGGGTTCCAGGTTCAATTTCACCCCGGGCAACTGTCTGTGTGGAGCTTGAACGTTCTCCCCATGTCTGTGTGGGTTTCCTCCGGGTGTTCTGGTTTCATCCCATAGTCCACAAAGATGTGCACATTAGGTGGATTGGCCATAGGAAATGCAGGGTTACAGGGATAGGGTTAGGGGTAGTAGGTCTGGATGGGATGCTCGTCAGAGGATCGATGTGAACTCGATGGCCGAATGGCCTGCTTCCACCTTGTAGGGATTCTGTGATTCTAAGGTTTGGAGAGTACTTGTGACCAACCCCTTCATTGGAAGTGAAGGATTTGAATTCAAACCCGAGGTCATTTGTGCACATGCTCTCTTTGGTGTCATGACTTCAAAATAATAAACTGGCTCAATCACTTTTCAATTATGATTTTTGCTCAAACTTTGTAGCATCTGGTGATGTGTTTTTCTGCATGCCGTATGCAATATTGCTCTTTTTAAAAAAAATACCAATGGTTGAATAAAGTTGATTTGAGCAGCTGGTTATTATTTATCGTGACATTTGCGTCTTTGGCTGGATTGACCCCCTATTTATAATGCTACTAAAATTAATATCCAAACCACATCTATCAATGTGCTAGTGCCCAAACCACTTCTATCAGTGCTATTTTCAAAGAATTTTTTATATTTTAAAGCTACATTTCTAAATTATTTAATTTTTTTAAAAGACTGAATTGTATCTATTAGATATATATTGGAGGTGGAAATCTACTTTTAAAACAGTGTTGTACTAAATTTTCAGATTTTTAAAAATCTTGTTCCAGATTTTGGATCGGAAGAATAATGAGATTGAGGAGCTAAAGACACTGTATAGAAACAAGCAAAAGGAAGCAGAAGAGGTGAATAAGAAGCTGGAAAAGAGAGGTAATCCAAAGTCAAAGTTGCTGCTGCCATAATATTATGCTCTTTTTGCAGCATTTCTAAACCCTGAGTTGGAATTTTTATGCATGAGTGAAAATGCAGGGAAGGATGTTTCTTACAAACAGACTGTCAAAGCTTGAGAATTAATATTTTAAAATGTCAGATTGACAGTTCTGACGGAGGCTGTCTGGCCATAAAGGAATGGCTCCTCAGTCCCCTTTTCTACGTGAATCCTATGATTTTTCTGGGGAAGTAGTCAGCTGTACATTCAGGTGGTATTAAACAGTTTCTTTGTCGTTTTGTTTTTACTTTTAATTTTGAATCGCATTCTTGCACCCATTATATAATTTAGTATTACTGTTCGCCAAGGCAGAGCTGTATTGTCCTGCTCTAGAATTTTTACAGCCACTGAGTTCCTCTTGTAGGTGTTTGTATGGGTTGCTGAGGGAGCTGCTGGGGAGAGAGAGTTGTCTAAACTACCCCAATCTGAAATCATTTACGACAAAGCTATTGCTGGAAGTTCTGTAGATTAACAGTTAGCCTGATTGTCAAACTAATAATAACCAGCAGGAAATGACTTTTATTTCCTCTTCTGCTTCTGTTTTATGTGTTGCTGGATGAAAGTATCATGTTACAATGTTAATTGAATCTCTTGCATTATGTTATTGTTGTAGTTGTGATTTTTAAAAAAATTTGGCTGGTGAATGCTAATCAACAAACTTCAACCTGTTGATGAGTGATAGGATCCTCAGTGAAAGGCTAAATTTCTAAATTTTTTTGCAAGATTAACAAAGTTGAATCTTTGCTGGAGTACTACCAGATCGTAGTTATATCTTCGAAAACTTTGATTCATATAAAAATTTAATTTCTTCTCATGTAAACATATTTTTGGAACCCCACAATAAACCTTGGTTTTAATCTTTGCACTTCATTACAGTGACATTTGGCATGAAATAAACTTCAGTATTGTGCTTGTGATGTAAGGGTAGAAATCCCAAAACAAAATTTAACTAGTTGTCTGTGGCCTTCATTGACTATTTTTGGTTTATATAGCAATGAAAAGAATATGCATTTATGTTGTGAGTTTAACGTATTAAATACCCAAAGGTGCTTCACAGGAGTGTATACATTATGATCTGGCTCCAAACTTGAATGGGTTTATTGCCTGACTCTGAAACTTCTAATATGCTCTTAATCTGATGAACACCTGAATATTACACACACAATACCTGGTTATTATTACTTACATGATTTCACTATAACAATGGCCGTGTAATGAGAATTTGGAATAGTGCTTGGCATGTGCTACTGTCAAACTGATTGAAAGCAAACTTTACAGCAGGTGGATCTCCCAACCTTTTTTTGTCTTGTTGTTCCTCTCATCTCCCTTTTTTTAAAGCCTCAGCACCTGCAGCTGAAGAAAGATATGGGTGATCTGGTGGGAGATGTACCTCACCAGGCTGAGTCTTCCGTTACCTCATGACTGACTGTCTCGTGGCCGAACTGGCTATCATTGCAAGTCAAAGGTAGTTAATGTTGGGCTGAACTCTGAATTGGAGTTTGATCGGCCTGTCCTACCTGCTTTTTGTCCTTAGTTTGTTATCTGTTCAATCTTTGGGCTCATTATAAATGCACTTGGTTACTTAGGACATGAGGAGTGGTGCTCATTTGGTACAGCAATTGTTGATGCTGAATCCTAAAATTCAAATTTAAAATAAAAGGTAATTTTACTTAAAAGACAACACAGCATCGAAATAAATATCATCACAGGTATTTGACAAAAATTGAATGCATGTTAAAATGCTGCTGTAAATTTCTGCCCAGAATGTATTCCACCATGTGGTAAGAAGAGTCTTATAGACCGGACCAGACCAGACCCCCTCAAAATATTTTAAGAAGGTAACCTAGACCCTAACTTTTCTTCTTATTTTTAAAAGTAAATGTGAAGTGCCTGTTCCAGATGTCATGAGACTGGTCAAACTACTCCAAGTTAAACAAAACACAATTTATTTAAACACTTTGGTTAAAATACACTCAAAGAAATAGGAATTTAGAGTAATAACTTTATTGGAAAACTTATCAGAATAATAGATACAGTAACTATTACTAATTAACTGTTGCTTCCGTAAGTTTTCAGTGAGGGGGTTTCACTGGTAATACCGGTAAATTAACACAAGTAGAAAATGGGACCAGAGGCACTCATACAGCATCTAAAAGGTCAATTCTGGGGTACATTGCTTTCAGCATTGCTTTAACTAATATATTCGATCCTTTACTCCTATGTTTTGCAGTTCAGAGTTTGGTTCGTGAATCACAGATTATTCGAGAAAGTAAAGAGAAGCAGATTATTGAGTTGAAGAAGATGGCTGAGCAGAGTGCTGATTCCTTAAAAAATGATTGGGAAAGAAAGGTAAGGGGTTTAAAACATTTGAAGATTTGAGTTGATTTCCCCGTACTATTCTAATCAGTTACCTCTGTGTTTTTAAAAATTATTTTTACCTCAGATCTATGGGTAAAGTTTCTGGATCTGTGATTGGGGGAGACTGTGTCACTTGATGTAGGCTGTGATAATTTCCAAACGTGCTCAGTTTTGTGATGTCTGTAAAATAACCCGTGAATTCTAGCTTGATATATTTATACAAAGGGAAAAATGCAAGTGGGTTTCTCCGTTCAAATCCACAACTTCTGCAGGTATTTCTTCCCTCTGAAATTTGACAGAAATGTGGATGGAAATTTTAAGTTAGAGGATTTGAAAAATTGGGAGTCAGTGAAGGTGATCAAGTGATGGGTGAAGGGCACTTATTGGAAGTTGGAATAGTAGAGTTTGAATAAACTGATGTGTAGACAATTGAAAAGTGATGCCAAAGTGGCAAACCATCTGATTTAACCTGAAACTAGCCAAAAAGGTGGATGGAATTGGTGACCAGTATTTGGATGGTCGCTTTGAATTGTGGCTTGTCAAATAATTAGTGGAAAGTGGGCTGACAACAGTCATAGAGGAGTGGTCAAAACAGTTGGTGGAAAAAAAGAATGGGAACATTAACATATATATATGTGGATGAGAAAGAGGAGGGGTGGAGTGTGAAAGATAGATCTTTGTGAAATCTTTGTAGCAGTTATACAAAGATAGAAAGAAAAGCCATTGTAGGTAATAAGACCATAAGAAATAGGAATAGGAACAGAAGTAGGCCATTTGGCCCCTTGAGCCTGTTCCATCATTCAATAGGATCACGGCTGATTCAACACTGTTCATGCCCACTTTCCTGCCCTTTCCTCATAACCCTTGCTTCCTCTACTGATGAAGAATCTATCTTATCTCAACCTTAAATGCACACAAGGACTCTGCCCCCACAGCCCTCTGTGGCAAGGAGTTCCAAAGACACTCAACCCTCTGAGAGAAGAAATCCCTCCATCTCAGTCTTAAATAACACCCTTTATTTTGAGACTCCGCCTGCTGGTCCTACACTCCCCTAATGTGAAACATCCTGACAATATTTACCCTGTCAATTCCCATAAGAATCCCATAATTTTCAATGAGATCACTTCTCATTCATCTAAATTGCAATGAGTGGAGTCCCAACCTGTTTAACTTTTGCTTATAAGACAATGTACAGTTGACCTTGTGTGGTTGCAGTAAGACTTTCCTACTCTTATACTCCAATCTCCTTGAAATAAGGGCCAACATTTCATTAGCCTTCCTGA
Source organism: Rhincodon typus (assembly GCF_021869965.1). NCBI lineage: Eukaryota > Metazoa > Chordata > Chondrichthyes > Orectolobiformes > Rhincodontidae > Rhincodon > Rhincodon typus. Next base: position 4,880,123 of record NC_063354.1, on the reverse strand, counting down.
TTACCTGCTGTATCTGGTGCTAGGTTTCTGTGCCTCATGTACAAATACCCTCAAGTCCCTTTGTGTTGCAGTTTTCTGCAGCTTTTCTCCATTTAGTTAATACTCTGTTCTTTTGTTATCCTTTCTAAAATGAACAATTGCGCATTTGCCGACATTATACTCCATTTGCCAACTTAATTTTGTTTTGTCTGCATATTTTAGCTACAGATAGCCAGAATCACTTAGGTATGTGGAACAAAGTAAATGTGGTCCTAATGAATTGGAAGAAAGTGAAGAGATGTTGGAGAAGGATTATGTGTCACGGAGATGTACAGCACAGAAACAGACCCTTCGGTCCAACTCGTCCATACCGATCAGATTTCTTAAATGAATCTAGCCCCATTTGCCAGCATTTGGCCCATATCCCTCTAAAACCCTCATATTCATGTACCCATCGAGATGCATTTTAAATATTATAATCGTACTAGCCTTCACCGCTTCCTCTGGCAGCTCATTCCATACAAGCATCACCCTCTGTGTGAAAAAATTGTCCCTTTGGTCCCTTGTAAATCTTTCCCCTTTCATCTTAAAACTACGCCCTCTAGTTTTGGACTCCGCCACCCCAGGGAGAAGACCTTTGTCTAATTACCCTATGTATGTCAACCATGCTGAAGGCAGCAAAGAAGATGGGGATGATTTGCTGTGGTTGCAGTTACTAAGAGTGCCATTTATGTCTTTAGTTAAGACCATTCAAGCTCCGTAGCAAGAACAGAAACCTGATTAGAGAAATTAAGAAAGATATTATGGGAAATATGCACAGTTTGTTAGGTGCCAGCATGTTTAACTGGTTTAGAAAGGATGGAGAGGACATAGATATTTGCAAGGATGCAGGGAACTTATAAGCAGTGGATTGTTTTAAAAAAAAGACAAAGGGATATGGGACTTAAGAAAAGGAAACAGTTTGCAATGTCAGCTACCATGGGAACAAAGAAGTGCAGTTGGGTATCCAGCAGTTTACTTGGAACAGGATTAGTGGAGGGGGAGGTGGCTGTCATGGAGAGTGTGTGAAATAAGTTATGAAAGAAGGTATTGAAAGTTGTCGGTTCAAGGCTTGACCTCAATCCAGCTGTCCGAAATCAGCAAGCTTCTTACAGTTGTAGAATAGGAGAGATTGGCTTTAGAAGAAAAGACATCTAGGAGATATCTTTGTTCTTCAGGGTGCTCCTGAAGTAGCGATTAGTTTTGCTGGGAGAAGAGTTGCATGCAACAAACAAGGGACCCTTGAACTTGAAGGAGGAAAGTCAGGGGCCATGTCAGTGGAAGGACATGAATGAGAGAAAAGAAAGATTTTACTGGTAATGTGGATATCAAAAATTGGAGCGATGGAGTGGTTTGAGCAAATTAGATTATATGGTGTTCGTTCACTCACTTTATTTTCTAAATTTATTTGTTCATGGGATGTGTGTGTGATGCTCCCTTATGGGACTTTGTGCATAGGCTGCTTAATTCCTTTGCGTACATAACAACAGTGACTATACTTCAGAGTAATCCATATCATGGAGACATCCCAAAAATGTAATAAGGTGCTAAGTAAATGCATGAGCTTGTTGCTTTCTTTTTCTTCTTGCTCTATCTGCAGTTCCCAATATAAACTTCCATTCATTTGTTCATATTAATTTGTCACTGGTCTCTTCTGTAAGCAAACATGTGTCCCACTCAGTCACCTTACTGTCTACTACTGAAATTAGACCTTAATCTTCTGGTCTTTAGATAGCTGAAGATCCTTTGTTTCCTGAAATTTGCTCGGAAGTCAGGAAAATGATACTGACCTGGATGGGAACTTTTGACCAGGCTGATGGTGTCTGGTGCCGTGGTCTCATCTGCCAATCCTGAGGAAAGACAACATTCCTCCTCTCCACCAAGACAACTGACTACGCAGTAATCTGGAGCTCTGAAAAATCTTCAACTTTGCATGCGAATTGGATTCTTCAGAGCATTCTGACACACTTAATAAATTACCAAAAATAATTGAAGGATAAAACATTCTCTCATTCTTGGCTAGCTATAAATGCACCCCAAAATGACTGTATCCATCCAAATACTGATTTCCTCCCCCACCCCCACTGCCGATTTACCCTGACACCCGAGCCAACCCAGTCCCTCAATTTTCTACCCACCAACTATACTTCTCAATTGACCTGCCCCCGCAACCTGTAGCCACTCACTTGGCTAATTATTCCCTTACTCACCTCACACCCTACCCCCAATTCACGTGGCACTCTACTCCCTCATTCAACTTGTAACCTCTCTCAGTAGCTGTCAAAAGTGATACTGGGACCTTTAAACATGGCTTTTTTAAATCCATTATGGATGTAGCCATTGTTGGCAGGATCAGCCCCAGTTACCCTTGAAAAGGTGGTGCCGAGCTGCTGCGTTGAACCGTTGCAGTCTGAGTGCTATACATGGATATGCAACACCGCTAGAAGAGAGTGTTCCAAGATTTTGATCCAGTGAAACTGAAGGAACAACAATATATTTTCAAGTCAATGTGGTGAGTCACTTGCAGGGGAACTTGAAGTGGTGGTGTTCCCATGTATATGCAGCCCTTATCCTTCTATATGGTAGTGGACATGGGTTTGGAAGATACTGTCTAAGGAGCCTTGGTGAATTTCTGCAGTGCACCTTATAGAAAGTACTCACTGCTGCTAATGAGCAACAGTGGTGGAGGGAGTGAATGCTTGTGAATGTGGTGCCAATTGAATAGGCTGCTTTGTTCCAGATAGTGTCAGTCTTCTTGAGTGCTGTTAGAGATACAGTCATCCAGGCAAGTGTGGAGTATTCCATCACACTCCTAATTTGTGCCTTTGGGCACTTAGGACATGAATCTGATGTTGTAGTGACTATATTTATATAGCAAGTCCAGTTCAGTTTTTGGTCCACTGATAATCTCCCAGGTTGTTGATAGTGAGGTATTCAGTGACGATAATGCCTTTGAATAACAAGAGATGAAGGTTAGATTCTCTCTTGTTGGAGAAATGGATACGGCTTTACAAATAATGGTGTATGGTTTCAATGATGACCCAGTATGCTGCTGCCTGAATGGTTTGCTAGACCATTTTTTTTTATGAAGCCTTCTAGCTGGGAAGTCTTGCCAGAAAATGCCTACAAAGGGCAGTAGACACCTATTTGATTGATTTCAGCTGGAAATTAGCATTCTGACCCAAATCAGACTATTTGAGCATTATCTTTACTGCATGATCATTCTGCATTATGTGAAATGCACGTTATGAAATTGCACAAGATTACAATCTCCCAGATGGTCAAATGCTGTACTTTCTGGTGAAATGGGGCTAGTTGTAAGACAACATATAGGTTTCCTTTACATAAAAATTAAGAAAATTAGATGGGTTCCTGTATATGTGCACTTTCTGATTTGTCCATGTGGTGTTTGCTTTCGCTAGATGCCCTAAGCACATTCAAGCAAAGATCTTGCAACGTCTTCTCCTATGAGCCTAAACATCTTGGAAAAATTTCCACGCATCACACAGGAATAAGGCAGAAACCAATTTCATCCTGTACAGTGCTTGGCACAAGTCTTTCATTTTATATGTGAGAAGCTAGATATATGGACTCAGGCTGCAGATCAGCCATGATCACATTGAATGGCGGAAGAGGCTTGAAGGACAGATTCAGTTAATAACTATTTCCAGGTTCTCTATTGATATATTTCTATATATATATATTGCAGTTACACAATATTGTAGCAGAACTAGAGCAAGAGAAGTTTGAACTACAGAAGAAACACACAGAGAATATTCAGGAAATCCTTAATAATACCAACTCACGCCTTAGTAAAATGGAGACAGAATATTCCGCTCAGACTAAGACCACTGTAAGTAACTTTGCCAACTTAATTATTTTTTTCTTAATGTTTCATTAACAGTACATTTAATATGGAAACATTTGCCATTATTCAATGATAAAGTTAATACGATAACGCTGCAGCAATATAGTTATGGTTCTAAAGCTTCCTGTGTGATTCCATTAACACTATAACATTCATTAGCACTGTCACAGAAGCGTAGAAAGCTTCAAAATAGAGTGGTGTTCTTAGAAATTGTGGATATTAGGAGTTGTGGGTGTGGGCGCACAATTTAAACACATGTCAACACATGGGACGTAAAGTGTATGATTTATATATATTTTAATGTAATTTATTTTTGAGTTTGGATTTTGCAGTAGTAGCATATGGGTTTTTGTCTCTGTGTGTATGAAGGGGTCTAATGATTAACTTGTAAGTACTTCTATAGCCATGATGATTTATTTTAAATTCGGCACGAGAGAGACTTCTTGGAGAGTGATAGTTTTTTTTGGGAGAATTTTTACAAGCGAACTAAGTGAACAATGTAATGCTTAAGCTTCGGTTAGAACATTCCAGAGTAGAATTCTTTTCAGCTTGGGGAAACACCCGTAGCTTAAAGAAATCCTTTTTGATGGCAGTTTTACAGTTGTCTTGGTGGAAGCTAGACATGTGAAACAGTTGCATTTAAAGCTGAGAAATAGATTAGAATAGTTAAGAAATATGTCTCCTTCATATAATGAGATTAGTTTTGAAGTTCCAGAACAGCAGTGTTTGCTTCAAACTGTGAAGGGGTTATTTGAAACTGAGAAAGGCCATGCTCACTTATATGAAGGCTCAAGGAAGAAGCTATCAGATTCTCAGGACTGGGGATTTACGTATCTGTTAAGTCAAACCCTATATGTGATAGAGGAGAGAAGTCCCTCTGAGTAACGTAAAGGGTGCTGTTGAGATTAATAGACTGCAACATATGTTGTATATGTTTCAAAATCTTTAAAGCTGTGTTATCTGTAAATAGTTTGGTTTATTCTATTCTATCCTCATTTCTTTTGTGTAATGAACTTTTGTTTTATTGTTAAAACCAAATCTGCAGCATTGCACGTTTGTGTTTCAGTGGAAGACCACCTTGTCAAAGTCAAAAATAAATGATCGATGGAGCCATATATTAATCTGGGATCTGACTTGGGGTGGGGAAGCGGGGAGAATGCTGTGGCCATCTCCCTTTTCCTAATCCTCACATAATAGTAGCTTCCAAATTTGCAATATGGGTTCCCTCACAACATTGCAATATAAAGAAGCCTTGGTAAAATAAAAGAAAGCATTATCTTTTAAAGTTCCATAATTTTGAAATGAATGATTTCTTAAAGTTGGAAAATATAATGAATGAAGGAGAATCCACAAATTATGAATTGGAGGGAGAAACATTGGGAAATTCAACATTGGATAGAGAATGATATCAATGATATCAATGAATCATTGCTGACTAATTTAATAATTTTTTGTGTAAAGAGCACATTTGGAACTTGGGTGCTGACAGTAATGACAGATATGATGAGCCTGAAGTGAAATCACTGCCATCACTCGCTGTGTTAAGTGTTTTCTTCCCTTTCATAAGTCGATTAAGGTGCCCTGTGATCTATGTTGATTGATCTGACATGGAATAGTAAACTGTATATGTAATTCAAATTATTTTGTTAGTTTGAATAACTAATCAGTGACTTTTGATTTCTGTATTTTTGTGGATATTTTGTAAAGTGGAAGTTGATTAGTCAAGAAAGTAAAGATGCAAACTTTGTTGCATGATTCAAAGAGCATAGTATTGGAAAAAAATTAGCATGCAGCACTTGTCATGCCTTATTTAAACTAAGCAAGGATTAAACATTTCCTGTCAGTATGCCTGAATTTAGACCCATCAAAAGCAGAATGATTCCACTGCGCTGCTTAGGATTTAATAATTAAACACTGCGGAGTTCAGGGAATGCTTTAAGATGAAAGAGCATCCACTCACTGTAGATTAGATTGTTGTCCAGACTAACTTTATTGCCTTCATGAAAGAAAATCCAAGTTGTTGATGCACAAAATCAGTGTGAATGGAGTAGCATTAATGAAATGCTATTTCATATTTGTGCACGAGAATAAAGATCCTTGAATTTATTGAGATTTGACTCATGCATACCCAGACCTGACACCTGCACTCTGCCCCTCAACCAGTGGTAAGCACTTAGCACTTCCTGCTACCCTCTCTTGCACCTTACTCGCCTGCCCTGTCAGTCAATAAATCATGGGCTGATCTGATTGTGACCTTAACTCCACTTTTCTGTATATTGCCCATAACCCAGAATTTTTTGTGAATCAAAAATCTGTCTAACTTGGCTTTGAATATATTCATTGATCCAGTTTCTACTGCTGTCTGTGGAAGAGAATTCCAAAGATTCATGACCCTCTGAGTGAAGAAATTCCTCCTTGTCTCAGTTTTAAATGGAAGACCTCTAATTTTTGAACTCTGCCTCTTAATTTTAGATTACTCCATAAGAGGAAAAATCCTGTCAGTATCCACCTGGCCAAGCCCCTCAAACCTTGAAATCTTACGTTTCGATGAGATCACCTTTCATCTAAACTCGATGGATACGGAACTAACCACCTCAATTTTTCCTCACAAGACAACGCCTCCATCCGAGGAATCAACCTAGTGACTAAACCTTCTCTGAACTGATCCTAATGAGTCATTTGGAAGCAAATTAAAATAAATTAAAGGAAGTATGCGTGTGTGAATAATACAGAGGATGGTAGGTAAGAAACGAAGCGACACAAGCATGGAATACCAGTAGAACAGATACCAACAGTCAGGAGACTTGACAGAGAAAAACAGGTTGATGACACCATGCTCACCTTGTAGCATGGTGTTTGACATAACGTCAAATATTCCTTTTCTACCTTAAACCACCTTCATTCCCCACTCCCCACTCCCCACACCCCTTGTCCCCCATAACCATTCCAAGCCTCATGTATACGTCTCACAACACCCTGCCAAAATGAATATACAGGCTATAGCTAGGACCTGGAAGTATCAAAGTCCCTACTGAAGCCAGATGATTGACAAGTATTGAATAGAAAGATCAGATGATGTTCCTCAAACTTGTACTTAAAGGGAAGACAGATGGCTGGCCATGGATTAGCATTCATGGTGAATTTAAGTCAGAAGGTGCATAAAATGATCTCCCAAATAGTCACTATCATTCCTTAGTAAAGCTGATGCTTTCTGCTTCCTCTGAAATATCTTTTGTTTTTGAAAGAATACTATTTTTCTTAAATAATATTGCAGAAGATCTTGAAACAAACATGATTAAAGTTAGTTATTTAGGAGGGAAATATAGTGAGCTGTTTCCCGTCTGGGTGCTTAATTGCACCATGATGGAAGAGAACTAAGCTCTGCAACAATGCCTTGGATTCAGAGGCACCATTTTACAAAGTGGCTGCTGCAGGTTATTAAAGTAGTCATGATAAGAGAAGCTAGTTTTAAAATTAAAGATACATTTTTCACCAGATGAATCCAGCAATATGATCATTGCTGTGTAATGCTGGAGCTTTTGTTTCAAAATATAAACTGGGATTGATGTGTAAATAGAGAGTCCACTACTGGCCAAAGAAAGATGTTCTAGAAAAACGGTAACATTTGAAAATCCATGTTTCGGTTCTATCACATTTTACAGTCTCCAGCTGAAGCAAGAGCATGATTCCCCCCTTCTGCAGTTAACAATGTAATCATACTAACTTTGCCTTTTCAAGATTACCACAGGGCATCCGCTTCCTGTGAGTTTTTGGCAGTTGCCTTTTCTGCTTAATACTTGATGTATTTCATTGTCAGATGGGAGTGTAAACAAGGGGCAGTTGGACTTGAGGGGCTTGTAGAATGTTGCTTTCGTGTGACTGACACTGAAACATACAAGTATCCATTATTAAATGCAATTGAGCAAGAAAGGATGCAGGAGATAGTCTGCTAAGCCCTTAATTATCTGTGTATTCACTTGATATCTTGGCCGCTGTTAAACTTAGACCATGGCACCTATGATCAGATGAAAGTAATGCTTCATGTAATAGGTTTAATTGTTCAAATAAAGCTTATTTGACAGTATCCTGTTTCAGTGGCATCAAGCTTATGTTTTCGTGGCCAGAAGTCAAAGACCAAAAAAGGTCAAACGAAAGGTTCAGCACTGCATCCCACCTCATTCACTTTTTAATGGTAATTGTAGTTACAGTAGTATTGAATTCTTATAGAAGAAGGAATCCTTGTAATGGAGATCAAGGATATCTTAAATTTCAGTCAAAAGGAATGTTCATACTTGAAATAATTGTTAAAACTTAATTGCTGAAAATAATAATTATATGGCCCCATCAAAAAATATTTTCTTTTATATTCAGTATCGGTGACTAATTGATTTGGTGAAAATTCCCTGACTGTAACCATGAGTTATTAAAAATTAAACACTCACCATAAAAACTAATTTCTTAGTCACACCGTTGGAAAGTCAGGTTTTGTTGTTAATTCAGAGTCTGAAGATGTTACCATGTCGTTCAATTTACAGCTGTGTTTATTAAATACTGCTTTTTGCATTTGACAAGAGCAGATAGTTTGTTTCAGAAAAAGAGAAGCTTTTAATATGAAAAACATCCAAGTTCAGAAAAATATAAGTTGAGCCTATATGATTGCCTTCATTGTTAGGCCATTATATGATGGAATGTTCTCAATAACTTTGGGACCCTTGAGTTAAGGAGGAAGAACTCAGTCAGGATTTCTGCTCTTGAGCACTAATCAGTGATCTCTGCTGGAAAGTTGACATGTGACTGTCTGATTGGAACAGGATTGGACTCTGAAATATTCTGTTCAGTTTGGGCATTGTACCTGGGAAAGGATATGTTGACTTTGCAAATTTTGCAGTTAAAGCAGGATTTATAAGGTTAAATTAGAGTTGTGTTGCTTAAGTGTAAAGGATTAAAATCTGATGTAATCAAGGTATTTAACTTGATTAAAGGATTTGGTAAGCTAAAATAAACTATTGCCTCTTGTGGAAGAACTTGGCAATATAGCTTTCAAATTAAAGCAAGCCTATTGAAGGAAGATGTTATGCAGAAACTCTCCACACAAAGGGTACTGCAAATGTGGAATTCTCTTTTCCCCCAAACACCAGTTGACGTTTGGGAATTAATTGAAAGATTCAAAGTTGTTATTCATTTTAATTGAACTGGGCAAGTAAATGGAGTTGGGATATAAATTAGCTAAAATTGAATTGAATGGAGGAATGGGCTCAGGGGGGATGAATGGCCTAGTCTTGTTTCTATATTCCTGTGGCTTGACTGTTTTGTCGCCAAATGCAGATAGTTTTGCTGACGTTGGATAGGTTAGATATTTGGCCAAGGTATTGGAAAGCAATTGATGACATTGAAACATACCCCCAAAAAGCTAATCACTTAAGTTGAGGGGGGAAGGTAGTTGACACAAAGAAACCTATAAAATTGTTAACATGATTACAATAGAAAGATGTTTAATTTTAATTTGACTCCCTTTTTTTATTCATTTTATTTGTATTTATAGGCTAAAAGATGAGAATTAAATTTTGTTGCTTCTATCTTCAAATGAGCTATTAAATATACTCTAACTCAGGGGTGGGGAACCTTTTTACATTGGAAGGCCACACTTTATTTAACCAAGATCCTATTAGGCCGCATTCTGAGAATTTAACATATACAACAAAATGTCATGTTTTTGTTGACATATTTACTAATTTTAATTAAAGTTTTATTATATGAGGACTTTAAACAAAATAAAAATTCAGCAAAGGCACTTTTATTTGTTTGGTAATGTTGACAATAGAACTAATAATAAGTGAAAAACTTAGACAACAAACCATTTAATGACTTTTTTGTGATTGCTTATTGCAAGATAGGATTCAGATATTTGGTTCCAACAGCGCTGACCATAGCTTTAATTGGTCTTCTAGATGAATATCCGTCATCTGAGATCTCAAGTGTGTTTTAATTTGAGTCACATATGAAAATTTTGATTCACAACAGTAAGTTGTGACAAAGGCAACAGTATTCGACAAGCGTGTTGACGTAGATGCGGGTATTCAACAGCATTTTTCCATATTTCAATGGGATCCTTCTTAGCGTCAGATAGAGACTTCAGAATATTATCTTCTGACAGTTCAATCAATTCCATCTGTAAATCATCAGGTGCTTTGGAGACATCAACCAGGTGTGGTTGAAAAGTTAGTTTCAGTGTGAGATCATGTTTCTCAAAATCTGCAAACCTTTCATTGTATTCTTCAATCAGGGAGTCCAGACCAGCTGTGTATTCTTTCATGTCGCATTTCCTTAATGAATTTCTTGTATCCTGTTCATTAGTTGCCTTAGCCAGTTCAGGAAAGTGTTCAGCTGAAAGTTCTGAATGGGTAAGGAGAGTTTTGGAAAAGGTCAGCTTTTTCCGAAATGCCTGGATTTTTAGCCACATATATATAGATTTAGTTTTACCTTGCAAAAAATATCCAGATCATATATCACACAAAAATGCAGCATTTCTGCAGAAATCCTCATATGGTTCATTCAGTTCCATAAAAAATCTTGTGATTTGTTTTTCCAAAGGTAAAAGTTTTACAAGTATTTATCTTTGTGACATCTAGCAGACTTTAGAATGACATAGCAGATCAACACTGAATGTTTCATCATTAAGCTGAAGCATGTTGCGAAATTGGTGATGCTGTGATGCATTTGCTCGAATGTAGTTTACAATACTTATAACTTTATTTAATGTGTCACTTAAAAGAGTAGATTTGGCACAGAGATTTTGTTGATGCAAAAGACCAAAAAAAGAAATTAAGGTATTTGGATCTGGCAAATTTTTTTTAGTAACGCAACAAATCTTTCACGTATTCTTCTCATAAAAGGCGCACCATTTGCGCATACACTTAGTCAATTACATAAATTCAGTTTCGCTTCATGGGATTTTTCTTTGAAGATAGTGAAGATGTCAATTCCACAGCCCTCGCCGTAAGGGTACCCAAAGCCAGTAACTCCTCATGTCAATGAAAATCCACAGTTATAACATGAATTAAAAATTGGCCTGCGCTGAGTCAGTAATGTCAGTGGATTCATCTAAGGCAATCAAATAATAAATATTTTCACTTTGGCATATTGTATGAAGTTGCTCTGTTACATTGAGGGCTAATGCATGTTGCTGATCAACTACCTCTTTCAAGAAGGACCATAATTGTTTGTACTTATTAACCTTATCTGAATCTAAACATTCTGCAACTTCAACAATGCATTCTTTTATGATTTCCACATTGCTAAATGGCATACCTCTTCTTCCAAGTATATATGCTACTTTATAAGTTGCTTCAGTGATGTCACTCCCTTGTCCTGACATCGTTTTAAATAAGAACCGAAAGAACTGCAGATACTATAAATCAGGAACAAAAACAGAAATTGCTGGAAAAGCTTCACATCTGTGAAGAAAAAATCAGAGTTGATGTTTCAGTGGAGCAGAGTCAGTAACAATAACAACTAGTTTTGTTGTTGGAAAGAGTGGCATCTGTGCATGGCTTTTTGTCACTGATCTTTTTCTCATCAGAGAAATACAGTGTTAAGAGCAATATGTACAGCTGTCAGTTTCAAACTTTTCAATGAAGGGATTTCTGATCTCCTGGACTTGCTACTCCTTTGAGAATATGGAGAGATTTACTTAGTCTTCTAATTATTTATCTTGGAAAGGAAGAATGAAATTTTTAGCTGCTTAGTTTAGAACATCACTCCATATGTCATTTCAGAATTTTTTCTCTTTCTTTCTCGTAAAAGGTATTTGGTGCTTTAAAAATTCAACAAGCAAATTTAAACTGAAGGCAAGCTATTTATCTTCCTTGAGATTTTTAATGGTGACTGTGCACGAGCTACATATCTCTCACTATAACTCTCATAAGTATGTGTAATCAGTGTTACTGTTGGATATAATGGACTTTGCAGGCCATTGTGAATCTAGTGTCTACACATAGTAAGCTATCTTGATCGGTCTTTGGTCATTTCCAAAGATGATGCTGACATCATCAGCTGCTTCTGGTAATTGATTTCTTTCCCCCGCCATCCATTTATTCTTGCAGATTCAGTTGGGGTTCCCTGCTTCACTTATTTACTGGCCAATCTGTTATGTACAGAATGTTTGACTGCTCTTAACTAGAAACAGGAGAATGGGAGATCGTAATTGGGTTTGAAACAAAATAGCCCAGAGATGGTTTCTTTATAGAATGATGGAACTGTCACAGGTTTCATTTAGTAATAGTCCAGTAGAAAATGCCAGATCACTGGAGTTCAGTATTACCTGTGGGTTTATAAATAACAAAGTCAAATATAAATGTCATAGTTTAGCTATGTATTTGCAGAAAATGTTTGATTTATAAGGAATAGGAGGACTTGCACAATTGCCTGTTGCTGAAGTGAAACCATTGCAAAGCCTAATTTTCAGCTGATTGGTTTAGTATGTTTTTACTGTTACTTTTCATGCAAAAATTGGTATAGAATGTTTTAAAAAGAATGACATACAAAGGTGTATTTAATAAACAATCTGTACTAAAACTAAAAAATAAATTAGCCTAAAACTTAGTCAAAGGAATGAGGACTGTGTCAAAGGTGGAATAGGAGATGAAAGAATTTAGGGAGTAAGTTATAGAAATTGGAGACACATCCCATTCTCCAGCAATTCTCAGGCACATTAACATTCCATGAGACCATAAGACGTAGGAGCAGTAGTTAGCCATTCAGCTCATCAAGTCTGCTCTGTCATAGTCATAGAGTCATACAGCACGGAAACAGACTCTTCGGTCCAACAATCCAACCTGCTCCTGGCTCATATCTCTCCAAACCTTTCCTATTTATGTATCTATCCAAATGTCTTTTAAATGTTTTAATTGTACCCGCATCCACTATTCCTCAGAAAGCTCATTCCCCATGCGATCCACCCTCTGTGTAAAAATTTGCCTCTGATGTCTTTTTAAAATCTTTTTCCTCTCACCGTCATTCAATGAGATCGTGGCTGATTTGACAAATCTTCAATTCAACTCCCCTGCTTTTTCCTCAAGCCCATGTCTCGCTTGTTAATTAAAAAGCTGTCTGTCTCAACCTTGAATATACTTAATGACCCAGCCTCAACAGATTCACGAGCGTCTGAGAGAAGAAGACCCCCCACTCATCTCACTTTTAAAGGTGCAACTGCTTTTTCTAAGACTATGCCCTCTGGTTCCAGACTCTCCCAGAAGGGAAACAACTTTACACATCTACCCTGTCAAGTTCCTTGAGAATCTTATATCTTTCAATAAGGTCACCTTTCATTCTGCTATATTCCAATCAGTACAGTCCTAACCTACTTAAACTTTCCTCGTAAGACAGTCTCTCCATACCTGGTATCAGCCTACTGAACCTTCTGTGGACTCCCTTTGATGTTGAAATGATGACATGTTCAAACACAGTTGATCACATGAAATTGTCATTTCCCATATCACATAGTGAATAAATGTGATCTGTTGAAAATTTACATCAACTTTTGAGACAGTCCATTGAATAACACAGTACTATTATTGGCTGTTAAATTTGGACTTAGATTTGTACAGTTGCAAGATGTCATATGCAAAAAAACTACTGCACATGGTATAACAACTGAACCGGCAGCACAGGCTTAGTTTAAAGTGTTTGACATGATGAGGATTAGAGGCCTCAAGCTGGGCATGGTTAGAAGCTGTTACAACCTATAGGATCTTTGGAGAAGATTGGTAAATTGGAAAAGAACAAAGAAGCAACAATATCAATCAAGTGTCTAACCACAGAAATAAAAAGAAGGGATTTTAGTAAGAATGATCACATAGTTGAAACACTGAGTACAATTAAGGAACAGCAGAAGATTCAAGAATCTGATTGTATCTAGAATACCTGATAATAGTGATGCAGTATAGAGACTTATAAATATAGAGATTAGAGAAGCACGTAACCATAATCACCTCCTTCCTCCAGTCACTGATTGAAATTTAAGCTGAATGCAAGAACCTGATCTGCATATTTACAGAAGGACTTGCTCAGAAGCATGAGTTCAGATTTCAGAATGTGGGCTTGGAGCTGTATGGTACTCGATAAGTCATCTGGTTGATTTTTGACTCTGATTCTCCAGTTTTCACTAGTGGGTAGGGTTGAAATTAGCCCCAGAGTTTCCAACCTATAAAACTGGAGCATGGTTGAGGGGTGACCTTATAGAGAGAGGTTTATAAAATCATAAGTTGAATAGCAAAGGTCTTTTCCCTAGGGTAGAGGGATTCAAAGCTAGGGAGCATATTTTTAAGGTGAGAGGAGAAAGATTTGAAGGGGCCTGAGATGTAACTTTTTCACGCAGAGGGTGGTTCGTTTATGGAATTAACTGCCTGAGGAATTGGTAGATGCAGGTACAGTTATGTGGACAAGTGCATGAAAAGGAACCGTTTAGAGGGATATGGGCCAAATGCAGGCAAGTGAGACTCGTATAGTTTGGGAAACTTGGTCTGCATGGATGAGTGACCAAAGAGTCTGTTTCTGTGTTATATGAATCGATGACTCCATAACTGTCATTCAGATTACTCATCAGCCATCACTCGCTAACAAGTATGAAAGATAAAGCGATTGAGTAAATTGTAACTCTTAGTCACTGATCATCTCCATTTGACATGAAGTCATAACAGTGTTTATCGTAGCTCTGGAAACTTACGTATAGAGTGTGAATACCAATAGGCCAGGGGTGGAATACCACCTTTGTACTTCCTTTCAAGAAAGGTTGACTTATTTGTTGCCTCCAATGTGTGGAAGATATGCCTCCCTTTGTGTATTTTCTGTCGTATTTGTGGATATTCATTCTTCTGATGTTATCCTGTTCCCTGTGATTGAAGAGAATTGAAAGTATCCATTTAGATTCTCAAGCAAAGTGACTTGTGATTTTTCTTGATAATTTCTTGGAGGATCTGATGTTCTTTGCTATTTCTCTTGTTAACTTGCTGACTGTACTCTTTCTGCAGAGAATAAAATATTGCAGCTGATAATTGTCCTTTCTACTTGATCAGACAACAGCTGTATCTATTTGAGAGCTCCAGCAGAAGTAATATTTATATAACCTGGCCAGTAAATGCTTTTTAATTTATGAACAACAGATATTTGATATCACATTTTTGTATCAAAAATGCCTCTGCAAACTACAGTGCTTCAGCGTTGCACAAATAATTATTTTAAACTTGTGACATTTTGGAGAACAGTAGAAGAAATCCAGTCCCAGTTCTGAAAGATTTCACAATGAATGTATGGAAAGGAATTCTATTTACATATGACCCTTTGCTGCTTGTATTTATAACAAAGGATCAACATGCTCCTAAATGGTAGAGAGAGCACTAACTGAGGGTCAGGGTTGCCTATCCCATCATAAAAATCTTCTGGGTATTTTTAACCATTAACTGAACAGGTTGAACTTGTTCAGGGATGTAGACTCTCATTTCACTTTCCTGGCTCATTAATATCCACCAGTGAAACCAAGATTCTTTAATCTATATACTCATTCTTGAGTAGTTCAACAAAGATGTGGAAACAAACTTAGGTTACACCCAGCCAGTTATCTGACTTTCAATTAGGCTACTTAGAAATGGAAACCAGGCAAAAAACAATAGACTCAAATTAAAAAAAAAAGGCCATGGAACTACAAACAGGTGAGCCTAACATCAGTGGTGGGTATGTTGTTGGAGGGGATTCTGAGAGACAGGATCTGCATACATTTGGAAAGGCAAGGACAAAGTAGGGATAGTCAGCATGGCTTTGTGTGTTGGAAATCATGTCTGACAAACTTGATTGAGATTTTTGAAAAAGTGACCAAGAAGATAGATGAGGGAAGAGTGGTAGATGTTGTCCACATGGAGTTTAGCAAGGCCTTTGACAAAGTACCACATGGTGGATTGGTTATTAAAGTTAGATCGCATGGGATCTAGGGAGAGCCCGCTAAATCGATACAAAATTGGCTTGCTATTTAGGAGTTCCACACCGAGGGTGGTGCATATATAGAACGAGCTGCCAAGGAAGTGGTGGAGGCAGGTACAATTATAGGATTTAAAAGATATTTGGACAGGTACAAGGATAGGAAAGGTTTAGAGGGATAAGGGGAAAATGCAGATAAATGGAACCAGTTCAGTTTAGGAAACCAGGTCGGTGTGAACAGGTTGGTCCGAAGAGCCTGTTTCGATGCTGTACACTTCTATGACTCTATTTTGCACTTCATTTAATTGTCATTTTCAGAAATGTGTTATGTCAGTTTAGATTTTCAATGAACTGATAAAATAATCATTGAACTCAAGTCGTCATCCATCTAAGGCATCAGCTGCGTTTTTGGACTTGCCAGATCCAGAGAATATTGTGAATTTTGGACTGGCTCATTGAGTGCGTATCGTGAAGTGCACAGATTATATGACTATTGAATGGGGAATGTAGAATTCAAGGTATAGACAGTGCATTTGTTTCAATGTTTGAATTTAAATTGCCCTTTTGAATAAGCAAGAAAAAAAATCTGACATAGACTGTGCCATAGCTGTAGCCAGGAATGATCTATTCAATGAATAATGTGCTCATGAGCCTGTAGATAAACAAACATGAACAGGAAAAGTGTGTTTAACTGGTTGTTTGCATCCACAGAATCAAATGGTGAAAGAACTGGAGGCTCGTGTACAACAGTTGACTATAGAGGCTGAGAATAGCACTTTGGTGCGACAGAAACTAACCCAAGAGAAAGGTGAGCTAGAACAGCGCTGCCAGATGATATGCTTGGAGCTGCAGGAGGTAAAGTTAAGGTAAGTAGTGTCCAGAAAACGGGGGAAATGAGTTCCTTCAACAGGAATATTTAATTGTGCACTTTATAAATAACTTGAGAGATTTTCCTTACTTTCTATTTTTTCATGTTGCACCTGAACTGGGAATGATTTTCAGTGACCCTGGGTAATTTTCCCACATCTGGAGGTTACCAATGATCGGAAACTGAACTGCACCAGCCTTAAAATGACTGGTAACTTTCTAAAGCTTATCCACCATTTAGAAGACACTAGTCAGAAATGTGATGGAATAATCTTGATTTGCTCGGATGAGTGTAGTTCCAACAATAGTCAAGAAGCTTAACACCATCCAAGAAACAGCAGCCCACCTAACTGGCACCCTATCCAACACATTTAATGTTCACATCCTCCACCACTGATGCACAATGGCAGCAGTGCGTACCCTCTAGAAAATGCATTGCTGAAACTCTCCAAGACTCCCTTGACAACACCTTCAAACCTTCAACTGTTACCACCTGGAAGGGCAAAGGCAGCAAATACATGAGGGCACAATCATCCATAGGTTCCCCTCATAGCTAGACACCATTTTGACTTAGAACTGTATTACAGTTCCTTTACTATCGCCGATTAAAATTCTGGAAATTCCTAACATCATTGTTGGTGCACCAAATGGATTGCAGTGGAATGAAACAGTGGTTCACTA
The DNA here is from genome assembly GCF_021869965.1 of Rhincodon typus. Lineage (NCBI taxonomy): Eukaryota > Metazoa > Chordata > Chondrichthyes > Orectolobiformes > Rhincodontidae > Rhincodon > Rhincodon typus. The sequence goes on along the minus strand of NC_063354.1, from coordinate 4,862,722 downwards.
CCACCTCGAGGGCAGTTGGGATTGTGTAATAAATTCTGGCATACCTGGCAACAACCGCATCACGTGAACAAATAAAAAAGTGATCCCTTTCACCTTCATGATGACAAAAAAATTAATTTCAAGGAAATGTCTTATAATGCTGAAAGAGAAGGATACAAATGGTACACTGTAATTGGCAGACTATTCTCAATTTTTTTTTAAATACATGGCAATTGTTCTGCTTGAGGGTGACTGTAAAGAGAGTGCTTGTGTCACAGAATTCAATTCTAGGTGCTGTGAATAAGGGGCACCTTGCTGAAGTATGTTAGATAAAAAAAACAATATGGGGGTAAATTGAAAATGCTCCATCAATCAAAAGTGTGCCAGTAAAATGAGTAAATCATTGAATAATGCTTTATCAAAAAGAATTTCAAGTAAAGTTCTAGGTAGGACATTGGATGACTTAATAACATACAATAATCTTGAAGAAGGACGCAGTGGAGAAATGTGGGGTAGAGCTTCCTGGAGCTTGGAAGGTAGGCGCCTGAAGGCTTGGCCATCAATGGCAGAGCAGTTAAAATTGGGATGTAAAAGGGGCCTGAATTACAGGAGGGCAGGTATCGAAAAGGGTTGTGAGCATCTGAACTATGAGCAGGTATAGACCATTCAGTCTCTCTAGGTTACTTCCCCATTCAATATGATCATGGTTGATTTGATTGTAACCTCTGGTTCACATTTCTGTCTGCCCATGAAAATCTTTCACTCCCTTGGTTAACAAGAATCTATCAATCTTTGCCTTAAATTTATGTAAGGACTTGCCTTCCACCTCTGTTTCATGAAGAGAGTTCCAAAGCACCATGCTCTGAGAGAAAAATATTGCCTAGTCTCTGTTCTAAGTGGGTGACCCCTGATGTTTAAATAGTGACCCCTAATTCTAGATGGCCCAAAGAGGAAACATTCTGTTTCCATCTGCCCTGCCAAGACCCACATAGAATTTTACGTTTAAGTCAAGGTTTATGGTTCTGAAGGAGTTTGTAGAGATGAAAAGGGCTGAAACCATGGAGAAATTTGAAAACAAGGACCAAAATTTTAAAAACAAAATGTTGCTTGATTGGAGCTAGTGGAGGTCAGCAAGGACAGAGCTGAGGGGAATGAAACTTGCTGGATGAGATGGTGGAACTGTAACTTTTTGAAAACAAGCAAAGACAAGACTTATACAATTAAAAGTAGGGCCTTGGGCAGTGTTGTAGAACAGAGACCTCGAGGTTCAGGTACATAATTCTTTGAAGTTTGCATCAGATATAGAGAAAGAGTGGTTAAGAAGGTATTTGGTATTCTTGCCTTCAATGCTCAGTCCTTTGAATATAGGAATTGGCACAGTATGTTGTGGTTGTACAGGATATTGGTGAGGCCTCTTCTGGAATACTGTGTCCATTCCTGGTCTCTCTGTTATAGGAAGGATATTATTAAGCTGGAGAGGGTTCAGAAGAGATTTACCAGGACGTTGCTGGGAATGGAGGGTTTGAGTTATAAGGAGAGGCTGGATAGAGTGGACTTCTTTCACTGGAGTATGTGAGGTTGAGAGGTGACCTTATAGAGGTTTATAAAATAATGAAGGGTATAGATAAGATGAATAGCAGGTGTCTTGTCCATAGGGTAGGGTATTTCAAGCATATTTTCAAGGTGAGAGGAGAAAGATTTAAAAAGATATGAGAGGCAATTTTTTTTACACAGTGGTTCGTGTGTGGAATGAACTTCCAAAGGATGTGGTGGATGCGGGTACAGTTACAGTGTTTGAAAGACATGATAACGACATGAATAGGAAACGTTTGGAGGGATATGGGCCAAGCGTAGGCTGGTGCGACTAGCTTAGTTTAGGATTATGGTTGATATGGACTGGTTGGACTGAAGGGTCTGTTTCTATGTTGTACGACTCTATAACTAAATAATTACTTTGTGACTGCCTTCACATAAGAAAATACAGAAAATATCCTAGAAATATTAGGCAACCAAAGATGTTTTAGATTCTGGAAAGGTTTCTGCTGAATGGAAAGTGGCAAATGGAACCCCGCTATTTAAGAAATGAGGAAGAGGAAGAATGGAGAACTATAGACCTGCTAGTTTGAGGTCAGTAAAATGTTAGAATATATTATAAAACAGAGACTGTTAGATAATAACACTAAAATTGGACAAATCAACATAGATTGGTGAAAGGGAAATGGTGTTTGACACAACCATTGGAGTTTTTGGAGGATGTTACTTGTAACATAAGTAAATGAATACTAGTGTATATGGTGTATTTGGATTTTTAGAAGGATTTTGATAGAATTTGATTGAGAATTGGTCAACAGTCAGAAGCGTAAGAATAGGAATAAAGAATCATTCTCAAGATGGTTGGTTGTTCCTCATGGGATACGTTAAGTGTCATTGCTAGGGCACAGCTGTTCACAATTTATACAAATAACTTGTATGTGGAGCTCCATTGCAATATTTGCAAAATTGCAAATGAAACAAAACTAGGTGGGAATGTGAATTGCGAGTAAGATTTCAAGGTAACGTGGACAAGCAGTGAGTGGTTACGAATATGGGAGATGCAATTTAGTGTGAATAAGCATGAATTTATCCACTTTATTAGGAAAAAAAATTGAAAGGCAAAATGTTTCTTAAGTGGTGAGAGCTAGGAAATGTTGGTGTCCAAAAGGACCTGAATGTTCTTGTATGTGAGCCCCTATCAGTTAGCATTCTAACAGTAAGAAAGGCAAATGGTACGTTGGGCTCAATCACAAGGGGATATGAGTACAGAGGTAAAGATGTCATGCTGCAATCGTAAAGAGCTTCAGTGAGATAGCACCTAGAGTATTGTGTACATTTACTTGCCATATAGCAAGTGAAATGGAGGTTCACCATATTAATCACTGGGATGGCAGAATGGGACGGTTTTATGAGATGATATTGAGGAAACTTAGCCAGTTTTTTTTTTCAAAAAAACGAGAGGTTGTTTCATTAAAACCTGGAAAATTTATACAGCACGTAACAAGGTGTATAAGAAAATGAGATTTCCCATGACTGGTGAGTCTTAACAGGGTGACATTTTCAGGACAATGGGTAGACTATTTAAGACTGATATGTGGAGGAATTTATTTACTGAAAGGGTGAATTTTGAATTTTCTACCCTGAGCACTGTGGTAACTCAGGAACAAAAACAAAGTTGTTGGAAAAGCTCAGCAGGTCTGGCAGCATCTGTGGAGGAGAAAACAGAGTTAACGTTTCGGGTCCGGTGACCCTTCCTCAGAACACAGTGGTAACTCAATGAGCATGTTCAAGACTAAAAGCAATAGATTTCTCAAGACTGATTGCTTCATGGGATATGGAAGTAGTGTGGGAAAGTGGCATTGAAGTAGATGATGTAACTTATTGCCTGAGCAGGCTGTATGTTCTGAATAGCTTATTCCTGTTTCCAAATCTCCTACCATCAATTAAGGTTAACGGCAAGATCCTGAAAGATGTGAACCATTTTCTGTACCCTCACAAACTTCGTTTCAATAAAGACAGATGTAGAGACAAAATTTATCTCTGGACTGTCAGCTCAGCCTTTGGCAGATTAAGGAAAGAATATTTGAGGAACAGGATCTCAAATGCAAGATTAAGGTTATGGTTTACTGGGCAGGAGTAATGTGAATGCTTGTAGACTCTGGAGAGGTAGGATTAGGGTTAGGGCTAGGTGAGAGATTTTTGTTTTTCTTTTTATATTCATTCACGGGATGAGGGTGATGCTGGCGAGCATCCCTAATTGCCCAGAGGGCGGTTAAGAGTCAACCACGTTGCTGTGGGTCTGGAGTCACATGTGGGTCAGACCAGGTAAGGATGGCAGTTTCCTTCCCTAAAGGACATTAGTCAACCAGACGGGTTTTTCTAACAATTGGCAATGGATTCATGGTCATCATTAGATTCTTAATTCCAGGTATTTTATTGAATTCAAAACCCACCATCCGCGATGGCGGGATTTGAAACCAAGTCCCCAGAACGTTATCTGGATTAACAGTCCAGTGATAATACCACTAGGCCATTGCCTCCCCCACAGCAGGCATCTCAAAGTACTGGAGAAGTACCAGTGGTTGCTTTCCAAGATCTTCCAAATCCATCAGCAAATGGGCAATCCAACTACAGAATTCTCTCCAAAGCCAACATTCAGCACTGAGGTGCTAAACACACAAAGGCAGCTCCACTGGGCAGGGCATGTCTTTCATAAGAATAACTTCTGATCAATTTATATTCTACCTCTCTACACAAAGTTCAGTATTCCGTTAGCCTTTTTGATTATTTCCTGTGCTTGTTATTTTAATATGTGAACCTGGTCCTCCTCTGTTTGTAGTTTTCACTATTTACTTATAAAGTAGATGACTGCATTGAAATTTGTATGCTACTGTTTATTCCATTCACAATCCAACAATGTCTTTTAGTAATCTTATTCTTCATCTATGCTACTGAAAATGCTACCCATTTTTGTGAAATCAGCCATTTCAAATATGTGACTTCTTATCTGTTGTTTCAGCTGTTAGTGAATAAACATAGAACATTGAACTGTACAGCACAGTACAGGCCCTTCGGCCCACGATGTTGTGCTGAACTTTTACCCTAAACCTAAGGTCGATCTAACCTCCACCCCTACCTTATACTGTCATCCATATGCCTATCTAATAGCCGCTTAACTGCCCCAATGAGGCCGACTCCACTACCCTCTCCGGCAATGCATTCCACACCCCTACCACTCTCTGAGTAAAGAACCTACCGCTGATGTCTCCCCTATATCTACCTCCACTCGCTTTAAAACTATGCCCCCTTGTAATAGCTACCCTAGGAAAAAGTCTCTGGCTGTCCACTCTATCTATGCCTCTGATCATTTTGTACAACTCTATCAAGTCACCTCTCATCCTTCGTCATTCTAAAGAGAAAAGCCCTAGCGCTCTCAGCCTTTCCTCGTAAGACCTTCCCTCCATTCCAGGCAACATCCTGGTAAATCTCCTCTGCACCTTTTCCAACGCTTCCACATCTTTCCTGTAATGAGGTGACCAGAACTGAACACTCCAGATGTGGCCGAACCAGGATTTTGTATAGCTGGAGCATAACTTCACAGCTCTTGAACTCAATCCCTCTGTTAATGAAAGCTAACACACCATACGCCTTCTTAACAACTCTATCCACCTGGGTGGCAGCTTTCAGGGAACTGTGGACATGAACCCCGAGATCCCTCTGCTCTTTCACACTGCCAAGAATCTTTCTGTTAACCCTGTATTCTGCTTTCAAATTTGTCCTTCCAAAATGAATCACCTCAGACTTTTCAGGGTTAAACTCCATCTGCCACTTCTTAGCCCAGCTCTGCATCCTATCAATGTCCCTTTGTAACCTAGAACAGCCCTCCACACTATCCACAACTCGACCCACCTTCGCATTGTCCGCGAATTTGCTAATCCACCCTTCCATCCCTACATCCAAATCATTTACAAAAATCACAAATAGAAGAGGACCCAGAACAGATCCTTGTGGTACACCACTCGTAACTGAACACCATGTTGAATATTTTCCATCCATTACCACCCTTTGTCTTCTAAGGGTCAGCCAATTCTGAATCCAATCTGCCACATTTCTCCCTATCCCATGCCTCCTTACTTTCTGCATGAGCCTACCATGGGGAACCTTATCAAATGCCTTACTTAAATCCATGTATACCACATCTACCGTTCTACCTTCATCCACGTGTTTGGTCATCTCTTCAAAGAATTCAATAAGGTTTGTGAGGCATGATCTACCATTCACAAATCCGTGCTGACTATCACGAATCAAATTGTGCCTATCCAAGTGATCATAAATCCTATCTCTCAGAGCCCTGTCCAATAATTTGCCCACCACTGAAGAGTAACTGGCCTGTAATTTCCGGGGTTATCCCTATTCCCTTTTTTGAACAAGGGAATGACGTTTGCCATTCTCCAATCTTCCGGCACTATACCCGTGGACAGTGAGGATGAAGAGATCATCGCCAAAGGCCCTGCGATCTTTTCCCTCGCTTCCCATAGAATCCTTGGATAAATCCTATCAGGCCCGGGGGACTTATCTATCTTCAAGTTCCTCAAAATTCTTAGTACATCTTCCTTACTAACATCCACCTCCTCGAGCCTACCAGCCTATTTCACACTGTCCTCCCCCACAACTAGGTCCCTCTCACTTGTGAATACTGAAGAAAAGTATTCATTCAGGACCTCTCCTATCTCTTCAGGCTGCGTGCACAAATTCCCTTTACAATCCTTGATTGGCCCTACCCTTTCTCTGGTCATTCTCTTATTCCTCACGTATGTGTAAAAAGCCTTGGAGTTTTCCTTGATCCTGTCTGCCAAGGTTTTCTCATGCCCCCTTATAGCTCTCCTAAGCCCTTTCTTCAGCTCCTTCCTGGCTAACTTGTATCCCTCTAGAGCCTTTTCCGATCCTTGTTTCCTAAACCTTTTATAAGCATCCTTCTTCCTCTTAATCAGTCGTTCGACCTCTCTTGAGAACCAAGGCTCCCTCACTCGACCGCATCTTCCCTGCCTGCTAGGGACAAACATATCGAGCACACACAGAATGCATTCCTTAAACAATCTCCACATTTCAATAGTGCTCTTCCCTGACAGCATCTGTTCCCAATTTATGTTACCCAGTTCTTGCCTAACAGAATTATAGTTACCCTTCCCCCAATTATAAACCTTACCCTGCTGTACATACCTATCCTTTTCCATGACTCTTGTAAAAGTAACAGAGTTATGATCACTACCACCAAAATGCTCTCCTACCAACAGGTCTAACACTTGGCCCGGTTCATTGCCAAGCACCAAATCCATTATTTCCTCGTGTTGGTCTATGTACGTACTGTGTCAGGAATCCTTCCTGAATGCACTGAACAAAATCCGCTCCATCTAAACTATTACAACTAAAAAGTTTCCAATCAATATTTGGAAAGTTGAAGTCACCCATGACTACAACCCTGTGACTTCTGCACCTTTCCAGTATCTGCCTCCCAATCTGCTCCTCCACTTCTCTGCAACTATTAGGGGGTCTGTAAAAAAAAAAAAAAACCCCGACAAAGTGACTGCTCCTTTCTTGTTCCTGACCTTAACCCAAACTGACTCTGTAGACATATCGTTCTCGAACTGCCTTTCGGTAGCTGCTTTTCTAGCCCTGACTAGCAATGCCACTCCCCTGTCTCTTTTACCACCCTCCCTATTTCTTTTAAAGCATCTGAATCCTGGAACTTCCAACAACCATTCCTCTCCCTGAGTTACCCAAGTTTCTGTAATGGCCACAACATCGTAGTTGCAAGTACTGACCCATGCTCTAAGTTCATCCGTCTTATTTCTGATACTTCTAGCATTGAAGTATACACACTTCAAACCATCCCTGTGTCCACAATTACGCTCCATTGACCGCATTTCTTTATTAACAACCTCGCTCCCTGTTGTGTCTGTTGGAAGGCTGAATACCTCATCCTCTGAATTACAAATCCGGTTCCCCACCCCCTGCCAATATAGTTTAAACCATCCCGTATAGCTTGAGCAAACCTCCCTCCCAGGATATTTGTGCCCTTCTGGTTCAGTTGCAACCCGTCCTTACTGTACAGGTCCCACTTTCCCCAGAATGTGCTCCAATTATCCACATAATGGAAGCTCTCCCTCCTACACCAGCCCTGTAGCCACGTGTTTAGCTGCACTTTCTCCCTATTTCTTACCTCGTTGTCATGTGGCACTGGTAGTAATCCAGAGATAACTACCCTGTTTGTCCTGGACTTCAGCTTCCAACCTAACTCCCTGTACTCGTTTTTCACATTCTCTGTCCTTTTTCTACCTATGTCATTGGTACCGATGTGTACCATGACTGCTAGTTGCTCACCCTTCCCGTTAAGGATCTTGAAGACACGATCTGAGGCATCACGGACCCTGGCACCCGGGAGGCAACGTACCATCCGTTCGTCTCGTTCGCGTTCACAGAACCGCCTGTGAATAGTTGGTGCCTCAATTTGTAGTCTGATGAAGCACCACTATTCTCATCCTACCTTTTACAGTATCTGTGTATTATCTCTTTAATGTTGCCTAATGTACTATACTGCATAGGCAGAAGTTTCCTCCAGCTAACTGGGAAATTGCCTTCCCAGTTATATCTTCAATCCTTGTGACAAAATCAATTTTCTTAGGCACACAGTAAGGATGGGTTGCAACTGAACCAATGGAACTACCCAAGGCTGAACCACACCCTTCGTAATCTTAGTGCAACATTCAGTCCAGAGATCAGTTTCTGACCACATGTCCGTACTATCACTATGTTTACATTTTTCAACTTCTGTAACACCACTTGATTCCACCACTTTCACAACTCATCTGATGAAACTCTATTCCATTATTACTCCAAGACTTGATTGTTCCAACACAAACCTGGCCGGTCTCCCATCTTCCAAATTTGATAAACTCATAGTCATCGAAAACTCTGCTGCCTGTACCTTTACTTGCAACAAATTCTATTCATCCATCATCTTTATGCTTACTGGCCCACACTGACTCCTTGTTAAATGTCTATATTTTAAAATTTTCTTTGTTTTTTTCCAGTCTCTTTAAGGCTTTTGCCACTGCCTACGTTCATAACCAGTTCCAGTTGGGCACCCCTATCTGTGCTTCACCAACTTCTGAAATCTTGTGCATCTCCCATTTTACTTGCTTGCAATTGACAGCTATATTTTCAACCGCTTAAGGCCTTGAGCTTTGGCTTTTCCCCCTTAAATCTCTCATCCTGCCTCTCATTCTGCCTTTTAAAATATTCCTCAAATCCTACCTCTTCAATCAACCCTAATGTTTCCTCGTCTGGCTTGGTGTCAAATCTTGTTTGATGAAATACTGATGAGGTGCCTTGGAACGTTTTATCAAATTAAATGCATTACACAGAGAGAAGTTGTTTGTGTTATAACTTTGACTTTTTCCCAACCATCTTAAGAGCATTAATAATGAACACTTTATTCTATTCCTTCTTTTGCTTGAATTGTCACGAAGTATTTTTTTTTTTACATCTGGCCTGTTTATTTTTTCTGACACCTTATCTCTCAAATATAAAATTGAAAGGTTTGTCTTTGGCTATTTTTGAGCTTCTGTGCACCATTTTCAGGAATAAGTTTAAAGAAATTCTGTTTCTTTGAAGTCAGTTCTTCAATCATCTTAAAGCTCAAGCTTGGAAGTTTTGATTAAATAATTCCAAAAAAGGAAGCTGATAGCAACTGGACAATTAAATTACTGCTTAATAAGGTTAATAACATAAACAAAATTTTAATTTATCCTTTAAATACCAGCTGTTTGAAATATGGCTGCATTTTTTCATTCTAGCGCAGAAGTGCAATTGTGGTCCTCAAACAGAAATAATGCAGTTTGATATGGATTTGCACATTCATCCTTTGATCATTTATGATTCTGATTTGGTTTAAAACCAGTCTTTAAACTTTTTGCTTGAGGCCAGTTATAATGTATGCTTCAAATGTGTTCCATTAAATGTTTAAAAATGATTGCAAAATGTGCAACAAAACAGTGATGTGTGCAGTTCTGAATTTTTTGTACAAGGGAACAGGTTATTGTGAAGAACTGTATCTTAGAGCAATTAAATGAAAATGAAAATAACTAAGCATCTGGCTATAAATTAGTTTCAATAAAGTTCATATCAGATGGTGTACTCTGTGCATTTTCCTTCCCTTTAACTATTGCCTACATAACATAAGCAGCTGTATTTATTTTACATGAATACACTGCAGTTTCAAATCCTTCATTTTGTATCATTGGTACCAAAATGTAATCACCTAGTGGTAATGTAATCAGTTTTTTTAGCTGCTAACCTAATCTTTGGACCACCACATACATACACATACATGCATTACATGCATGCACGCACACTTTCTCTCACTCGCACACACTCCAATTCATTTATTGCCAATACAGTGTATGTACATCACATGTATTTGCATGTATATGTGTGTGGGTGTATGAATATAAACATTCTATTTTCAACCTTTTAACAGTTGAGTTCTATTTACATTTTAATTAATTTTAAATTTATTAAGTTTAAATATGTAATATTTGTAATGTGTATTGCATTTTATGAGAAAATTAAAATCCTGTATCTCTTAAAAATAATACAGTTGCACAATTAGTTTCTGTCAGGCACTGCTCAAGTTTACATCAGTATTTCTGGTCCATTATTACATATCTAACTTATACGTGCTATTTAGTAACCAACCAGTAATCTGTTAAATAAGTAGTGTCTAAGATGCAAATCTTGTGCATTTCCACAAGCCTCACTCTTTGTTAAACTGTATGTGTATTAGATGGGGAAATCATTTTCAGATTTAAAGCGTTCTATTACTAGATTATTCAGGTGACATTTACAAAAAGAAGGAAAGATGGGCATTCATATGGCCTTTTGTGATTTTGGGACGCTCCAGACTGCTTTACAATCAATGATATACTTTTGATGTGTAGTCACTGTTGAAACAGGGTGAATTTGAACACTGCAAATAGCCATGAGATAATGTACCATTTAATCTGATTTTGTGATGTTGTTTAAGGGATAAATTTTGGCCAGGATTATTCCCCTGCTTTTCTTCAAAACAGTGCCATGGGATTATCAATATGTATCTCTGGACACCAATCAGGACTCAGTTTAACGTCTCATCTGAAAGATGACGTCTTGTGAAAGTGCAAGACTCCTTTAGTACTGCACTAGAGTGTCAGCTGGAAAATTGTGCTCAAGACAAGACTTGAACCCACTCTTCCAACTTGCTTTGTCACACTTTATTATAACAGTTGATCCCTAAGCTGTGAAGCAACCTTCTTATAGCTAAATGCTTTGCTGCATATGACAATCAAAAAACATTCTCTTTACAACTTTTCTGTAAATCTAATAAACCGTACAATAGCAAATGGGTTTACAGAACTCTCTGAAAACATTTAGCTCCTCCTTCAGTGATAAATGTTTTGCTCATCTGTATAACCTAATACCAATCAAGCAGCACCATAGTAATCATTAACAATGACCTGCAGAAAAATCTGCCAGAACCTGGCATTGCTTAAAGATAACAAAAACAAAGTTGTTGGAAAAGCTCAGCAGGTCTGGCAGCATCTGTGAAGCAGAAAACAGAGTTAACGTTTCGGGTCCGGTGACCCTTCCTCAGAACTGATGGTGGCTGGGAAAACGTCAGTTTATATGCAGAAAATAGGATGGTGAGTGGGGTAGGGAGTAAACGATAGGATAGAGCCCAAAGAGAGAGAAAGACAGTTGGACAGACAAAGGAGTTGCTAATGATCAGGCTGGGAGGGTGAATAGTTGTTAATGGAGACTGTTAGTGACTAACAACAGCGGGTGTGTAATGGCAGGCTATGTGGTAACAAGGCCTGGTGTGTGGGGTGGTGGGCTGGGACATGGGAGAGTTTAGGCCCTAAAATTATTGAACTCAATATGGAGCCCAGAGGGCTGTAGGGTCCCCAAGCGGAAAATGAGGTGTTGTTCCTCCAGCTTGCGTTGGGCTTTGCTGGGACACTACAGCAAGCCAGAGACAGAGGTGTTGGCCAGGGAGCAGGGTGGTGCGTTGAAGTGGCAGGCAACAGGTAGTTCAGGGTCTTTTTTGCGAGCAGAACGTAGATGTTCTGCGAAGCAGTCGCCAAGTCTACGCTTCTTTTCCCCAGTGTAGAGGAGACCACATTGTGAGCAACCAATGCAGTAGATTAGATTCTGGGAAGTGCAGGTGAAGTGTTGCTTCATCTGGAAGGTATGTTTGGGCCCTTGGATACTGGGGAGGGAGGAGGTAAGTGGGCAGGTGTTGCACCTTCGCGAGTTATAGGGCAAGGTACCGTAGGGCTGCGGGGAGGTGTTGGGGATGAAGGAAGTGTGGACCAGGGTGTCCAGAAGGGAACAGTCCCTCCGGAAGGCGGACAAGGGAGGGGAGGGGAATATGTGTCTGGTGGTGGCATCTTGCTGGAGGTGACGGAAATGGTGTCTGATGATCTTCTGGATGTGAATGCTGGTGGGATGGTAGGTGAGGATAAGGGGAACCCTATTGCTGTTGTGGGAGGGAAGAGAAGGGGTGAGGGCAGAAGTGCGGGAGATGGGTCAGACCTGGTTGAGGGCCCTGTCGACAATGGAGCCGGACCTGAAACGTTAGCTTTGTTTTTTTCCTTCACAGATTCTGCCAGACCTGCTGAGCTTTTCCAGCGACTTTGTTTTTGTTCCTGATTTACAGCATCCGCAGTTCTTTTGGTTTTTATTGCTTAAGGATAAACTTGCTATCAAAAATCATGCTGAAGATAGAGAAATTTTGTAATGTGTCATTAGTAGTTACTTGTTTTCTTGCTCCCTCAGATACAGCTCCCTTCAAAAGGAAAAGCAGCAAATGTTGGAGGATCATGACAAAGATGTAAGGCAAATGCAAAATAAACACGATTCTGAGCTCAACTACTTAAAGCAGGAGCATGCGCACTCAGCAGCCAAGGTATACAGATACCACCAACTTTCTCGCCAAACATGTATATATAAAATACCAGCATTTTTTTTGTTTAAATTCACCATCTATCAAACTTTTTGATATGTAAAATTCGGAACTTTTTCAAGTATGTTCCTTCAAATTAAATGTATTGAAAGTGGCAAATATAACTGCTCTATTTAAGAAGGGAAGGGGAGGCACAAAAGAGGAAACTATAAGCCAGTTAGCTGGACTTCTGTCATGAGAAGTAGTTGAAATGGATGATTAAGGAGGTTAAATCTGGGCACTTGGAAAAACTCAAGGTAATGGGGGTGGGGGTGGAGTGGTGAGCGGAGGTGGTGTAAGTCAGCATGGTTTTATGAAAGGGAAATTATTTATATCAAATGTATTGGAAATCTTGGAAGGAGTAGCTTGCACTGTGGGTAAAGGGGAACCTGCTGATACACTGTACTTGGATTTTCTGAAAACATTTGCAAAGATTCCACATAAAACACTATTGTGTAAAGTAGGAGCCCATGATATCATGGTTAACATAATAACATGGATACAGACTGGCAGGCTGGTAGAAATCAGAAGTATGCATAAATTAATCTGTTTCAGATTGACATCATGTAACAAATGGAGTCCCACAGGAGTGTGTGCTGGACCCCCAGCTTTGTATAATTCAAATCAATGACTTGGATGAGGAGGCAGAAGGCATGATGACTCAGCTGATTGTTCACCAGATAGCAGGACTGTCGTACAAGATGATATTGGGCAAACGATTGTGTATTCACTGGAGTTTCAAAGAATGAGCGATGATCTCATTGAAACCTCCAAAATACTTAAAGGGATAGGGTAGATGTAGGTAAGAGGTTTCCTTTGATTGAGGTGTCTAGAACCAGGGAGCAGAAATTAAAATTAAGGGAATGCCACTTAGGACCGAGATGAGGATTTTTATTTTAGTCAGAGGGGGTGAATCTTTGAAAATCTTTACCCCAGAGGGCTGTAGAACTCAACTCATTCTTTTTATATGCTTAAGGTAGAGATTGATAGATTTCTGATTATCTATTGTCTGCAGGGTTATGGGGGTAGTGTGGGTATAAGGCATAGAATCATTTGATCACCCATCGTTGTAGTAAATGAAGGAGCAGCCTCGATGGGTTGAGTGTCCTATTCCTGTTCTTATGATCCATAGATAGATATGAAGGATGATATGGATAGGTTAAGTGAGTGTGGAAAAAATTTGGCAAATGGAGTAAAATGTGGGAAAATGCAAAGTTTTTCACTGGTAGGAAAAATAAAAACACAGGTCTTACATAAATGAACTGCAGAATTGACGTGCAGAGGGATCTATATATTCTAGTGCATGATTCTCAAAAGGTTAGAATGCAGGTACACCAAGTAATCAGGAATGCTAATGGGATGTTGGCCTTTATGAGAAGAATACAAAATTAAAAGTGTTATGTTTCAGTTATATACATCATTGACACAAATATTGGTATACAGTCTTGATCGCCTTCTTTAAAGAAGGATGTAAATGCGTTGGAAGCTGTACAGAGGAGGTTTGCTAGATTGATACCTGGAATGAAAGGCGTGCCTTATGAGGAAAGATTGGACAGTCTGGGCTTGCTTTCCCGAGAGTTCAGAAGAGCAAGGGCCAATTTTACTGACGCTCATAAAATCCTGAATGGCCTTGATGAAGGTAGATGTGGAAAGGATGTTCACACTTGTGGGTGAGTCCAGAACTAGGGAACACTATTTTAACGTTAGGGGTCACCCTTTTGGGATAGAGAAAAGGGGAAATGTTTCCTCTCAGATGGTTGTATGACTTTGGAACTCTGTCTCTGAGGGCAGTGGAGGCAGGGTCATTGAATATCGTTAATGTAGAGGTAGATTCTCTTTAGGCAACGGAATCAAGAGTTACTTGGGATAGATAGGGATGGTGACAGGTTAGCCATGATTTATTGACTGGTGGAGCAGGCATGAAGGACCAAATGGCTTCTGCTAAGTTTATATTTATATACTTGAATATGTTTGCTTGTTTTAATTTGGCAAAATCTTCACAACTTTATTTGCCTTGCAACATCCCACGTTAGCTTAATATTGTCTTCTTTGGGCACACTTTTATTGTGTCCTGAATTTGAGAATTGTGCAGGACTATTTTGTGTACCTTTTGTTTGCTTTTAATTTCCATTTCTTCTTCTTGCACCAGGCCTCTAATGTCATTGAAGAATTGGAACAGAATGTCTTCCAACTGAAGAAGGAACTGCAGGAAAGTGAACATCAGAAACAGCAATGGCTGAGGGTAGGTTCTCCGAAGGCTAGGCTTAGAAAAGGTGATCATGGAATTATCAAATTTTTGCAGCATATTCATGTTCAACTAATTGTGTTCATGTCAGCGTTCTACAAGAGCAAGTCAGCTACTCGTACCCCCTGCCTCTGCACTGTAGTCCTGCAATTGTTTCTTCTTCAGATAGTTATCCAGTTTTCTTTAGACAGCTGTGTTGACCCTGGCTCTGCCACACATTTAGGCAGTCTAGATCAGACCAAACTCTCTTTTTCCACATATTGTTTTTGGTTTATTTGCCATTCATCTTAAAGCTGAGTCCTCAGGTTTTGGGACGAATAATCAATATAGGAGGGAGAAAAAGAGTTGGAAAATGGTAACTAATCTTCGTGGAAATTCGAGTATAGTATGTCTTCAGGTTCCCCTTTATCTGTAAGGATACATACATATTCTTATGTAGAAGGTTAAATTTGCTACTTTCCAGTCCAATGGAACCTTTCTTGAATCTAAAGAAGTTCTCTTAAAATTAACGCCAACCCAACAAATGCAAGTAGACACAAAGTGAGTGAATGTTTAGAGAGCAACTGAGCAGCCCTGCAGCCTGATCCAAACCATGTGTTGGGTACATTCACTGCGTGCAACGTACTTTGCAGCAGTGTTTGAATGTTAGTTGCCGGTGTGCCCCAAAGTGAAGATTTAAAGTGCAGAAGGTTCCTGCTTGTGGGTTGGAGAGGCCACTCGAAAATTCTGAGAGCCTCACAGGTGTCCGATGCAAACATCCGACGACAAGGGATGTATGTGGCTGGTATCCATGCAGCATGCCCTGAGATTTTATTACCCGGAGGAGCTAAGGTGAGCTAGAGTTGGTATCACCCTGACTCCCAGGAATTGTCAACGTCTAGTTGATTGGACAGATGATAGGCCATGAAACTGCATATTAATGAGGTGAAATTTGGTGCTTGAGATTAACAAGTAATAATCCCAGTTAATACGCATCTTGCCACCACATAGTGAGAATCTCATTTCAACACTCAGAATTTACTTGGAAATGCAGCTATTTGCTCTCAGTGTCCAGCAAGGCCTTGTTAGGTTTCTCATGTGATTCTCTTGGATTTTTTGCCTATGTTATTCAGACCTCTGTAAGATTCCACTAAAGTTTCTTCTTCCACTGATGATGTTTCTGCTAGCAAGAATTCAGCTTTTGAGAAAAGTAATTGACTGGCTGTTTGATCCCCAACTCATTGTCCTGCAAGAAAAGTGCATTAATATGTACCCCAAAGGCATCAAGACGCAGTTTAAATGCCTTTCTATCATTTAGTGCTGCTAAAATCAGTGCAATAGACAGTACAGTTTTTAAGGTGCCAAGACAATCCTACACTTCTCTGTCCATTCAAATTTCTTACTTTTCTTTAACAATCTTGTCAGTGGAAACACAATGCTGAAATTCAGAACGAACTTACAATGGAACCCACCCATACCCCATGCCACAAAATCTTTTGTTTTAGGTACCAGAAAATCCTTCCTTTTGCTTCTGTGGCTGTTGTTTGGCCCTGTCTCATAGTGTAGACCATATAAATGTTTTAGATTTGGCAAAATCACTTTTTGCCAAGTTTATGATCAAATTGGCTGCTTATAACTAATCAAACAACTTGCCCAAGTGTTGTAAATGTAACTCCCAGATTTGGCTGAACACAACCAAATCATAATTACATACAACACAGTTGCTTTATCTTTCAAAGATCTTGTTAGTTAATCTTTGAAAAGTTGCTGGTACATTTTTTGCTTCAAATGGCATGTCTTTACATTGTTAAAGTCCATCACTGGTTATGAAAGCTGATATTTCTTTGACATGTCTGGCAGAATTTAACCACATCTTTATACAATCTTGCCCACTAAAAATGTTTTATTATTTTAACTCATCTTTCCCTACGACCCAAGTGACCTATCATTGGATTTTTGTGTGCCACTTGTAAAAATTTGTTGCAGCACCCAAGTGTAACTACCACTTTGGGTTCCGGCCCATTCCTCATTGGCCGGTGTTTGAGGTAAACAGTATTTTCTCATTAGCACCTTGTATTTTAAATAATATTCTCGTGTTAGTTCTGTTTAGTTATTGAGGAGGCTGTTTCTTACAGCTCTCTCAATTTGTCTGTTGTATTTCTGTTAAAGAATCTATTAGCCTCAACCTTTTTACCTTCCTCCCTTTTCCTAAATGTTTTGAAAAGTGGCAGATATCATAGTTATCCACTAAAATTGCCACCTCGTGAATTTTTAATACTTGACGCTCATCTAAATAAGTCTTGATGGCTACCAGAATATAATTTTGGAATTCTTTCATAATCTTGATTTACCTCACGTTGTTGAAATTTTTCTCTAATATTGGTGATCAAGCCCATTGATCTCACAGCAATTATTTTTCCTGTGTAAATTTTACAAATATCTGATCAGGTAGCTGTAGTGGTAGGCGATGGCCTAGTGGTATTATTGCTAGACTATTAATCCAGAAACCCAGCTGATGTTCTGGGGACCAGGGTTCGAATCCCACCATGGCAGGTGGTGGAATTGGAATTCCAAAAGTAAAAGTCTGGAATTAAGAATCTACTGACGACCATGAGATCATTGCCAATTGTCGGAAAAACCCATCTGGTTCAGTAATGTCCTTCAGGGAATGAAATCTGCCACCCTCACCTGGTCTGGCCTACATGTGACTCCAGACCCACAGCAATGTGGTTGACTCTCAACTGCCCTCTGAAATGGGCTAGCAAGTCACTCAGTTGTACTAATCGCTACAAAGACTCAAATAAATGAAACTGGATGGATCACCTGGCGTCGACCTAGGCAGCGGAAAAGACAGCAGCAGAAACAGCCCTGTCGACCATTCAAAGTTCTCCTCACTAACATCTGGGGGTTAGTGCCAAAATTGGGAGAGCTATCTCAGACTAGTCAAGCAACAGCCTGACATAGTCATACTCACAGAATCATACCTTACAGACAATGTCCCAGACACCACCATCACCATCCCTGGATATGTCCTGTCTCACCGGCAGGACAGACCCAGCAGAGGGGGCGGCACAGTGGTATACAGTCGGGAGGGTGTTGCTCTAGGAGTCCTCAACGTTGACTCCGGACCCCATGAAGTCTCATGGCTTCAAGTGAAACATGGGCAAGGAAATTTCCTGCTGATTACCACATACCTCAGCTGATGAATCAGTATTCCTCAATGCTGAACAACACTTAGAGGAAGCACTAAGGATGGCAAGGGCACAAAATGTACTCTGGGTGGGGATTTCAATATCCACCACCAAGAGTGGCTCGGCAGCAGTACTACTGATCGAGCTGGTCGGGTCGTAAAGGACATAGCTGCTATACTGGGTCTGCGACAGGTGGTGAGGGAACCAACAAGAGGGAAAAACATACTTGACCTCATCCTTACTAATCTGCCAGCTGCAGTTGCACCTATCCTTGACAGTATCGGTAAGAGTGACCATCGCACAGTCCTTGTGGAGACGAAGTCCCGCCTTCACATTGAGAACAACCTCCATCGTGTTGTGTGGCAGTATCGCCGTGCTAAATTGGACAGACTTTGCACAGATCTAGCAACTCAAGACTGGGCATCCATGAGGCACTGTGGGCCATCAACAGTAGCAGAATTGTACTCCAACACAATCTGTAACCTCATGGCCGAGCATATCCCCCACTCAACCATTACTATCAAGCAAGGGGGATCAACCCTGGTTCAATGGAGAGTGCAGGAGGGCATGCCAGGAGCAGCACCAGGCATACCTGAAAATGAGGTATCAACCTGGTGAAGCCACCAAACAGGACTACTTGCACGGCAAACAGTGAAAGCAGCAAGCGATTGGCAGAGCTAAGCGATTCCACAACCAACGGATCAGATCTAATCTCTGCAGTCCTGCCACATCCAGTTGTGAATGGTGGTGGACAATTAAACAACTCACTGGAGGAGGAGGCTCCACAAATATCCCCATCCTCAATGATGGAAGAGCCCAGCACATCAGTGCAAAAGATACGGCTGAAGCATTCGCAGCAATCTTCAGCCAGAAGTGCCGAGTGGATGATCCATCTCGGCCTCCTCCAGTGGTCCCCAGCATTACAGATACCAGTCTTCAACCAATTCGATTCACTCCACATGATATCAAGAAACGGCTGGAGGTACAGGATGCTGCAGCCCTGACAACATTCCGGCAAAAGTACTGAAGACTTGTGCTCCAGAACTTGCCACTCCCTTAGCCAAGCTGTTCCAGTACAGTTACAACACTGGTATCTACCCGACAATGTGGAAAATTGCCCAAGTGTGTCCTGTATACAAAAAGCAGGACAAATCCAATCCGGCTAATTACCGCCCCATCAGCCTTCCCTCGATCAGCAGTAAAGTGATGGAAGGGGTCATCAACAGTGCTATCAAGCAGCACCTGCTCAGAAATAACCTGCTCAGTGACGCCCAGTTTGGGTTCTGCCAGGGCCACTTAGCTCCTGATCTCATTACAGTCTTGGTTCAAACATGGACAAAAGAGCTGAATTCCAGAGGTGAGGTGAGAGTGACAGCCCTTGATATCAAGGCTGCATTCGACCAAGTGTGGCATGGAGTAGCCGTAGCAAAACTGGAATCAATGGGTATCGGGGGCAAACGCTCCGGTGTTTGGAGTCATACCTGACACATAGGAAGATGGTCGTGGTTGTAGGAGGTCAATTATCTCAGCTCCAGGACATCGCTGCAGGAGTTCCTCAGGGTAGTGTCCTAGGCCCAACCATCTTCAGCTGCTTCATCAATGACCTTCCCTCCATCATAAGGTCAGAAGTGGGGATGTTTGCCGATGATTGCACAATGTTCAGCACCGTTCGTGACTCCTCATACACTGAAGCAGTCTGTGTTCACAATCAACAAGATCTGGATAATATTCAGGCTTGGGCTGACAACTGGCAAGTGACATTCGCGCCCCACAAATGCCAGGCTATGACCAACACCAATAAGAGACAATCTAACCACCGTCCCTTGATATTCAATGGTGTTACCATCACTGAATCCCCCACTATCAACATCCTGGCGGTTACCATTGACCAGAGACTCAACTGGACTCACCACATTAACATAGTGGCTACAAGAGCAGGCCAGAAGCTGGGAATACTGCAGCGAGTAACTCCTCAAAGCCTGTCCACCATGTACAAGGGACAAGTCAGGAGTGTTCTGGAATACTCCCCACTTGCCTTGATGAGTGCAGCCCCAACAACACTCAAGAAGCTTGACACCATCCAGGACAAAGCAGCCCGCTTGATTGGCACTACATCAACAAACATTCACTCCCTCCACCGCCGATGATCACTAGCAGCAGTGTGTACTATCTACAAGATGAACTGCAGAAATTCACCAAAAATCTTCAGACAGCACCTTCCAAACATATGACCACTTCTATTTGGAAGGACAAGGGCAGCAGATATATGGGAACACCACCACCTCCAAGTTCCCCTCCAAGTCACTCACCATCCTGACTTGGAAATATATCGCCGTTCCTTCACTGTTGCTGGTTCAAAATCCTGGAACTCCCTCCCTAATAGCATTGTTGGTCAACCCATAGCAGGAGGAATGCAGCAGTTCAAGAAGACAGCTCACCACCAGTCCACATCCCACAAAATGAGTAGAAAACAAAAGGTTTTATCTTATGGTCCTAAATTTTAATTGATTAAACTTCAGGCCCGGGTTTATAAATATTGAGTATTGCTTTTTTCTTTAACAACTTCATAGTCTGTAAGCTGCTCTTCTGACAGGCAGGTGTACACAGCTGTACCAGCAGGGTTCAAGCACATTTTGGCCAATTTGACGTCACATCCGCTTTTTAAAATATGATGAAATAGCTTATAATTCCATCCTCTCTGTCAATTTAGGCACTAAGTAAAGATTTTTAGTTAAATCAGAATCATCCTTTGAATTACTAACTCTTCTTTCTTCCTTTACTCTAAACTATTCTTTAGACAAGTCATATTGTTTGATTTACATCTCAGGTTCGAGCGCTCACATTTCCAGTTCCCTTTCTATTCTGGTGTATTTTTATTTCTCCTTTCTTTCTGATTCATGGTATTTAGTATCTCTTTTATTCCTCCAATTCAAGTAGTTTCTTCAGTTGTAACTGAATCTCAACTAATTCCATATTATACATTGATTTCAGGTGTCCCTCCTTTAAATCCTGAATGCTGGACTATCACTTGAATTGTATTATCCTTATGAAGTCCTGCTTCTATCTCTACCTTCATTTTGTACGCTAACATGCTCTGTTTAGCCTTTGTCAAAGAGTTTTATGTTGTTACTTCTGTTACTACCAGAAAAATCTTAGCAACAATCAATACAATTTAAAGTTTTTAATTTGCATAAATACTTGACCCCACAGATCCTTCTTGAACTTCAAAGTTTTTTTTTGATCCTGGATGTGCCCTACTTAATTATAATTCCAGCTGAATGTATTACTGAACAAGTCAGCTCCAAAAGGGTTACTTGGCTTGATAGATCCAAGCTTTGTTTCTTCTTTTTACAACTGTGGAGGTCAGTTGATAGAAACATTCACGTTGCAGTATACTTTTAATTTAAAAAAAGCATTCATTAAACAGAGAAACATAAACTATATTACACTTGATAAAAAGGTTGGAAAGATTTCATTACAAACCCTAGAAAAGCATTCAAACTTTTATCCCAGTAGTATCCTTAGAAACACCAACCCCCAATTAATCTGTATATCAAGGCTTCTTGCTTAGGCTGTTACAGCTGCAATTGGTTTGCTTCCAATAAATTTCCAAGGACCCACTAGATGCTTTTTCTTCAGCTGGCATGTTTCCCTGAAACATACAAACATACAAGAAAAGAACAGATATAGGCCATTCAGTGTGTGTTCCACCATTCAGTAAGATTGTGGCTGATCTGTTTGTGTTTGAATCCCACATTCCCATCTACCTTTGAAAACCTTTGGTTTCCTTGAGTAATAAGGATTTATGTCTCCCTGCCTTAAAAAGTATTCAGTGACCCAGCCTCCCCAACCTTCTGAGGCAGAGAGTTCCAATGTGTCGCAACCTCCTGAGTGAAGGGAATTATTTAGTTTTAAAATACTAATCTTACACCCAATCTTCTCTCTTTCAATCATAAAGTGGTCACTGTTACCTGTCTGAGATAGTAGGAACTGCAGATGCTGGAGAATCCGAGACAACAAGGTGCAGGGCTGGATGAACACAGCAGGCCAAGCAGCATCATAGGAGCAGAGAGGCTGACGTTTGGGGCCTAGACCCTTCATCAGAAAAGGGGGAGGGGAAGGGGGTTTTGAAATAAATAGGGAGAGAGTGGGAGGCGGATAGAAGAGGGAAGTCTTTATTCTGAATTTATTAATTAATCCTGTCACATTACACCACACCAAGTCTAATATAACTTGCTCTCTGTTTGGCTCCAGAATGTAATGATCTAAAAATCTACTTCAAAAGCATTCTGTGAACTCCCAAATCAGGCTGGTACTCCCAATCTCAATATAGTGTGGCGCTGGAGGAACACAGCAGGTCAGGCAGCATCAGAGGAGCAGGAAAGTCGATGTTTTGGGTCGGGACTCTTCATCAGTCCTCTTATCCTAAAAATATGACCTCTCATTCTAAACTGCCTCATGAGGAAGTATCCTTTTTACATTGTTTTGTCAATCCCTTTAGCATTTTATATACCTCAACTAAATCTCAGTACTGGGAAAGTGAGGCTGTACCACTGGGATGGTCTACATCAAAAAGACAAAACCAAAGGCATGTAGCATTCGTAAGCAAGTGAACAAATTGATACTGCACACTGAAGTAAGTATATAGGATATGACAGCCATACCTTGGTGTGGTTGTAGGATGACAAGGATTGGGACCTGAATGTTGAGGGCTGTATGACATTAAAGTAGAATAGGAAGTTAGCTTACGGTGGAGAGATAGCACTTTTAATCAAGGATGGCATTTGTGCAATAGTTAGAGATGATCTTCATTCAGGATATCAGGATGTAGAACTGGTTTGGGGGAGATGAGAAACAATAGGGTAAAAAAAGTCACTATTAGTTGTGTGCAGGTTCCCTAACAATAATAACAATTAAGGACAAAGTATACAAGAAGAAATATTTGATACTTATGATAAAGAGACAGCAATAATTATGGGTAACTTCTACATATAAACTGGAAAAATTAGATTGGTTGTACCAGGAGACAGCAAGAACTGCAGATGCCAGAAGTCAGAGCCGATACAGTGATGATGTTTCCTTGTGAGGCAGTCTAGAATGAGAGGTTTTAGGATAAGAGGTAGTAAGGTAACAGGTTTAAAACAAAGATGAGAAGGAATTATTTCTCTGAAAGGGTCTGAATCTGTGGAATTCACTACCCCACATTGTGGTGGATGCTGGATCATTAAGTAAATATAAGGAGGAGAGAGACAGTAACGAGTTTGAGGGTTATGGAGAATGGGTAGGCAAGTGGAGCTGAGACCAAAATGAAATCAAGCACGATTGTATCAAATGGTGGAGCAAGTTCGAGGAGCTGAATTGCCTGCTGCTGCTGCTCCTAGTTTGTTTGCTTTTATGGAGTTCACACACTTAGAACCATGCTGTAGCCTTGACCCATCACCTGTCCACCCATCCTTAATGCATTTTTTAATTTATCACCAATTTGTGTACTATTTTAACAATTAAGAGTAGAATAGATCATAGCCACTTGTCAGGTACTAATCAAACAGCGAGCTGCTTTACTTGTTGTAGACCAAGAGCCATTTCCACATTCTCAAATTTGCACTGTTTCCTTAGCTGCACTCCTTTTCCTGAAAGCCAAAACATACAGCAAACTAAACTTATTCTTATTTTGATTTCAGAACAAGCACACAAGTTCCCTAACCTCAGTTTCTAGCATTCTTGCAGCAATTTTTACTGGAGAGTTTAACACTCCTGCCTCCACTCTCTGGTACACAGACTCACACAGAGATTGACTGACTCCCTTCTGGGTTTTTCTGTGTCTCTTGTGTATCACTGTACTCCTGTCAACTAGGCCATAAAATATTGGAACAGAATTAGGCATTTTGGCCCATTGGATCTACTCACAGTCAAAGACTCGGCCTCCATAGCCTTCTGTGACAATGAGTCCCACAGATTCACTACCCTCTGGCCGAAGAAATTCCTCCTCACTTTCAGTTCTAAACGGGTTGACCCTTCACTCTGAAGCTTTGCCCTTGGGTCCTAGTCTCTCCTGCTAGTGGAAACATCTTCTCCATATCCACTCTATCTAGACTGTCAGTATTCTGTAAGTTTCAATGAGACAACCCCAGCCCCCCAATCCTTCTAAACTCCACTAAGTCCTCAGCCACTCCTCATACGACAAGCCCTTCATCCCTGGGATCGTTCTCATAAGCCTTAGCAAAGTAGCTTAGTTTTCATAGAATCCTTAGTGTGGAAACAGGTCCTTTGGCCAACAAGACCACACCAACCCTCAGAGCATCCCACCCAGACCCATCCCCCTAAAATCCACCTAATCTACACATCCCTGAACATTATGGGCAATTTAGCATGGCCAATCCACCTACCCTGCACATTTTTGGACTGTGGGAGGAAACCGGAACACCCGGAGGAAACACCCGCAGGCACGGGGAGAATGTGCAAACTCTGCACAGACAGTCGTCTGAGGGTGGAATCGAACCCGGGTCCTTGGCGCTGTGAGGCAGAAGTGCTAATCACTAAGCCACCATGCCGCCCATATCCTACCTTTTTTAACGTACTAAATTACTAACCCACTTCTTCACTTCAAAGGTTATAATACTCTCATTAAAAAATGCTTGTATATAAACAGACTTCCTGACTCTGTAAACCAAGCTGACATGAATTCTTAAACTTAGAGTTATACAGTGTTCCTAACAATACAATCATGGCTTTTAGAAATGTATGAAAAAATACCACTTGAGAATTAAGGGGCAAATCTGATTTTGGTATTGCATAAATAAATGTGAATATTGCGTTTTTGCAAAAGATGGATGAGAGAATATATTGGAGGATAACTATAGAACCATTTCTAAATGATTCTAAAGAAAACTATTAATATTCAAGTTCAAATCAGTTTTGCCAGATTGTATGCACTCTGGACTGTTGATGAGTTGGAGAAGCATAAACTAGCCAAATTGATCTAAAAACAGAATCCATAGTTAGAGATCAAATTATTGAGTAATTGGACATGTTGAGAATAAAGATATTCAGCATTTTCATTGAAGGCAAAAACAGAGTTAACATTTTGGGTCTGGTGATCCTTCCTCAGAACCCTTCCTCTGAGGAAGGGTCACCAGACCCGAAACGTTAATGTTTTTTTCTTTACAGATGCTGCCCGACTTGCTGAGCTTTTCCAACAACTTTGTTTTAGTTCCTGATTTACAGCATCCGTAATTCTTTTGGCTGTTATTCAGCATTTTCATTGCCTTTTTGGAAGAGATTTTTAAATTGATTAAATTAGATGTAATTTTTTTTTTAAAAGCTGTTTAATAAGGTAAAGATGACTTCCTGTACTTCCCCACAGATAGATACAGTGTGCTTGATTTGTGTTCTGGGTCGATTTTATGGCCAGCTCATTGACTTGGTCCATTCATACACCTGCCCAAACTTTGTGCTGAATAACAGGGGTGAATACAAAAGCACAATGAATTTATCTATTATAATCTTTTCCATACCTGTGTAACCTTCATCCATTTGTAAGAATGTTTTCACTGTGCATCAGATCAGTGTGGATTGCTCAAATTGTTTTTAATTACTCTTCTCTCAATCACTTTAAGGCCATTCTTTACTATATGCTTCCCTACTTGCTAGTATATTCTCATTACACTTGGTATGGCTTTCTATGTTAAAGGTGCTATGTAAATGAATTATTGTTGACTTCTGTTGGCATCACCCAAAAGAGGCCAGACCTCTCCTCACATACAGGGAAGGAACATCAGATGAAGAACCTTTCTTACTGCTGCTGAGAGACAGATTTACGGCAGTAATGAGCGAAGATTAGGAGCAGGTCACTTGCCTACCTGATTTCCAGGTCGCATGTGGTGTAGTGTATCTGATGTAGAAAATTGGGTGTAGGGGTGGCAGTTGAGAGTTTACCCTTAATAATATAGACAAGGTCACAAACCATTGATTAAGTTTTTTTTTAGTTTGCTAGTTGTTTAAAAGATAGGTTGACTCAGCAAATGCTAGTTGTAATTTGAGAGCATTAGCTTACAAATTTTTTTACATGAATGAATGAATGGATGTTTGTTTAAGGTGTCATTTCTTTTCAGAACCAAATGGGAAAGTTTGAACAAGAAAGGCTGCATTTGGAGCACCTTTATGAAAAGAAGGTAATGAAGTATACTGCAGAGCAGTGAAAAGACTGTTATTACACAATTAGTACCATTGACAACGTGGAAACTACATAGGGGGCATCAAAGGTTGTACATATATTAGTAATTGGATTAACTGCTTCATCAAAGGTAACTTCTAGCCCATGTAAGGAGAGAAGTTCACTTGTGATGCCTAACAAATCGTCAAATTGCTGTGAATAATTTGCAGTTTAATTGATGGCTATTTATTTCATTGTGTTTAATGAACCTGCTAAAAGAAACAAGATTGGGAGGACAGTTTGCTGTTTCAGTTTGAATTCCACATATACAAAACATTCTAGCAATAGTTGTAAAAAATATGAATGTTTCAAATTTGAAATTATGTTAAGAGTCCATTAAGGGGAATTGAAATGATTCAATGTAGTGGGTGTGAATTTTCATTTTTTTGTTTTATTATCATGGTGCAAACGACGTGCTGTGCATTTACTCTTTCTTTGTAAATAGATGAGATGTTCAATAAGTTGAAAGGTATACACCTCCCAAGAACAATGAGGTTTACCTTAAAAGGGACATCATCACTATGAAAAAGCATTTGTCAGATGTTTTATTATTTGCTTCCATATACACTGTACAGTCTAATTAATCACAGTGTAACATATATTGCATTACATGAATGGTATTTTGACAAAAATGACACCATGCACCTCTGTCTTTTCTGAAAACAGTCAAGAAATTCATCAGGGAGATAGCAAGAACTGCACATGCTGGAGTCAGGGCTAACAAAGTGTGGAGCTAGAGGAACACAGCAGGCTAGGCAGCATCAGAGGAATAGGAAAGCTGACTTTTCGGGTCGGGACCCTTTTCTGAAGGAAGCTTTCCTGTTCCTCTGATGCTGCCTGGCCTGCTTTGTTCCTCCAGCTCCACTCTGTTATTATCTCAAGATATTTGTCACATGTTTATTTTAGAAACAGTATCCTTTCAACTATAAAGTAAAAGGAGCAGGAAATATTTTCTTTTCTGAATTTGGATTACCTGAAATAACCATGGATGCTGTTGTAACATAACACTTGCCTTATGGGAAGCATTGAAGTGGCACCATTAAGCCACTAATCGCAAATGGTGCATCCTAAAGAATTCTACATGTGTGCAACACACCTGCTTTGCGTTAACAAATTGCTGCTTTCTGTCCCAATAAAACTATAACAGACTGGCAGTAATGCAAAAGCTGTAGAGTCCAGGAGTTAGAACAGCTGAAAGAATTTTTCGTGCTTTTAGACACTAGAAAGTGATAGCCAGTGTTTCCTCTAGAGTGTTTGCTGGAAGTATCACAAGGCTGAAGAGTACCTCTAACTGTCACTAATGTAATAAACAAGACTCAATAGATGCTAAATGAAAGAAATGCTTGACAACTTGGCTTTTGAAAGTATTAGTGATGTGAGAGCTGTGCCTATAAAACACAGATGAGCATTGAGATGGGTGCGATGTTTGCAGTAATGGGCACTAAAACTTGAAATGCGCCTTTTAAAATAGTCATTGCCGTAAGAAAAAAAAACTTTGTTTAGTTTGTTACAGAGATAGTAGGGACTGCCGATGCTGGAGAATCTGAGATAACAAGGTGTAGAACTGGATGAACACAGCAGGCCAAGCAGCATCAGAGGAGCAGGAAAGCTGACGTTTTGGGTCTAGACCCTTCTTAGGGTCTAGACCCTTCTTAGGGTCTAGACCCGAAACGTCAGCTTTCCTGCTCCTCTGATGCTGCTTGGCCTGCTGTATTTATCCAGCTCTACACCTTGTTATCTCTTCACACTTAGTTTATTTTGTTGGAAATAATTCCTTCCCTTTTATACATTTGGATCTGCAACCACCATCTATGACCCAACAAGATATGTAGAGAAACCTGGTCCATGACCATTACAACACCAGTAAACAAACTGCTTGGATGCAGTTTGGAGTGTCTTGGGAAGTAGAGCCTAATGTCTTTCTCCTTTCATGCTCTGCCTATTACCTTTCCAGATCAATATGACCGAAAGCAGGAAGACCATAGGATGTAGGAGCAGAAGTAGGCCATTCAGCCCTTCAAATTTGCTCTGCCATTGATTGAGATCATGGTGCATCTGATAATCCACAATTTCCTACCTTTACCCCATAACCTTTGATTTCTTGAGTGGTTAAAAATCTATCTCTCTTAGTCTTGAATATATTTAACAACCCAAACTCTGCGTTAAAGAATTCAGCAGATCCGCTGTAGTCTGAGGGAAGAACCTCCTCCTCATCTCTGGCCTAACATCAGTGACCCCTTACTCTCAGATTATGCCCTCTGGTCCTAGACTCTTCTACAGGTGGAAAGAACCTCTCTGTATCGACCCTGTCAAGTCCCTAAGAATCCTCTGTTTCTATATGGTCACCTCTCATTCTTCAAACCTCCAATGAGTACAGGGCCAATTTGCTTACTGTATATTCATAAGACTGCCCCTCCCTACTCAGGGTGAACCTTCTCTAGACTGCCTCTAATGCCAGCACACCTTTCCTTAGATAAGCGGACCAAAACAATTCACAGAATTCCAGATGTAGTGTAACTACTGCCATGCATACTTTTAGCAATATGTCTTTATAAGACCGTAAGAAATAGGAACAGGAATGTAGGCCATTCGGCCCCTCAAGCTTACTTTCCCATATTTCCTCTGTAACTCTTAATTGCCCTTCTGATCAAGAATCTATCTATCTCAGCCTTAATAATACTCTGTGGACCCTGTTCCCACATCTCTCTGTGGCATAGTTCCAAAGATACTCAACCCTCCGAGAGAAGAAATTTCTCCTCATCTTAGTCTTAAATTGGCACCCATTTTATTCTGGGACCATGCCCTCTGGTTCTAGACCCTCCCATGAGGGGAAACGTTTACCTTGACAAGCTCTTAAGAATCCTATATGTTTCAATGAGATCTCCTTTCATTCTTCTTAAACTCCAGTAGAGTCTCAACCTATTTAGCCTTTACTCATGAAGACAATTCCTCCATACTGGAGATCCATGCTCATGTTATGGGTAGAACGCAGAAAAGTGGATGTGAGCAGTGTTGAATCACCCAGGAGCCTACTGATGGCAGAGCAGGCTCAAAGGGACAAACAGCCTACTCCTGTTCTTATTTCTTATGATCTTATAGTCTGTGCCTTTCCTGAACTACCTCCAATGAAATGATATCTTTCCTTAAATAAGGGGACCAAAATTGCTCATAGTACTCCAGATGTGGTCTCACCAGCAGCTTGCACAGTTTCAGTAAGATTTCCCTTAAAATAAGAGACAAAATTCCATTAGCCTTCCTGATAACTGCTGCACCTGTGTTCTGACTTTGTGTTTCAAGTACCCCTAAACCCTTTTGTGTTGCAGCTTTCTGTAGCTTTTCTCCATTTAAATAATACTTTGATCTTTTGTTCTTCCTTCTAAAATGAACAACTTCTTATTTTTTGACATTAAACTCCCTTTACCAACTTTCTGACCACTTAACCTATCAATATATCTCTGTAAACTGTTTATGTCACTCTGGCACCTTGCCTTTCCACCTATTTTTCTGTTGTCTGTGAGTTTGGCTACATTCATTCGCTTCCTTGTTCCAAATAATCCTCCTTGAAATAAAGGCCAGTGTTCCATATGCCTTCCCTGTTACCTGCTGAACTTATATACTAACTTTTTGTGAATTCTACATGATAACTCTTAAATCCCTATGTACTTTGGCTTCCTACAGTCTTTCTCCAATTAAATAATATTCAGTACCTCTACTCTTCCTGCTAAAGTGCATAACCTCAAATTTTTCCATCTGCTGAGTTTTATCCATTTGCTTAACCCGTGAATATCCATCTGCATATTATTTGTGTCATCCTCACTACTTGTCTTCCCATCTATTTTTGTGTCATCCACAAACTTGGCAATAGTAGATTTGCTTTCCTCGTCCAAGTCTTAAGTATATATTGTAAATAATTGTGGCCCCCAGCGCTGATCCCTGTGGCAAACCTCCAATTACAGGATGCCATCCTTAAAATTCCCTCCTTGTCTTAACTCTCTCTCTATTCGTTAGCCAATCCTCCATCTATGCTCATCTACCACCTCAACATCATGGGCTCCTATTAAGTAGTATAAAGTGTTGTGCCTTATTTAAATGCCTTCTTGAAATCCTTTGCTTCCCCTTTATCCTGCTTGTTCCCTTCTCAAAGAAATCTAATAAATTTGTAAGGCATGATTTTCCCTTCTGAAACTCATGTCAACTCAGTGTGATTTATATTATCTATTTCTAAATGCATTGCTATTACATTCTTTACGGTAGGCTCTAAAATTTTGCATTTTTGTATCCTTCCCGTTTTGGATAAAGATATTACATTCACAGTTTTCCATTCCTCTAGCACTTTTCCAGAACCTGATGATTCTTTGAAGATTACTACTGTATATATCTATAGCTAATATTTTTAATATCTTAGGATGCATCTCATCAATCGAGGCCACCTATTAGTCTTTAGCTACTTAGTTTCCTGAGTTCTTTTTCTCTAGTGATAGTTATTGTATTTACTTCCTCTTTTCCTTTTCTCCTTCTGCTCCTTGATTATTTAGTAATTTTGGGATACTATTAATGTCGTCCACTGTGAAGCCTAATGCAAAATAGTTATTCAGTTCCTGTGCCATTTCCTAGTTCCACACTATTATTTCTCCAGCCTCATTCCCTATTAGTCTATGCTTGCTTTGGCCTCTGTTATAGAGCGGAGGTTGACCCCCTCTGAGAACTAAAACTGAAACACCCAGAGAGGCTTGCCTTGCCCTACAATCTGTTAAAAAGTGGTATAACCTGCCTCTCAACCCCCAATCTGTTATAAAGGAGTGGTTAAATGAACTAAACTCCTGACACTCACTCAATAATCAACAAGTAACAATTTATTTATCTAACTCTGACAGTGAACAAATTAACTGAAATTCTAACAAACCAAATAATTCTCATCTAACTACCAAGTATTCCCAACTAAAATAAGATTCTAGTGGTATACTGTTTCAATAACTGTAAGTCCCACTTATATAAAACCGAAATAAAGCAATACTTGAACTTAGTCTCTTGAAATCACAGCCAGCTTTTGTCTTCTGGAAGATTCTGTGCCTTGTCTGTTGATCTTCTGTCAGGAATGTTCTCTCTATGAATTTTTATGTCAGGAATATTAGCTAAGAATGCCGCAGTACCTTTATTAATTAGATGATGCTTTCTCTAAGAGCCGAGAGAGCTGATTTCTTCCCAGACGGCTGTTGATTCTCTTCCGATTTTCCAAATGCCCTCATTTTTTTACAACCTTGATGACATATCAGTTTCTTACAATAGGATTTGTCCTTTGTTTTCAAAACCATCACATTTAAATTTAATTGGTTTTTGGTATCTAAGAGCCTGGTTTAAATTAATTGGCTAAATTCAAGTTTGTTGCCTTAATAAAAATGCTTCTTTGCCTGCTAACAGTATAGCCGTTTGACACAAATGTACAATTCAGCTGCTTGGTGCACCTGCAAACCCACAAGCTGCCCACAGACCTTTTTTGTCTTTCCAAGTCCACATCATCTTTTAAAGGGACCATGCACTGCCCTTCCGCCCCAATCATTTTGCAAACACTGATATTTTAAAAACACCAAATTTTGACATTCTGCCTTCCAATCCACAAGTACTGTACCCAACTTCGCAATACTTCTCTCTTCCATTTCACACATATAAAGAATCTCTTGATGCCCATCTTGATATTATTTGTAGTTTACCATAAAAAATTTATTGTCCTATAAAATCTCATACTTAATCTAATACTTAATACCAGCAATTCTTTTTCAGAAAGAAACAAGAAAAACACTGGCGATTAAACACAAACTGAAGACCTTACTTTTACTCTAAAGAATAAAAAAGATCAACTTCTTTTCCTACACTGACATCACACTGTGCTGATTTCACTGCAGGTAGACCTCTCAATCCAAGCTCTGTTCCGCCTTTGCTCTGAATTCCAACTTGTACCAAATTTCCAATTCATTCACTTGGCCTTTGTCTCACTCAAAATCTCCCTCATGTTGCCCATGCTCATTATTGACCCATAACTTTACAATACAAAGGATTTCAGGCACTGCAAAATACTTCCACTCAAGGTGTCTGTCTGTATTTGTGTTTTAAAGGAACTTATTAATTTTAACTTGACACAACTGTTCAAGCTCAGATTATTATTAGAAATTTTATTATTCACGCTTGCTAAATCTAATTTTTCAGCAGCATCAGGAAACATACAATTCATAACAAATTTCTGCGTTAAGGTGGATGATACACTAAATTCCGAAAAAACTGAATATGGTGGTACATAGAGATCTGAGGGCTACTTGTACAGTCATGCAGTTCTTATATACGTATAGGTCAAAGACTGGACTACACCATTATGTCCCAGCTATTCAACCCAAGAATGCATATTAAACTGGGCATATTAAATTTGTCCACTGGCCTGCTTTGCTTCTTTTTTTCTCCACTAGCCTTTTCCCCTGCTGATTTTTACATGAAAGGAATAGAAGTGTTAATTGTGTCTTAAATGGTCAGTAAACAGCTACATTGGTTAACATAGACAGTTTAAATGAAGGGAGAAAGAATAGTTAGAAATCCTAGAATCTCTACTGTGTGAAAGAAGGCCATTTGGGACCTCGGGTCCACACTGATCCTCCGAAGAGCGTCTCACCTCACCCACCAAAATCCCTGTAACCCTGCATTTCCCATGGCTAATCCACCCAGCCTGCACATTGCTGGACACCATGGACAATTTAGCATCGCTAAATCCCCTGCACATCTTTGGACTGGGAGGAAACCAAGCAAATAAGAGGAAACCCAAGCACTCACGGAAGGATGTGCAAACTCCATACAGACTGAGTTAGTACTTTTTCCAATTTCCAGGAATGCAATGCCACTAGGGAGGGAGGTAAAGTCAGCTTGACATTAATCATAAACTCATGGAAATGTCTTTGTGGCTGATCACAGAATCCCTACAGTGTGGAAACAGGCCCTTTGGCCCAACAAGTCCACACTGAACCTCAGAGCATCCCATGCAAACCCATCCCCCTGTAACCCACCTAATCTACACATCCCTGAACACTATGGGAAATTTAGCATGGCCAGTCCACCTACCCTGCACATCTTTGGACTATGGGAGGAAACTGGAGCGCCTAGAAGAAACCCACACAGACACAGGGAGAATGTGCAAACTCCACACAGACAGTCGCCCGAGGGTGGCATCGAACCTGGGTCCCTGGTGTTCTGAGGCAGCAGTGCTAACCACTGA
>NC_063354.1:4827560-4829190 GCF_021869965.1 Rhincodon typus | reverse complement strand
CCCCCCCCCCCCCCCCCCCAATCCTTACCAACAGTTGAATTAGTTGTATTTGCATACTTAACTGTGATCCTCACTTCTAGCTATATGAGGGAAACATGTCCGTTTGGAACTGGTTGGGTGAAATTGTGGAATTTTTCACGATATTCCGGAATTTTGCTAGGTCTACTTCTAAAAATGATGTTATGGTAGAAGGTTGCAGGCAGAAAAAGTGTCTCCCTGCACCAGCAGTCGCCATACACTCAGGTCAGAATTTCTCTTTCCTGCCAGAAAGAGGGGAAACTGGTTTGTGCCTAAATTGTTCTCTGTGTGTTTAAAATATGCCCCCAAAGCACAGAATACCAAGGACCAACTTGGTTTGTTCAATCACCACAATTCACAACACCAGCAGATTTATCCATCAAACTGCTGACTGTTGTTACAGAATACTTTATTTACTTGCTGCAATTAAGTTTTCTAAAGTGATAAAGCAATTGATTTTGTTCATACTGAAAAATATATGTAACAAATTAATAACTTAATTCTTGTTTTGTTTTAGATTCATGCCTTACAGTCTGAGAAAGACTTGGAGAAAACAGATGCAATGAAACAAATTCGGAATTTGGAAGAAGCCTTTCGGTAAAGTTGGCCTTGTTTTGCTTTACACGTTGAATGGATTATAGCATCTTTTGACTTGGTTCAGCTTGTAGAGCATCTGACTTTCAAAGTTGGACAGTCAGGGTTTGAACCCAAAGTTGATGTTTGGACACGTAATCTAGATTTATATTTCAGTGTCGGACTGAATGTTGAACATATTAATGCAGCGTTTCTCAAACCTTTTCCTGTGATCCCATTATAATATTTAAGGTTTTGTGAACCCAGAGTGAAAATTTGGAGGTATCTGAGTTGTTGAACAGTGCATGTTGGAGGCTTCATTTGTTGAGCTTGTGGTGGTGGTGGGTGGCAGATGGGAGAGCGGTTGGGGTTCAAGCAGTCTTTGTCATAGAGTCATAAATATTGAAACAGGCTCTTCAGCTCACCATATCTATGCCTACCAACAAACACCAAAGTACACTAGTCCCAGTTACCTGCAATTGGTCCATAGCCTACTATTCCCTGGCATTTTAAGTGCTTTTCCAGATGTTTCTTAACTTTCTTTTCCAGATGTTGCTAAAGTCCCTGCTTCCACTATCCTCTCAGGCAGTGCAATCTGTATTTCCACCATCTTCTGGGGGGAAAGTAAACTTTTCCTCAAATCCTCATTAAAATACTTACTCCTCACCTTAAACTTATGTCCTCTGGTCTCGGACACATCTGCAATAGAGAAAAGATTCTCATGACATACCCTATCTAAGCCTCTCAATTTTTATACCTTAATCAGATCCCACCTTGGCCTCCTCTGCTCCAGGGAAAATAAACCTAGACTATCCAGTCTGTCCTCATAACTGAGACTTTCCATCCCAGGCAATATCCTGGTGAATCTGCTCTGCATCCTTTCTAATGCAATCGCATCATTCCAATAGTGTGGCAACCAGAACTGAACACAGTATTCCATTTGAGATAACAAGGTGTAGAGCTGGATGAACACAGCAGGCCAAGCAGCATCAGAGGAGCAGGAAAGCTGACGTTTCGGGTCTAGACCCTTCAGAAAATT
>NC_063354.1:4783477-4827160 GCF_021869965.1 Rhincodon typus | reverse complement strand
TGATGCTGCTTGGCCTGCTGTGTTCATCCAGCTCTACACCTTGTTATGTCAGATTCTCCAGCATCGGCAGTTCCTACTATCACAGTATTCCATTTGTGGTCTAACCAATGTTTTATAAAGCTGCAACAAGACTTCTCTGCTTCCACGTTCAATGTCCCAGTTAATGAAGACAAGCATCTGTATGCCTTCTTCACCAACCTGTCCACCTATACTGACACCTTCAAGGCTCTATGGACTTGTGCACCAAGAACCCTTTGTTCCGCAGTACTCTTTGGGGACCTACCATGCATTGTGTAACTGCTTCCCTTATTAGACCTCTCAAAATGCATTGGGAGAGATGATGAAAAAACAAGGTTTTGTCAAAAAGACCTTGGTCTGTCCACAGGCTTTTTGCAGCAGCAATCAAGCCTCGGAGCAGCCCATTATATCACACCCACCAACAAAACAAATATGCAAGCATTTAAATGGACTTCGTAGTTGTCAGAAATCAGCCCCAGCTCTATGGCAGCCAATTCTGCCTTGGAGCTTACAATCCCTAAATTCCATCTCATAACCTCACTGGGTATCATGATCCACATGTTGGGGAAACTGCTATAGTAATGTATAAAACTGATGGCAAATGCCAGTTCTGGTAGATATTGAAGTGCTAATAATTGACGAAGAGCATAGTATGTTGGCCAACATTCTTTCCTGTGCCAATATTGTCATTTGATCCATTGTTATCACTTGTGAGATTTTGTTGTATGTAATAGTCAGATATCTATACTTTAAATATAGCAGCACTCAAAATAATTCATTTTATTTGGAGTAGTGAGCATGTGTGAAGAATGGAACACAGTATTTATGAATTCAAGTCAACACGTTGTGGAGCTGGAGGAATACAGCAGGTCAGGTAGCACCAGAGGAGCAGGAAAGTCGATGTTTTGTGTCGGGACCCTTCAACTGAACTGGGGAGAGAGGAGCTGGGAAACAAATAGACGGAGGAGGGGTGAGGCTGGGGCAAGGTAGGTGGGATGGTGATTGGTAGAGGCAGGTAGGGGATAGTAGGGACTGGTCAGTGGGAAGGGTGGGGAAAATAGGTGGGGAAGAAGATGGACAGGTTGTGTCAGGTCAAGGAGGCAGGGATGAGAGGGAGGGTTGGGGAGATTTTAACACTGGTCAGTTCTGTGTTCAGACCATTGGGCTGTAGACTCCCGAGACGAAATATGAGGTGTTGCTCCTCCAGTTTGCATGTAGTGTTATTGTGGCACTGGAGGAGGCCACTGGTTGAACATGTCATCAAGGGAGTGGGAGGGGAAGTTAAAATGGTTAGCGACCAGAAAGTGTTGTTGATTATAGTGTACAGAGTGCAAATGCTCCACAAATTAGTCCTTGATAGGCTGAATAGCCTATTTCCATACTCCCTTCTTATGGGAGACTCCTGTCAAGGAATTTCCATCCCAGACATGACTTAAAGGTAAGTGGGCATTTTTAGTCTGATCAGGGTTAGAAATAAGGCTTCTGTCCCGGATTGGAAGTTCTTGGTTATAAGCTAATTTCTGTGTCAGATGTGATACCTGAGTTGCAAATTGACTTGCAAATGAATTTCCCAAAAATCAGCAATCCCTCTGATCTTCAGCAATCACTACCATCACGCATCTTTCCTTTTGATCTCTCTCTCTAGTCCTCTTCTGAAGCTCTCATCCAACCCTTTAATCTGTCCCCCAACATTTGGGTAAACCTGCTCTTCCAGGTTTCCTGAACAAAGGTCTTCTCCACATGTCAGTGCTGGAAATTCTGTCCAGTAAGTAGCAGGACCATTTCCTGTGATCTTCCCAGTGTATAGTTAGAGAATATTTTTGTAGATCCAGACCACCCAACCACCACCTGATTAGAGACACAATCAGAAACCATCTGATATTAGTCATCAACATTTTCTCCATAGAGGAAAGGAATAAATTGATCCAAGCTATCGTCATATTATTGTCCTTTATAGTTCTACCTAATTGGCATTTTGACATGATGCATCCTTTGGTTATGACGAAGATGTAAACAATACTATGGTACGATCTTGTACACTAAGGAAACAGTCTGCTTGAAATCCATATCTACGGCTCAATACAACTTTCAGCCACAGGACCCCAAAACACACACATGGTGCCCAATCCATGAGAAGAATACATTTTCAAGAACAACTTGCAAGTTTTGAGAGTTTGTAGAAGATGTACCATGCATGATGAAGCTGCTATGTTATGTATTTGTATTAGAAACTGCAGACATCTGGATTTAAGCTCTGAGCCTTGTTACACGTTCTTCTGCATTCTGATTGCTTACTTGTATGTTTTGGTTAACCATTCATGTTACATGACACAACCACTGACCTGTTATAGCATTTTTGGTAGCCTAAGCCACATGTAAGGAAAGCCAGGGAACTATAGACTGGTGAGCTTAATGTCAGTGGTGGGTAAGTTGTTGGAGGGTATTCTGAGGGACAAGTTTTACATGCATTTGGAAAGGCAAGAACTGTTTAGGAATGATCAACATGGCTATATGTATGGCAAATTGTGCCTCTCTAGCTTGATTTAGTTTTTTGAAGAGTTGACAGAGAGGATTGATGAGGCCAGAGCGATTAGATATTGTCTATATGTACTTCAGCAAGACGTTTGACAAGGTTCCACATGGTAGCCTGGTTAGTAAGGTTAGGTCACATGGAATCCAGAGGGACCTAGCCAATTGGATGCAAAATTGGCTTGAAGGTAGGAGACAGAGGCGGTGGTGGAGTGTTGCTTTTCAGACTGGAGGCCTGTGACTAGCAGTATGTCACAAGGATTGGTGCTGGGTCTCCTGCTCTTGATCATTTACGTAAATGATTTGGATATGAATATAGGAGATATGATTAATAAGTTTGCAGTTGACACCAAAATAGGTGGTGTCGTGGACAGTGAAGAAGATTATCTCAGAGTACAACGTGACCTTGACAGATGGGCTGAGCAGTGACAGTGTTTTATTTAGATAAATGTGAGGTGTTGTATTTCATAAGGCAAGCCAGGGCAGGACTTATACTGTTAATGGTAGGCCCCTAGGGAATGCTGCCGAACAAAGAGACCAAGGGGTGCAGGTGCATAGCTTTTTGAAAGTGGAGTTACAGGTAGACAGGGTGGTGAAGAAGGCTTTTGGCATGCCTTCATTGGTCAGAACATTAGGTGTAGGAGTTGGGATGTCACGTTGCAGCTGTACAGGACATTGGTGATGCCAATTTTAGAATACTGTGGACAGTCCTGGTTTCACTTCTATAGGAAATATGTTGTTACATTTGAGAGGGTGCAGAAAAGATTTACAAGGATGTTGCCGGAACTGGAGGGTTTGAGTTACAGGGAGAGGCTGAATAGGAGTGTCGGAGGCTGAGGAATGATATAAAAATTTATCAGATCATGAGGGGCATGGATAAGGTGAAAAGCTAAGGCCTTTATCCTAAAGTAGGGAAGTCCAAAATTAGAAGGCATAGGTTGAAGGTGAGGAGGGTAAGGATTTAAAAGGGACCTGAGGGGTAACTTTCACACAGAGGGTGGTGTGTGTATGGAATGAGCTGCCAGAGGAAGTGGTGGTGGCGGTTACAATTGAAACATGTAAAAGGCATCTGGATGAGTATGTGCATAAGAAGGGTTTAAAGGGATATGCGCCAATACTGGCAGTAGGAATAGGTCAGATTGGGATGTCTGGTTGGCTCGGACAAGTTGGACTGAAGAATTTTTTTTGCTATATGATTCTGTGACTATATGTTTTATAATTATTGTGCTTTTTATCTTTGCAATAGTCTATTATTAAAATTCAGCCACGGCTCAGTTAGTAGTGCACTCACTTCTTAGATCAGAATGTATTGGGTTCAAGTTCTACTCCAGAGACTGGAACACAAAATCCATGCAGACACTTCAGTCCAGTACAATTGTCAGATATAATACTGAACTGAGGTCCAATTTGATCCCTTAGGTTGCTGTAAAAAATTCAATGTCAGCATTTTCAAAGGCTAGAGAAGACTCCTTGGTATCCTGATCACTATTTATCCCTCAGCCAATATCACTAGCAGATTAGCTAATCTTTTATTCTCATTGATGTTTATGGAACCTTGGCCTGCACCATTTGGCTGCCATATTTTTTAATTTACAAAATAAAATATGCTTCAACGTACTTTGTTGGATGCTTTGGGATATTGAGATTGTGAGAAGCACTGTTGAAATCAAGTTCATTGTTAAATGCAAATACAGAAGGAATTGAAAGCATTGATGAAGACGAGCAAATTTGTGTTCACTTCCAACTGACCAGCCCATCATGAGTTTCCCAGTTAAAAGTTTTGAATACAAAGAATGTCTAACCTTGTCTTTAAAAAAAGGAATGCATTTCATAATCAATTGTGATTGAAGTGATGTGATTGCAGATTGTATGCAGTCACATAGTGGTTGCCTTTATTCTTCATGAGATCCATAGTGAGCTGGTAAGATGGATGCTGAACTGCCTTGGTCATAGAAGTCAGATAGCAGAGATGGAAGGGTGTCTTTCTCACTGGAGATCTGTGACCAGTGATGTTCCGCAGGGATCAAGTGCTGTTGTTTGTAATATACATAAATGAAATGGAGGAGAATGTAGGTGGTTTGATCACTACATTTGTAAATGACACAATGGTTAGAGGAGGTGCGGATAGTGAGGAGGATTGCCAAAGCAGGATATAGATAGGCTGGAAACCTATCGAAGAACAGCAGATGGATTCTAATCCAGAGATATGAGAGGTGATGCATATGGAAGGTCTAATGCAGGAGGGAAGTATACAGTAAATGGCAGAACCCTTAGACGCATTAACCTACAGAGGAAACTAGGCATACAGGTCCACAGTTCCCTGAAAGTGGCAACACAAATGGATAAGATGGTCAAAAAAGCATATGGAATGCTTGCCTTCATCAGTTTGGGGCCCAGATTATGAAAATTGGCAAGTCATGTTGCACTTTGTATCGCGCTTTGGTCAGGCCACATTTGGCCGCAGTAAGGCCACAGTTCTGGACCGTACGCTACCAGAAGGATATGGAGGCTTTGGAGACGGTACAGAAAAGGTTTACTGGATGTTGCCTGATTTGGAAGGTATTAGGTCTGAGGAGAGATTGGACAAATTATGAGAGGCTTGGATAAAATGGAAAGACAGAGTCTTTTCCCAGGTTAGAGATGTCAACTACCACGGAACAAAGATTTAAGGTAAGAGGGGGAAAATTTAAAGGAGATGAGAGGCAAGTTTTTTTTTTACACAGAGGATGGTAAGTTTATTTAGTATGTATACAAAATCTTCGCTATGAACGGATATCCCTGCAACTTCATCCGCAGGTGCCTACTAAATAGACAACAACAAGAGGACACAGTATGCCCTAACACACTGGCCATACTGCCGTACATCAAAAACATATCAGAACTGATAACGAGACTCCTACGACCACTAGGAATCATGGTAGCACACAAGCCCACAGCCACTCTACGACAAACACTCACAATGATTAAAGACCCCATTCCCACAACATGCAGAGCCAACGTGGTTTACAAAATATCATGCAACGACTGCCACAAGCATTACATCGGACAGACAGGAAGGAAACTAGCCATCAGAATACACGAACATCAGCTAGCAGCAAAACGACACGACAAACTTTCCTTAATATCAGTACACTCTGATAGTGAAGGCCATCAGTTTAACTGGGACAACGTAACCATATTAGCCCAAGCCAAACATAGACACAGGAATTCCTACAGGCATGGTTCACAACCCATAATGCATTCAACAAACATATGGAATTGGACCCCATATACAAATCCATACAGAACAAAACCGGAAATGACACCACTCACCATAACGGACCGGTCAGTATAAATTCCAAGCAGAGTAGAACAACATCGCTTCATCGGAGGCCTCACGAATGATATTACCTAGAATGGTGACGAAACATCTGAACGAAAACAAGCCAGCCCGCCAAGCAAGTCAGCAACCTCACAGGGTTTGAATTAAACCTTAAAGGAGTGGTCTGCCTCATGTCTGTAATTTTGGGATTAGAGCATATTTGCTGTGACATTTTTTTTAACCTACCATGCACTTTTAGGTTAATGAAAGTAAATTACTTTCGAACAAAGGAAGATGGGAAACTATTGAACTGATTAACTAACTGATTAGCTTTGGCTTTGTAATTGTTTTCTTATAGGACTTTCAATGTGCTGTTTGTTCATTTGCAAGTCATTCTCAACTTGGTGCCATTGACCAAAGCAACCATAAAAAGGGCAAAAAAAGGAGCTTAATTAAATATTTGTTTTGTTTCTCCTTCTGATTTTAGATATTCTTTTGAATTACTGCAAAAATCCGAATACTTCAAATGTACTGAATAAATAAAAAATGCAAGCGACCTGAATTAATTTACGAGAGGAAAAATAAATGAATAAGTGTTATGTTTCCTTGTGTGCTTTGCAAGATTGCTAATTTCTAAAATATCCCTGACAGTTGATGAAGGCATTACACAGATGTAGCCAGACTATTGATTTAGAAATTCAGCTAGTTCAAGAGTACTTGTTCACCTGAGGGGAAATAACTAATGAAGACCTTGCTTACCCTCAGCTGCTTTGGGGTGGATCCTACTTACTCTGACTGAATAAGCAGTATCAATACAAGAACTGTACACTCTTCTACATTCTTCATGTTTTCTTGCAAGATACAGAAAAAAATAAGCTTGATTCAATAAAGTGTCTGGTAAACTGCAATGACAAGTCTGGCAACATCAAAACATTATCATGTATCAGTTTGTATCTTTGCTTTAAGGTAAGACATGTTAGTTAACAGCATTTCAGTTCATGCTTTGCACGTTTTCCAGGACACACTGCGGCAGCTTTGAAACATTCTGTATCAACATCAGACCTTAGCTCAGTGCTTCTCAAACCCTTTTCCATGTGGCTCCATCTTAATGCCTCAGACTTTGTGAGACCCATGTAAAAACTTGGGGATGGTGGGTATGAGTTATTGAGCAGGGTGGCATGTGGCTTCAGTTCAGCATTCCTCCTCATTATCTCTCCCTCACTATCACCCTATCACTATTGCCTCCTCACTCTTCATACCCCCCAACTTCTCCCCCTCCCTTCACACACACACAATCTCCCCCACCATCTCCCTCCACCTCTGCCCACACCCCCCCTTGCATCTCCCTCCACCCCCCCCCCCCCACCTCCCTTCACCACATGCCCAGAGTATTGCTTCACAAACTCCTCCACCCTGCCCCAATTTGTTTCATTGAGCAGTAGATGAAAATTCATGTAGAATGAACATTTCCTTTTCATACAGACTTTTTTTTACAACATCAGCAATTGAGGCTTTGTGAGCAATTGATTGGAAAAGCAAAATTTTTGAAGAAGCCTAGCGACTGTCAGGGATCAGTCACAGGTCCATGGCAGTTGTTGCTGCTATGGGGCTTGCAACCATACTGGGGTTGTTGTCCAGAATTTTGGAAGCTATTTTAAATTGATAAGTGAGCAATTAAGGAACGGCTTTGGGAGAGACCTGAACTACATGCTCCAGGAAAAATATATTTGAAGATATGTTTAACTGTCTGTCAATGTATCTGAAATGACCATCATTCTTCAGTTTTATATTAAGGCTAATGGATACCTGGAAATATTTACAACGTAACAGAAATGACTTTTGCAGATGATGTCATTAAACTTGAGAGGAAACACTTCTGTTTTAAAGCTATAAAGCAGATTTGTTTAAGCACAGACATTTTGTGTAGAACCCTTTTTACTGTCATCAGGATAGACGGTACTTTCCAAACCCATGACCACTACCATCTCAAAGCATAAGGCAGCAGATGCATAGGAACACAACCAACTGCAGGGTCCCCGTCAAGCCACTCACCACCCTGACTTG
Source organism: Rhincodon typus (assembly GCF_021869965.1). NCBI lineage: Eukaryota > Metazoa > Chordata > Chondrichthyes > Orectolobiformes > Rhincodontidae > Rhincodon > Rhincodon typus. The sequence continues at coordinate 4,819,248 of NC_063354.1, read as the reverse complement.
GGAATACTGAATATCACTTCTACAATGTTGCTGGGTCAAAATCTTGGAAATCTCTCCCTAAAGGCATTGTGGATTTACCTACAGTACCTAGACTGCAGCTGTTCAAGAAGGCAGTGCACTGACACCTCAAGGGCAACTAGGGATGGGTAATGACTACTGGTCCTGCCAGCAATGTGCACATCCCGTGAATGAATTTTTTTTAAGAATACAAGAAGTCTGCTCCAGTTGCAGTATAATTTGCCCATTTCCCAGTAGTTACTAATTGTGATGTGCCTCTAGCGTAGTCTGCAGATAACCCTTTCTTAACCCTTTTCAAACATAAAACCCAGGAATAAAGCAAGTTTAAAAGCTACAATTCAAATGTACAGAGATCTCCCCTTATAACGCATGCAATCATGTAGCATTTCAGATGAACAGACTTCCTCTTTAACCTTGTTGCTTTCTCATACCATGCTTTTCCAACTCTTTGTTCGAAACTTGTTTTCTGCTGATTCTTGAATTATTTTGATGCAAACCCATTTCAGCCAGTGATAATTCAGGGAACATTATAATGGCTTTAGTTGTCAGTGAGTGGGTGAAGGCAGAAATAAGCCTACTTGAGAAACATACAGCTGTTCTTTATTGTATATTGCCTATCAGCATCTGAAACCCATTTAAAGCAATAACAGTCACAGTTTCCATATTCTATTATGAGGCATTTTGTGTGCCCTTTCTTGCATGCTGGTTGACCTTCCCTCCAGGGGGCAGAATGTGGAGTAGGAACAGAGGAGAGAAATATGCAGGAATTGTATTTAATGGTCTTAGAAAAGCTGAGAAAGGGGAATGGCATTTTAGTTATGCAGTTATATTCAGCTTCAGCAAAAGCTAAAATAATCCTTTACATAAGACCAGAGATTTTTTGATTGAAACATCTGGGAATTCAGGGCAGGTTTTATTTGTTAAAGATAGGCAGCTTTACTGTGGGTTGCAATAAGCCATGCAATTTCAAAGGGCGAGTTATCAAAAAGAAAAGGAAATGTTTCACTGTAAAGTCACTGGATTCTCATTCTGATTACACATTGTGACAATTCCCATTACATGTTTTCAGTGGGTAATTAGTTTTACTGTTAATACAAGATGCATATAAACAGAATATTAATAGGGAGGTGTGCATATTATCTTTGACAGAAATTTCTCTCAACATTAACTTCCACACTGACCATGGGCAATAAAGGCCAGTAATGTTCTTGCTTGATTGAGTGAGCTGCAAAGATACATGATTGTATTTTCCAGTGGCAATTTTCCATTAAATATGGACTTGCTTTGATGCACCTTGCAACAGATTTTATTGCTGGGAGCTGAAGAGGATCAAAGGAGCATACCAAGGAGATCAGCTGGCATCAATCAGACTGGTCATACCCACCACTATCTCACCAACCATATGTGCAGCCCTGGCACATCTATCGTGTGTGAGAGTAAATAAACATGTTTATACAGCTAGATTTTGTCACAAGCATTTTTGCTATGAAGCCCTTCTTAACACTTAACACCATTTAAGCTCCAGTATAACTGTGTATGCTGAGCATTGAAATTACTATAAGATTCATCAAGGACTTTGTATTGGCCAGCAGTATCAGGCTGAGAAGCAATACTTTGCAGAATGCATTTATGTCTTTGGACATCCTTCATGGTTTACTTTAATGTTTATTTAATATCTATTCCCAGATCTTGTGGCTCATGCAAACAGCATTGCCATTGGCCATCATATCCTCATGTTTTTTAAGCAAATAGGGTAGCAGTCCTCAAACCCAAATCACACAAAAACTCCACATCACCATGTTGAAATGTTCTAGCACTTCTTGTCCAATTTTCTGGTTAAGATTTTTTATACATATAAAAATTCAGGCTCCGTTTAAATATTTGTTTGTGTACAATACTGCTGGTTACTGCTGACTACTTACCTCAAAAAGAGTACTAATATATCCAAGAATATACAGAAATTCATTGACTTTGACTTCCCTGAAGGTGTAAAGAGGTCTTCCTTTCTGACGAAAGACCAATGGTAGCCATCTAAGCTAATGGCTGAGACAGTTAATAATTTAATTATCTTGAATACTACAGAATAGGCTAACACTCCAGATCTAGACTAACCCAATGTCTAATGTGGAAACATGGTTCAAAAATTTGAGAAAGCAGCCATTTTAAAATTTTGAACTTAGAAGTCTGTCTGTGAAGACTACTTTGTACAGAATTCTCAGGAGGATCATCTAAACCCCAACTGGGAAACAGGAAGATATCCTAGACCACTACTGAACAAGACTACCAGCACAAACTTCTAGGTGCAAACAACTGTAATTTCATGTAATTAAGAACCAAACCCAGCAATTGCATCAGAAATTGCCATGCATGATACATCAGGCAGAAGACACATTTTTGGGCACCTTTGCACACCAATCACAGAAATTCTAGCCTGTAATGTACAAAGATAATTTTGGACAAACTGTGCTTGCATAGCAACATTAATGGCATAAGCTGCTAGATCAGTGTCCTTGATCCAACCAACTTTAGATGGTTCTTTAAAGGTCTTTCCTCCATTGTTATACTAGAACTGGGAATGTTCACTGATAATTGCGTGGTGCTTTGTTTAATTCACAACTCCTCAGATACGTCATCAATATGGCGGCAGAGTAGGGCTTCTGAGGTTTTTTTTCTGCTTTTCATTTTTTTCTTCTCCTTTCCTTTACTTACCTTTTGTGCTGATCTCAGATAGCATCAGCAAGAGATACCAGTGTGGACTTGAGTGAGCCCAGCATGTACCTTGTGGCAGTGGCATATGTGCCCAGCCCAGACTCGAGTGAGCCAATACTTATTTTTCTGGGGTGAGCACAGGATCAGGCATCGGAACCATTGGCTGCTACGTCAGAGACGACATTTGTGTGGTAGGCCGAGTGACAGAAAATAGTGCCTGAGGATTGGCAACTTCACCGTTAGTTGGGTCCAGCACTGGTGGCAGTGAAGCGGAGTTGGAAAGGCGACATTGATGTGGTGGGCCCTGTGACAAGAGATGCCGCTCTGACATTGGTGGTCCGACGCAGGTGATGGCGGAGGAGAATCAGCCCAGTGACGAAAGATAGCACCTGAAAAATAGCGATTTCGTCATTGGTTGGGTCTGGCGTAGATGGTGACGAGGCATCATTGATGATGAGCTGGTTCACTGTATTTTACTGTTTTTCTCACTGTAAAATACATCTGATAATAAATTATTTATTCATTCAGGTAGTGAAGCAGTCCACAAGCACACGTAGAAAGACGTGGACAACACTCAAGATTGTGGCAGGTTATGTCTGTGGCACACATACGCCAAACAGTGATCATCTCCAACAAGAGAAACCTATCACCTCCCCTTGGTGTTCACTGGCCATTATCCATATCCAGGGTGTCACCATTGATCAGTGGCTGGATCGGTCTATCCACATAAATATTCTGGCTAGAAGAGCTCTGTGATGATCAGCTCAGCTCCTGATTCCCCAAAATGTTTACAAACTTTACCTGTAACCAATGTCTGGGTGTGACCTGTGTCTAAGAACAAGTATGTGAGACATTATGTTTTAAATTCAGGTAAATGCCTGATAATAAATACTGTTGTGAGTTTTTGAATAAATATCTTGCTGCTAGAATTATTTAATTGACTACACACCCCAAGGATAAGAGAATGCAACATCTTCCATTCAAGATATACTAATCACAGCTGTAAAGAAAATGCACAGTTTTGTCAGCATACCTCAATGAGTGCAGCTGCTACAATATTCAAAAAGTTCAAACTCTCCAGGGTACTCGATTGGTATCCAACCCCACCTCCCAAACCTTTATTCCCTCCACCACTAGCATATAGTGACAGGAATGCGTGTTTGCCTACAAGATATATGGCAACAATCCTATTAACCGTGGCCCTAACCTCGCAAAGGAACAGAAGCACCAGGCACATGCGAACACTTCCACCTGCAGTTTCTCTTCAAGTTACACACTTCCTGACTTGGGACATCCTTCACTGATGTAGGGTCAAAATCCCAGAAGTTTCTCCCTTATAGCATTATAGATGAACCTACTCCACATGGACTGTAGAATTAAAAAAGATGCCACCTTATCAAGGGTAATTGGGAATAGGCAATAAATGTGGCCTTTGCTACTGCCAACCTTATCCTATAAATGAATAAAAAGTGTCCATATACAAGTGGTGCATTTATGAAATTGATGGTTGTCGTGAAGTTTAAATTATCATCTTTGTGATGAATATCATGTCAGGAAGATACATTTTAATAGTTGCAAGGTTTCTTTTCATAAAATATGTTTTTGAACAGATGTTGCCTTCCTCAGGAATTTCATTGCTTGCAAATAAAACATTTGCTAGCACTTAACACGTTCCCAGGTGAGAAGTTTGGGCCAGATGCAATGTCAAGTTCCCTGTCGTCTCCTACAGCAATTGGCTAGATTTCAAACTGCAGAAGAACAGTCTCTACTGTGCCTGTATAATTGTGACAATGGCCAGTCCAGCCATCTGTAAAGTCACCATAAACAAGACTGCTGTTCTAGTGGCTAAAGTGAACGTAGTTATTTTCTTGCTAATTCATGCGCATTGAAAATTATGCTAACATTTCATTTCATTTTGTACTGTTTCAGCTGGCAGTTACAAGACTGTTTTCCTATCACTTAAAATTATAACAGCAGTGAGCAAACTTGCTGTACTATTACTGTCCCTATGAACATCTTAAATATCCTCAAGAGCATTGGGCAGTACTGAAAATTCCAGCATGCTAGTGGCATATTCCCAAAATCTTTAGGACCTGGAAACCCAGAATATTCACCCCACATGCTTGACATTAAAACTTTTGTCATATCGGTGTAAAATCTATACTCAATCTCTGCATAGTCCATAAAAATCATACAAATTCAAGATTCAACCAAACAAAATTAAAATAATGTATCACAGTGAATGATATTTTTAAAACTGCCTTTTTTGCTTTTTTATTTGAAATTTCATCCATAGCCTTGGTTGATAGAATATTTTTCCAAATGATGATTTTGATTTAACACTGAGCTGCAGTAGGAAGGATAATCAGAAAAATCATCAATGACTAGTGTTTCTTGTTTTCAGACAGCTTATTGATGTGCATCATTGATACACACTCTGGAGCAAATCAAATTCCTGGCTCCTCAGAAAGTGGTGTGACATGGAATAGCCGGTGAAGGGCAGAGATTGGAAGGAGTAAAAACATTGAAAGGGATGTAGTGCTATCAAAGATAGGTACATTTTTCTCATCTAGCTCAGTCTAACTTAGGATCTTTCAAAGAATCATAGCAATTTGTTCCCTGTATTTAAAAATAGTCTAAACTGGCAACAGAGGTTGTTCAAAAAAGATCCACTAGGTTAATTCCTGGGATGAAGGAGTTGACTTATCAAGAATGTCATAAAATGTATCTGAGCTTTCATCTATTTAAGGCACATTCATCCTCAGCACTCACTGTGGTCCCTCTCCTGAATACACCGCCTTTTAAATCCTGGTCTTCAAATTTTCCCATAGCTATCCTGAACCTCATCTTCCTGCACTGCTCCCATATTCATCAATCCTCTGACTCCAGCCTTTTGTCTATCCTGTCCGCTTTTAACTGCACCATTTGTGGGTGATCTTTTAACTCCCCCACCCTCATTCTATGTTACTGTAAATATGTATAAAAAAGGGGAAAACACTGACAATTCCAGCATACCTCATTATCAGAACTTTATTGAAGCTGCCTGATTGGCTGAAAATGTCCAGTATCCGCAGTATTTTGTTTTTATATGAGTATGTACAATGAATTTCTCTACATATTGTGTGCTTCTTGTTCAAATGTAGTGAGCTATTTCTGGTTCTGTAATCCACCACTTGTTAAATGCTATGCCGTCCTCTCGTGCTAGTTTTGACTTTGAATATAGACAGTTGAGGATTGACAGAGGCTGATTTAGCTAATGGAAGTTCCTACCTCTGGTATATTCTTACTCTCACCATGCCACTTGTAATATAATTTCATCACTTTGCCATTTTCAGTTGTGCAAACCTCACTTGCAGTTTATGTACTTACTGACATTTGTGCCACTTCAGTATTTATTTTTGTGTGTTTTTAACTGCTTGGTTTTTAACTCTTGGCTTACCCCTAAACTCTCCATCCTTGTACATCATCTCCATAAAACACAGCTCTTTGACCAAATTTTAAGTCATCTGCCCTAATTTTTTCATTTCTTGACTTGGTGTCAAATTTTGTCTTATTACGTTCCTGCGAAGTGCCTTCCTAGTTTTTCTTACATTAAAGATACTATATAAATTTAAGGTGTTATTGCTATTATTTTCCTTCACATCTCTGTGAATGTTTGGTAATTCCAATTTGTACTAATAGTCAAACCTTTTCATTGACCTCTAATTTTCCTTGGATATTGTTTTATGTCTTCAAAGCAGCTGATAGCAGCCCTCTTCTCTCCTTTACATATTGTGGTGTAGAGGATACCGGTACATGAGGAATATTGAAATTTTTGCAAATATTTCTCATCATATTTACAAATTCACGAAAGGTTACGTAGACCTGAGCTGCAGAACAAAGGACCAAGTGATATTTATACTGGTTATGTAACTCATTAACAGCTTGAGAAACGTTGAGAAATCACTATTACAAGTAGCTATGAGAATTTTATTTTGTGAATACCAACAAAACCACTTTCTTTGGAATTGAATGTCCTGATGATTTAGCTAATGTGTTATCAAGTACAGTGAAAAATCAACAGCTCTTCTTGTTAAAAATAGATGTAGCTTTCACAGAGGTTTTGATGAATTTTGGCACCTACATAATAAAAGCTTCAGGTAGTGATGAAAATTCTCCACATGCTTTTATTTTGAGCTGATCAATTCTGAGATAAAGAGTATGAAGGTTTTGTTGCCAAAACACATCAGTTTGGATTTTGCTGCAAAGTGCAATCTACACTATATATAGAGAATGAAGGATTAAATCATCCAGACAGTTTTATACACCTTTGTGAATTGGACTAAAATTGGCAGCAGCTTGCACTTGTATATAAAAGTCTCATTGTTGTCAATTTGTTTTGAGGTGTTCTTATTGTGCGAGATTTTTGTTAATACTCGTGTTCACTCTGCTAAAAGTAGCAGGATCTCTCATGAATTTGTTGTGAAGTAGCAGGAAGTGTAGGCGATGGCCTAGTGGTATTACCTCTAGTAATGTTCTGGGAGCCATGGCAGATGGTGGATTTTGAATTCAATAATAATCTGGAATTAAGAGTCTAATGATGACCAGGAAATCATTGCCGAATGTCGGGAAAAACCCATCTTGTTCACTAATGTCCTTTAGGGTAGGAAATCTGCTATCCTTACCTGGTCTGGCCTACATGTGACTCCAGACCCACAATGTGGTTGACCCTTAACTGCCGTCTGGGCAATTAGGGATGGGCAATAAATGCTGGTCTGACTAACGATGCCCACATCCCATGAATGAATATAAAAAAAGCTGCAAGTAGAATTAGATGCTTCCTACCAGAGAAATACAGAACTATCAGCTCTTGGTTGAGTAGCTGTTAGTAGGCCAAATCTTTCTGTAATATGTAAACAGCAACAAGCCAAGGAGAAATGTATGGGCAAGGTAAACAGGTTGATCAGATCAACCTGTCAAAGATTGATACACCATCATAAAGTAGAGAGACAGACATGGAGAAGTAGAGGGAGAATGTAGCTAAAGTTAATACATTTAACCTAGAGAAGTGAAAAATCTAACTTCAGGGAATCCCAGATGTTGGTACTGAGAGCACTGCACTCTCAAATTTGAAAATATAAATTCAGGGCAGCAAAGATTTAACCAAAACAAAACATATGGTAAATACAAATGGCTAAAGTTTAGGAGTGGCAAACTAGCATGATGGAACAAGACAAAATACTTTTAACCCATATATTTAGATGTTTATCACAGGTTTAAATGTAAGAATGCACAGCAAGATGGTAGTTAAGATGTACCACTTGGTGTTGGATGTCTGCATTAAGAGTAGGGGGAGTAAGTTTAGGGACAACCTTATACTTTGATGACTTAAGGAAATGATCCTGACATTTGGGACCACTGGGGATTAGTCATAGACTTTGGTACAATTAGATTAGAGATCCTAGAGTTTGCAGCTTTAAGTGAATCTTTCACCTTGTTATCAAGTGTTGAGGGGAACCTGAAGATATGGCTAACTTGTGGATTTCTGGTTTCTATGAGCAGTGAGGAGAAAACATAAGTGAAGGGAGGGGATCAGGGTAAAGGTGAGGTGGGGGTAGTTTGAATTTGTAACCATTCCAGATAAATTTTTGCGCTGTTTCTCTTCATCTATGTCTGTGCATCTTTAAGAGGTAGTTAGTATATTTATGTGTTCTATCAAAAATCCATGAAAATTATGGGTTTTTGCGTTTGCTTTCAAAATTGATTAATTTCCTTTGGTATAAATAGACTCAAATTAAGGTGAGGACAGAAAATTTGTGTATTCGTCTCAGCTTTATATGCTTTCTGAAGATTAGAGAATTTAAAGTCCAACTAAAGCTATGAGAGCCCTTTAGTGTCGCTGGGTCAAAATCCTGGAACGCTGTCCTGAATGGCAGTGTTCTCTAAATGACCTGCAGCAGTTCAAGCAGGCAGCTTGCTACTACTTTCCCAAGGGCAATTAGGAAAAGGTAACAAATGCCAGCCCAGTCAGTGACATCCACATCCTGTGAGTGAATAATAAAAAAAATTGATTTCCCTCGTTTAGACACAGCCTCTGCTTTTTATTAAAAAGTTCAATAAAAATATTTCTTAAAATTTGACTTCTGTATAGTCTTCAAATTGTAAGTGACTGAAATTTCATTTTTTAAAGAGACTGTGAGATGGGCATTTTATTATTTGGCTGCCTGAAAACAAGTTGGGAAACTGCACACTGTACATGATCAGGCTGTGGGATCTGCCTTATGATATATCCCGCACTACAAAAGCGAATGTATTATCAGTATGAGGGAAACTTAATGTTTAATTGTCCCCTGTACAGTGCAGTAAACCTGCACAACCTCATTTTACTGTACCCTGTACTAGTACTAAGGCATACAGCAATGTCATAAGCTTGTCCTTCAAGAACAGAAGTGTGAATTCAATTTCACATTCCCTCGAAGACTAAAGTTGATTTTCCTTTCTATTTTTAATCATAGCTGTAAGTGTTACTAGATAATGAGCAATACACTTAATTTGATGTCCAAGATTGTGGGATCTTGCTGCACAAACTAATAATGGAACAAAACCATAGATTTGCAACAACAGTATAAATAAAAGAACATTATGACTCTTCCCTACTTAATTACACAGTTGAAGATGAAGACTGAAATTCCTGCAGAGGTGCAGTATAATAACTGTTTCCTGAGAATACAATTGAACATATGAAAGTCTTTGGCATATTCTTATGTCTGTTGTTTGGATATTTAGTATTGCATCCAGTTGCTTGAACTTGATAATGTAAAGAGATCTTGTGCTATTAACTCCCAAAAAAACCATCTCATTGAGTCTCCGTCAGAAATTAAAGTATATAATTTCTGGAACAGGAATTGAACCTGCTCATTTCCTGTCCTAATGTTCATGGGAGCAGGTTTATCAGTTACATAGATTACGAAGCTGTGTGTTCATTTCAGCAGTCATTCTATTTTTAACTGCAGTTCATTGGTTTCCTGGGCATCAGGAAACTTGTCAGCATTAGTAAGGCAACTAACACTGAATCCATAAGGAGTACTGCCATAAGGTATACTTTCTCAAGGTCCAATAAGCAAAAAATACACTCCTTCCTTACTGTGATCTTTCTGTTCTTCTCCTCCTATCCAGTTATCATCTTTCTGATCTTTTGGACAATCATTGATTCTTCCCTGATGTAGAGGATTATAAGCTCTCAATATAGTTAAAGGAAATGGTGTCAGTCCTCATTTTCAATCCATTAAGCAGTACACAATGGAATCCAGCTAAAACTGAAAGCTGAAGAGTTAGTTCTTGGAGGGACAATGAAAAATAGACCGTGTAAAAGTTATGATTTCAGCTTTAGCCACATTGACACACAAATTATACACCAGCTTTGACAGCAGGTAAAGACATAAGCAGCAAGACTGATACCAATTATAATTGGAATAAGCCAGGAAGAAAGATTAAAGAATCTTGAACTCGACAGTCCAGAAGGAAGACAGCTAAAGGGTACATCTCATTGAGCTATGTAAAATATTAAATGATACAGATAAGATAAACCCAGGTTATTAGACCAAAGCACACCAAGGAAGTAGGGCCACTGGATATGAATAGAGAACAATAAAAGTAAATTTGAAACATATCAGGAAAATTGACTGTATCAAATTGTGACAAATGCTTGGAGTAGTCTAGCAGGTAACAAAATGGGAGAAACACTTTGAGGGTATCCTTGCCCTGTCGGACAGAGTTTAAGTTCCTGGGGACAATGTACATTGTTGGCCAAATGGTTTACAGTTATGACTGAAATTGTATTTGAGATCATTTGGAGATAATTAAATGCTGGATATGGTGAGTCATCATCATATACCATACCATACAAATTCAAAGCCTTGGATTTCTTCATTGCGGAGAATCAAGATTGATTTGCTGCTGTAGAGTGAACACCTTGTCAATAAAGCTCCTGGTTTAGTTAGCACTTCCGCTTCCTGGTCCTTTTTGAAATGTAAGTCAAGAAGAAAACGGGAATGAAGCTAAAAACTGCTTTGCAATACACTGGGTCAGTCCACTGATATGTTGAAAATTATGAAAAATTAAAAAGAATCATGGTCATCACAGCAGATCACAGAGGCACTTCGATAAAAAGGAAAGAAATCAAAAGACATCAATACTACACCAAAGCCACTGCAGTCAGTAAAAACAAAAGTTCATCACAGGGAAGAGATGAACAGTTCAGAAAATGTTTGCCATATACTCCAACTTGAAGGGGCACTGTGAATAATGCGTGACCTGACTGAAGGGATATGTTTTGAGTTAGTGTGATTGACTCCAGGGATTAAAAAAAAAGCAGGCAGTCACAGGAATACCTTGTTCTGGAAGGGGAGAAGCAAGCTAATATTAAATTATTGTACTTCATGTATTCATGTACATCATGCTAAGCAGGCCCTTTCCATTTAAAAGAAAATGGAGAGAAATATTTATTCCTAGGACCCCATGATGGGAATACAGAGAGCTGGAGATCCTACACAGAGATTCAATTATTTTGTTCAAGCTAACAAAATTGGTGCATATATCATTGTCCCTGTGTTCCAGAGTATTATGGGGAGGAAAACTTTTAACCTCCTGAGGAGTCTGGTCCAACCAGAGAAGCCTGTTCCAAAACTTGTGAAGAAATTATAGAAATCCTAGAGAATCATTTTTCACCAAAATCATTGGTGATTGCTAAAAGGTTCAGATTTCACAAATGCAACCAATATGATGGTGAATCTGTTTCCTAGTGCATAGCAATTTTAAGGAAGTCACCAGAATTTTTCAAATTTAGAGACAACTTGAAGGATGCTCTCAGCAACGTACTGGTGTGTGGTTTAAGATGTGAAGAAATCCAGAAGAAATTACTCACTGAAAGGAACCTAGACTTAAAAAGTACTGTAAATAACAGTTTCGGTCGAACTAGCAGCTAAGGTAGCTCAACAGCTAAACTTGAGCATGAGAGTGTGCAAAATGATCGCTGACAGAGTTCACAAAATGGTAGCGAAGAGACAAGCACCAATGCAGACTCCAGGCTGCCATCGGTGTGGAAAAGCAGGCCACACAGCAGCAAATTCCTGGAATAAAGAAGCTGTAAGCAGGAACTGCAGCAAAAAATAGGCACATTGAATGGTGTGTTTGAGGAAGAAACACGAACAAACATATACAACAAAAGTGCAGAAACCAAAGTACAGGTAGTTCTGCCATATTGCATGTTTCGTTAATGCAAATTGGTTGTAACGCGATTGATAAATAGTGGAAGCCGTTTGGATAATACAAACTTTCTGCTGTACAGGTATAGCGATTTTTCTATAGCGATTTCCCTATAAAGTGATTTTCTATGGCGATGTCCTATAGCGCAAGGTCACACGACAGCGCAACTATCGCGCTATAGGAGAACTACCTGTATAGGCAGAAAATCTACACAGTACTAAAACAACATGAGTAAAGCCCAGTCTCACAGTCCACAGAGGAGCTGCTATTATACATATTGGCCATGGAGGTGGACACCGGAGCAGCAGTTTCATTGATACCTGACAGTGTGCATCAGAAGCAGCTGAGTCACATTGCACTGCATCCCTCAAAAATTGTACAATGAACATACACAGGCGAAGTATTGCCTTTAAGGGGTTGCATCAATGTGAATGTTCAATTATACTGTCAGTCTGGAGATTTGACTTTGCACGTTACCAAAGGACTTTTTTCCAACTTTACTGGAAAAAGCATGGTTGAAAAAAATCAATCTCAATTGGGCTGAATTAAATCACTTGTCAGATTCTGAGACTGATCTATCACAAATTCTAAAGAAACATGCCAATATTTTCAATGGGGACCTGGGAAACATGGAAACAATCTTTGTCGAATTGAAAATCAAGGATGAAAATTAAGCAAAAAAAACAAGGCTAGATCAGTGCCTTATGTAATCGTACCAGAGGTTGAGGCAGAATTAGAGAGGCTGGTCATGACAGGAGTTCTTGAACCTATAAATAAGAATGATTAGATCAGGCCAATTGCACTAGTGATGAAGAAAGATGGAGTGGTACATGTCTGTGGTAGTATTAAGGTCACAATTAATCTGGTACTGTGTGCTGAGCAGTATGCTTTGCTTTAATTCGATAACCTGTTTGCTGGGCTAGTCGCAGGTCAGCTTTTCAGTAAAATTGACTGTAGTAAAGGTGAATGTAGGTCATGAGTCACAGCAATACTTGCATTTAGAATCAAATCTGCATCTGTGATATTCCAATGTGCCATAGATCAGATATTAAGTGATGGGAAGGAGTCCAATGTTACCTAGACAATATTTTAATCACAGGGAGAAACATAAAAGAGCAGTTTAGATTCTATGCTGCAGAGACTTGAAGATTTTGGCTTAAGAATGAAGGAAGATAAATGTGATTTTTTAAACCTTCCATTGAATATTTAGGCCATGTTATTGATGCTAAGTGACTACATAAAACACCTTCAGAAGTAAAGCCATAGCTGAGGCACCAGCATTAAAAAATGTAACCTAACAATGATCATTTTTGGGCTTGCTAAACTGCTATGGTAGGTTTATCCCTAATCTTGCAACTATTCTAAAGTCATTGCACAATTTATTATGTCAAAATAAGAATTGGAAATGGGAAGATCAATGTGAAAAAGCTTTTACACAAGCCAAAGAGGCTTTGTTGAAGTCAGAAGTCCTGACCAATTTTGACCCAAAGTTACCATTTCGATCAGCATGTAATACATCACTGTATAGAGTCGGAGCAGTCGTTTCTTACATATTACCCAATGATGAAGAGATGCTAATACCTTTTAAATCAAGATTGCTATTAAGCAGAAATGCACCATGCACAGATAAAGAAAGAAGCTCACCAATATCTGTATAACTGGGGATTTACCCTGCTAATAAATCACAGATCATTGACTACAGTGTTTGGGCCTCATACAAGGATACCTTCTTTAGCAGCAATCCATATATTGAAGTGGACATTGTTGCTATCATCTAACACTTACAGAATTAAGTATTGGCAATCCAACTTACATGGAAATTCTGACGGTCTCAGTAGATTGCCTACGCCAAAGAGTCAGCACTTGCATTTAGAATCAAGTAGACATTTTCTACTTTGAACAAGTAGAGCACACTCCAATAATGCAAGATAAGTTAAGAAGTACACTAAAAATGATCCACTCCTATCAAAAGTGATGGACCTAATACATTGCCGCAAGATTACTGGAACAACCCTAGAACTGAAACCATATGTCACACAGAAGCTAGAACTATCCATACAAGCAGGATGTCTCCTATGGCAATGAGTGTTACCATTCTATCACAGCTAAGAAAACTTGTGTTAAATCAACTACACACATATCCCTGTAACATTGTCAGAATGAAGGAGACAGCCAAAAGCTATTCTTGGTGGCCAGGGCTCATTCTGAAATTGAGGAGAAGGCAGGAATATTTACAGATTGCACATGAGTTCTCAACCTACCTCCATGAGCACCATTATACCCATGCGAATGGCCAGATAGGCATGGCAAAGAATCCATATTGACTATGCCAGATCTTTTGAAGGGTCAATGTGTTTCATAGCGGTTGACAGCCATATTAATTTCTTTTTATATTCGTTCATGCGATGAGGGCATGACTGGCTGGGCTAGCATTTACTGCCCATCCCAGCGAGCAGTTAAGAGTCAACCACATTGCTATAGTGTCTGGAGTCACATGTAGGCAAGACCAGGTAAGGATGGCAGTATCCTCCCCAAAAGGACATGAGTGAGCCAGATGGGTTTTTCTGACAATTAACAATGGATTCATGGCCATCACTGGACTCTTAATTTCAGATGATCTGAAGCTGCCATCATGAAGATGGCATCTTCAGAGGAAACCATTTGAGGACTTGGGGAGATCTTTGCAAGGTTTGGTTATCTGGAACAACTTGTTGTTGATAAAGGTCCACAGTTTATATCACAAGAATTTGCAGACTATCTAAAGCAGAACAGAATTCAACATATCCAATCAGCTCCTTATCATCCAGCTACAAATGGTTTGGCAGAAAGGTTTGTTCAGACCATGAAACAATCCTTGAGGGTAACTCAAGAACAAGGATCACTGTCCAAAAGAATCTGATTCATATTCTGATTTGGGGCGGCACGGTGGCTCAGTGGTTAGCACTGTTGCCTCACAGGACTAGGGACCCGGGTTCAATTCCACCCTCGGGTGACTGTCTGTGTGGAGTTTGCACATTCTCCCCGTGTCTGCGTGGGTTTTCTCCTGGTGATCTGGTTTCGTCCCACAGTCTAAAGATTGGCAGGTTGGGTGGATTGGCCAAGCTAAATTGCCCATAGTGTTCAGAGATGTGTAGATTAAATGGGTTATAGGGGATGGGTCTGGGTAGGATGCTCTGAGGATCAGTGTGGACTTGTTGGGCCAAAGGGCCTGTTTCCACACCGTAGGGCTTCTGTTATCTGTGATCAAGATGTCCAACATTGCTCAAGGTAAAGCATCATTGCATTCAGCATTTGATTTGCTGAAACTACCCATGACAAAAGACACTGTTGACAGGAAACAATACAATGAGGTTTTCCAACAGGAAACCAAGGCCAAATGCCACATTTTCCAAAAAATATCAAGAAGTGTTTGCGAGGAATTACACCACTGTTGAGAAGTGGTTACAAACCATCATTGGATGGACTAGTTTTCTACACTGGACCAGTTTTCTACACTGTGCAGACAAGAGACAATGTAGTATGGAGAAGACATGCAGATCAACTCTTGGCAACCAGAACATATGTGCCAGAGACGACATTTATTGAAAATCCGCAAATAACTGTGCCAATTAGAGACCTGGATATTCTTGAGGACAGAACAGTAACCTCAGCATCTGAGGGTGACAGTATCTTAGTGGAGAATACCATGACATTGTGTGTACCTCCAAACATTTGGTCGTCTTAAGGAAAGGTGATGATAGATGATGTCCCTAGTACAGCTAAAACATTAGGGGTTAAAGCTAATGAGAAATATAAATTAATACCTGAGGTGTACTTACAGTCACATAGGAATCAGCGTCCTCCAGAATGTCTTACCGATATGCTGTTGTATACGTGATTATAAATATTGTGAATGTTTTCATTGCTGGAACCTCTGATGTAAAGAGGGAGGGATGTTGCATATTTGGTAGATATGGCAGCCCCATCACGTGACGTAATTATGGCATCATTGGCCATTTTGGGTTGGGAACAGCTTAGTCTAACCTTGCTGCCTGTAGTGTGAACATCTCCTTAATAAAGCTCATGCTGTTGTTCTCACTTCAGCATCCTGGCCCTTCTTGAAATGTAAAAGCAATGTCAACACACCTTTCGTAAAAGCAATGTCCCTGATTTGCAATGTTTTTGGCATTAGTAATTTACTTAATTGCTAAATATTGCACCTATTTATCAGACTTTGTCCTTATATGGAATAATTGATCTTTGGGATTTGTTTTGCTCTTGCAGTAGACCTAATTTTAACACAAGTTTTGCTGGTCTAGAATGATGGTATCACATTTTAGAAGTGTTTATAATCTATAATCCCCACTTTGAAGCTTCAAAGATGATCAAAGGACAACACTTACTTCATGGCAGATATAATCATGCATAGACAGCTGCTTGGCTTTTACTGAGAATATGAAATCATTTTCCTTTTTCTTTTGTGTCTTGCCAGGCTGGACATCTCTCCTATGGCTGAGTGTGGGCAGACACATACTCTGTTAGTCCCAACTATTGTCCCTTTGCAGGGATGTGTTTCACAGTGGGGTGATAAGAGTGCTTTGTCTGCACAATCTGACCCTCATTCAGTATCTTTCCACAACAATAACAGTGAAATTTGAAATTTGAGGGCACATGGTTTTAAATTGAACTCCACATTACATGACAGCATTTGCTAGAATACACAACATAGAAATGGGTCTTTGGCTCAACTAGCCTGTGCCTGTATTTAAATGTTGCAAAAAGTCCCCCATTCAAACTGCCTCATCTCAGCCATTCAGCATATCCTTCTATTTCCTTTTCTGTTTCATACTCATACTTTCTGTTTGAAAGCCAGAGTGATTATCCATCACGTGACAGAAAATGTATTTGTGCTCATGTGCTGCTTACACTCCCAGGCTGGAGGTCAGGGGGCCAGCAATGTGGAGGTAGAGATTGGGGCAGAGGAAGCAGAGTTTCCCTTTCCCAGCAGTGTCTGTGAGAGAGGTCCACTTAGCTGCTGTTCCTTCATGCTCTCCCCACCGTACTCACCACCCAGCCCTCTTCTGCCACCACACTACCAGAGAAGGATTCCTTTCCAGATCCTGCTGTTCCCCATGTTTATCACTGTCAAAGAAGGAGTGAGCCACCTCCTTATCAAAATGTTAAAATGGGCGACAAAACATTTGTAAGCAGGGCTGTTCATGTCAGTTGGCTGCAATGTTGTGTTTTTATGTGTGCACTTGTTGCTCCCCCTGGTATATGATATTCAAAAGCATCCAAGGTCATAGGACACTGGTGTGGGAAATGGGAAAGGCTGAGTTATGACAAGATGGATGTCTGAGACAGAGGCTAAAGAATACATCATGGTCATAAGATTGGGGAAAGAGAATTCCAGTGCTTTTATCTGTAGTGGATGTAATCATATATTTACTTCATTTAAAATATTATGAGAAATATCAACTGGGGGAAATCTACAGGAGTATTTTTCCAATATTTCTATATAGTACAAGAGCAGCAATTATTCCTGATTCAAGGCAAGATTTGGGAGAACATATTGACCCTCCAATTTTCCGATCACTATCCTGTTACACAGAGACAGCTTTCTGGTACATTAGACAAGAAATAGTAATGAAATAAGGAGATATGCAATTTTACACTTAATGTGAAATATTAAAGAACTTGGCATGGGAAATGGCTCACATCTCAAATATCTGTGTTGTAGGACACGTCATAAGTGTTGGTATTTCTTATTTCATTGAGTCCCTACTGCAAATATTTAGTTAGAGTGGGGTTTAATTTTTAAAAATGCGAAGTCTTTAGTAACAGCACAGTAACATCCCTTGTGAAGCAACTGTGGTTTACCTGCAACTTGGTAAATGGAAATCATTTTTGATACTGTTCTATCTGAGGAAGGGATCTTTGGAGTTATTCTCAGCCATTCTTGGAAAATGAGACAAACGTCATGGGGTTGGTAGAATAATGTGGGAGCAAAAATGACAACTTGAACCATGACATTTACTGTTCAAGGAGTTCACAATTGCTTAGCTAAAGGCAAATTACAAAATCCCATTGATTTAATTTCTGACAAAGGGTCCCGACCCAAAACATAAGCTTTCCTGCACCTCTGATGCTGCCTGGCCTGCTGTGTTCCTCCAGCTCTACACTGTGTTATACCATGATTAAGTGTTGATTTATAATGAAATGTAGGCCTGGTTGATAAATGGATCATTCATTCTTTCTCTTAAGTTAATTGATATTGTTGTATGATGGATGATATGTGATTTAGATATATTTTAATATCATTTATTTTAGAGTTTAGATTTGAGTTAGTGGCATATGGGTTTTAGTCTGTGTGTCTGAAGCGGTTTAATGATTAACTTATAAGTACTTTTTTAGCTATGGTGATTTCTTTCAAAGCACAGTTGAGAGAGAGCGTTCTTGGCGTGTAATGGGTTTTTTTTCATTGGGAGAGTTTTTACGAGTGAACAAAGTAAATAGTTGTGCATTAGTCTTTCAGTTTAGAAGGTCAGATGTTCATTTTGTTTTCTTTTGATTCAGGGAAACACCTCAAGCTTGGAAGAAAGCTTTTGAGTTTCAGTTTAGTAGCTTTGCAGAAGTCTTGGCTGAACTGAATGTGTAAAACTGTTGTTTATCATGAAAAGAGATGTTTAGAACAGAAAACAAAATGCACCTCTGACCTTCTAAACTGTAAGACTAATGCACAACTATTTACTTTGTTCACTTGTAAAAACTCTCCCAATGAAAACAAAACCCCATTACACGCCAAAAACTCTCTCTCTCAACTGTGCTTTGAAAGAAATCACCATAGCTACAAAAGTACTTATAAGTTAATCATTAAACCGCTCCAGACACACAGACTAAAAATAGGTTACCTCTGTGTAAGGAATTTAGTTTTAAGATTTCAGACCAAGTGTGTTTGGTTAAAACACTGAAGCTGAAAAAGTCTGAGCTCAGTTGAATGAAGTTTCAAAGGAGAGGCTATCAGGTTCTTGAGATGGGGAGTTGAAATCATGTTAAATTTACACCTCCAAATGTGAAAGAGAGGGGAATTCTCTGTGGTGTATACTAGAGTGGTGGGTTTTGTAAAGAGCGCTTTGGGGATTAATGGGATTGTATTTTACCGCAAACTGAAATTTTAAAATTTGTGTTAAGTGTAAATAGTTTGGTCTATTCTATTGTATTTTATCTCTTTTGCATAATTAACTTCCATTTTATTGTTAAAAGCAAATCCGTAGCATTGCATGCATGTGTTTCAGTGAAAGGCCATTTTGTTGAAACCACAAAGAAATAAAATATGACTAACAGGTCAGATTTCAGTCTGGACTCTGACTTCTCCAGTAATAACATTAGCCTGGATCAAAACGGTTGTGAAGCAATTGCTATTCTGTTTTTTCCTAAAAAGAGCCACAGTAAAGAGCAATTTGTTACCTTTCCATTATTATAATTCAACATGGTAGCATGCAGGAAATTTGGAATGTAATAAAGTAAACATGCAGAGATCAAGGTTGCTCTTTCAGGAAGGATATGAGGAGAAATTCTTTCTCTGAGGGTTATGTGACTTTGGAACTCAGCTTCAAAAGGCAGTGTCATTGAATAGTTTTAAGTCAGAGGTGGTTTGATTCCCATCAAGCAAGTGAAACAAAGATTATTGGGATAGATGGGAATGTGGAATTCAGAACACCAACAGTTCAGTAGTGATTTTATTGAATGGCGGAATAGTCTTGAAGAGCCAAATGACCAATGTCTGCTTCTAATTCATCTGTAACCGTCTAAGATCATTTCAATTCTCTTATCTGTGATCACCTTCTGCGAGAAGCAAATTAAATTCACCACTACCCTGGGCAGCACATAACTCCAAAGAGAAAAAGGGTAATAACTTTAGTCATATATAATAGTTTTCTTCGTGGTTAATTCCTGGGGCTATTTTGTGCTCGAGGGCATCCCAGCAGAAGTTCCTCAGGGCAGTATTCTTGGCCCAACTATCTTCAATTTGTCGATGACCTTCCCTGCATCATAAGGTCAGAAGGGGGGGTATTCGCAGCAGGACTGCACAATCTTTAACACCATTCGCAACTCCTTGGAGACTGAAGCATTCCATGTCCAAATGCAGCAAGTATCCAGGTTTAGGCTGACAAGTGGCAAGTAGCATTCCTGGCAATGACCAAATCCAATGACAGAATCTAACCATCGCCCCTCACATTCAATGGCGTTTCCACTACTGAACACCCACTATCAACATCCTAGGGGTTCATCCTGAGTCAGCTGTCTACAATTTTCAGAAGAAAGGTTAGCTTAATTTCACTAGATTTTGTGGCAGGTTATCATAATGAACCAAGTTAGAAGTTACATCACACCAGGTTATAGTCCAGCGGGTTTATTTGAAATCACAAGCTTTTGGAGTGCTTCTTCTTTGTCAAGTGAATGAAGGAGCTGCACTCCGAAAGCTTGTGATTTCAGATAAATCTGTTGAATTATAACCTGGTGTCATGTGGCTTATGATTGTCTTCAGCCCAGTCCAACACCGGTATCTCTATATAACAATGAACCAGTGAGAAGAATAGGTCTCTTAGAACAAATGAATCAGATGCTATATTCTTCACATTTGGTTGGCCCAGAATTTGATCAGTAAAATCTAAGCCAATCTGTTTGTTCCTGAGAATTACAGATAAAGGGATTTGTTTGTTTAGCACTTGATTTCAAAGAACTTGCATCAGACCAGCAACTAAATTACAGGATTTAAAATGTTTAATTTTCTTTCACAACAGAACCTTTTGGGATGTTAGCTCTTGCCTTAAGTGACAGTTTATTCTCCTCAAAATCAGTTGCAGCTCTTTTGTTTTTTATGATGAGGCGGATGTTCATTAGTAGGAGAGCATTGACTGGGTTTATTTGACCTATACTGTCAGTGCACATATGAAGTTACCAGAACTTGGAAATAATATGCAGTGGAGCAGAATTCATGGCTCTTCTAGTTAAATTTGAAAAAAGTACAGCAATTCTTAAATCCCAGCTTTTAGCATGACATAAGGATTTTTTTTTAATAAATGATGCAGACTGTTGGCCTGATTGTGTGCAAGCCACAGTGCCAGGACATTTTCTAACGCTTTGGAGTTTCAACCTTTTTTCAGTATAGTGCCGAGAAGACAGCTTGTATATATGTGGTAGAGAGGTCAACATTACCAACAACGTGTGAAGAATGACATTAAACAAACCAATCAGTGAATAATGGTTGCAGATCCTGGATTGAGGCATCAGAATGGTACAGCATAAGCCTTGGAGATATAAGAACTGCCAATGCTGGAGTCTGAGATAACACAGTGTGGAGCTGGAGGAACACAGCAGGCCAGGCAGCATCAGAGGAGCAGGAAAGCTGACGTTTCGGGTTGGGACCCTTCTTCAGAAAAAATGCATATGCCTTGTTGGGAATTGGGTTCAGTAGCAGAGGTAGAGTGAATGAGGTAGAAAAGAGAAGATGGTGGCACTTACCTTGGCAGAATGGAGGAGGTCACCGCCCTTCTCCCTACACTGATGGGCATTCCTCCAGATGGCAGTGTCTGCACTGATCCTTGAACCAGACTGTTGTTTGGCCTCCTCTTCTGATCCTGTGAAAGAAAGCACAGCCCTCCTCTGCAGTACCCTGTCCACGAGGACCTCCAGGTCTCTGGCTGCACTGAGGAGTGTCAAGTTCCCATTATCTGTCATGTCTGAAGTAAATGTCATGAACCATGTGGAGCAACTTTGAACTGACAGTGCATGCTCAGGTGCACAACTACCTTTTAAAAGTGATGCTGACACCAAGGATACTGGTCCATTCCAAGATATCCTGGCAGTTGCAAGTTCTTTTGGCTGCAGGCAAGTGGGAAAATTGGGCTACATCATTGGATGAGAGAGGTGCCATAGGATGGGGTAGGTAGTTAATAAGTGAGTTTAGGATAATAGCACAAGAAAACTTGCTAGGCCTCATAGAGAGCAACCTTCCATGAAACACAACAAAATTGGTACTTAGCCAAAAAGTGACATTCGGTTAAATGTGTAGTCATTTTTAGATACAGTAAAAACAGTACCATTTTTGACATGAAAAACGTGCAATATAATCAGCTACAAATTATTTAGCAGAGTACTTACTTCATTTAATTAAAATAAAGCACTGTTGATACTGAAGAGCTGAAATAAAAACAGAAATTGATGGAGAAACTTAGCATATCTGACAGCATTTCGTGGGAGAAAACAGTTAATGATTTGATTCTGGTGACATCTTCAGAACTGATATTATCTAGGAAAAGGTGGTACATGTACTGATGACAAGGGATTGAAGGAGTAAGCGGATAGATGGTGTTACTTCATTTGTTTTTCCCTGCTCTATTTTGATCTATTTATTTTAATAGGTAAACCATTCTAAATTAATCTTGTGACTTCTGAAGTCTCCTTCTTTTGTAATTTCTACATCTGCAGATTTCAGTTTAACATACTTCAGTTTATTCCCCTCAGCATCATCTCATAAGATAAACTTGAGGCTCAAGTTATGACAAGCCAATGTACCATTGCACTTATTAACATAATATGCTGTCTGTGTGTCACAAAAATTGCTATTTTTCAAGAAACCTTATTTTTGGGATCTTGTCAAGCTTGAAGCTGTACATTAACCTTCCCTATTTCTTAGGTTGTGTGTATGTTGAGGCAGTACTTCTACAGCTTATGACCTACTTATTGGAAAATATACTAATTAATAGTATAAAAAATAAAGAAAACTGGAACAATTTCCAACATATAATTTGATTTTACATTGAATGGGGAAGGTCGCTTCAGATGCAGTTCTTTTAATGATTATAAGCCACTCACCCTTCTTGTTATGGATTATTTTCTGAAGTTCATGATGAGACCGTGCCTTATAATCACTCCCAGTGATGGAGTATTTAGCTTAGGCAAGAACACTTGAAAATGAACTGCTGATAATTTCCCCAAAAGTCTGCAATGTTGAGCCTATGGTTGTTAATCAAATGAGAATTTCACCCAGCAAGAAGAGACTTTGTATTCTTCATACATGGCCTCGACTTACAAGTGCGGCATGGACATCACAAGTGCCATTGGGCAGCAGGGTGGCTCAGTGGTTAGCACTGATACCTCATAGTGCCAGGGACCTGGGTTCAGTTCCATCCTCGGGCGACTGTCTGTGTGGAGTTTGCACATTCTCCCTGTGTTTGCATGGGTTTCCATCAGGTGCTCTGGTTTCCTGCCACAGTCCAAAGATGTGTAGGTTAGGTGGATTGGCCATACTAAATTGCCCCTGGTGTTCAGAGATTTAGGGAAATGGGAAATACAGGGTTACAGGCCAAGGGTGGGATCCTGTTCGGAGGGGTGATGTGGACTCGGCGAGTTGAATGTCCTCCTTCCACACTGCAGAGCTTCTAAAATCAAAACCTTAAGTTTTCTTTCTGTCACCCATCAGAACGTTAAAATAATATATTGGAGGGAATTCCTGATCTGCTGTATAATTATCGAGTTCAAATAGTTTATTATAAATTAGTTAAGCTTTGCTGTGCAATTCAAGATATCTTTTGAATTATGCTAGATTACCACCTTGCTGTTATTTCAAAGGTATTGTTATTTTATGTATGAATCATCACATCCATTAATTATGTACTCCTCACAGCTCTGCAGTTTATACACTTTACTTAATGAAGTCTTTGTGAAAATTGTTTCGAGGGAAGCAATGTAATGGTTGATTCTTCTTGAAGTCCAACAGGTCCAGTTGCTTGGCAAATTCTACATTAAAAACATGCTGAAGTGCAGTATCTAATGTTGCAAATCAGGCATTGGCACCTTGACTGGAATGTTGCCAGCCCACTGTAATCTCACCACTGATACTGTGGATCTTTTAACCTGTACAGGCGAATGTTGGGACCATGGAAGGGCTTTTACAGTGGTAGCCATTTAAGAGTAAGAGTCATTGCCCTATTAAGAATGGTGGCCCGCATCAATGACCTGCCAGCCCATCTTAAGTGCCAGCAGCTTTGCAGCTTGAACCTCTGTGTTGAAGTGCCTTTGAATGACAGGTTAGAATTTTGTTTTTTAAAAGGACCAGGCAGTCGGATCCTCCTAATCAAAGAGGTTAACTGTTTGTGGAGAGGGTAGCATTGTAGAAGTAGAGTGAGGGGATGTATTGGAATGTACTTGACCTTGGGAGAACTTACCGCTGACAGTGTTCCAATCTCCATTCATTCAGGGGATGTGGGCCTTGCTGGCTGAGCATTTATGATCCATTCCTAATTGCCTATGAGAGGTTAGTGGTATGCTGCTCCCTTGGGCTGCTCCTTTCCAAGTCTTTATGGTGAGTGACTTTGATAGGCCATTTCTGCCAGGGAGTTTCTCCATAAAATATAGATGCTTCCAGAAGGTAAAGGCCCTTCAAACCCAGCAGTAAACCACCAGAAAGCCATTTTCATGTATCTACCATTCTCCCTATGCAGCAAGTGGTAATTCCAAGGCCCGTAAAATCTTGGCATTATATTAAAATGGTCAATATTTGGCAGGTCTCACTATCATTCTCTCCTTATAGACTTCTGAAATATCCCAGGAATGGCTGGATAAAGATATGTAACCATCACCATTTACCCTTGTTCAATGGGCTAGCAAGATTCCTGTCCTCAACTCAGTAATCTGGATTCAAATCCAACCCAGACCAATGAGTTGAAAATCCTCTCTGCCTCCTAAGTATATACATAGAATGTGAAGTAAATTTGAGCAGTGACTGCCCAGTTTGAAGTGGCTGTGACAACTTCATCTTGCTTTTCTTTTGGTCTTAATTTTGTAGTTTTATGCAAGGACTTGTGTAGGAAATAGAGAAAAATATATATATTGGGTACAGAAGAAGTTCTGTTCTAAGGCCAGAGATGAGGGACATTGTAGAAGCATAGTACAGAGATGTACTGTGATCCTGAGAGTGCATGCCCCTGACAGTGTTCCAGTTTCCATCACTCAACCCCGTACCTTGACCAGCAGAAAAAATTCAAATGGTGAAAGACAGAACCTGGTCAAATCAGTCTTAAGGGACAGAATCTAATGTTTGCTCTTGTAATAGATGTAAGACTCTGCAGCTTTGATTAAAAAAACATAAAACATCATGAATCTTTTATAGCAAATTCTTTGTGGTCTTTTATAATTAGCTTGATTATGGGACTATTTGTAGCATTGCTCACAGGGTATGATAGAGAAGGGGAATAATAAGTGGCTAGCAGTTAATTACTAGGCAATCAAGTAGTCCTGATGCCATCTAGAAGCACAATAGTGACGTTCACGCTGAAAACATCCATAGGATTATAAAACCAAATCAGAAAATGCTCAAAATGTCTCATACCTCAATCCACATAAGAAAGATAAAGGACGAGATTAAAGATCAGTATTTCACCAACCTCACTGATCACCAAAAAAAATCTGTTTATCTCCAGCATTTTTATAAATAAATTTACCTTTGCTCTTGTGCTCTTCTTTCCCTCTCAGATTTTAATTCCTTTAGCTTGCTTTCTACTATTTGTGATTTCTCGTAAGATGTACTGAGTAATCCTTTTTTTCTCTCTTTTCCTTATGATTGTGCAGAAGGCGGCTACCTGGTAAGTGTATGACCGGTGGTTAATAAGTTTGAGCCAAAGAGTCTAAGGAAACCCATAATGAATACAGTAATCATGGGTTTAATTTGACATTGAATTACTGCGGAATCAGTCTTTCCAATAATGTTGAGAGCTCCAAATGAGTCATTCACCTACCTTCCTCTTTCAGATGTCGACTGACCTGCTGTCTATTTTGAGCATATGCTGTTTTTAATTTGTATCATACTTGATCACAATGTGCCTGTGAATCAGGAGCAAGAGTAGGCCATGAGCCCCTGAAGCCTGCTATTCAAAAAGATTGTGATTCATCTGATTATGTTCTCAAATCTACTTTCCTGTCTTCCAGTGGTTTACTTTGACTCCCTTGTTGGCTAAGAATCTATCTAACTCTGTCTTAAAAATACTCAGTTGTCTTGCCTCCACCTTTCTCTGTCTGAAGAGAATTCCACAGATTCAGAACTCTGGAGAGAAAATAATTGTCCTTATCTCTGTATTAAATAGATGACCCTTCTTTAGAACTGTTTATTCAAGTTCTAGTCTCCTCACAAGGGAAACATCCTTTGAGCTTCTGTCCTGTCAATTTCTCTTAGGGGCTTTTATGTTTAAATAAATTGACTTGACATTCTTATAAATTTCAGTGAACGCAGGACCAAACTGTTCAACCTTTCCTCATAAGATTGCAGCCCTGACCCCCGCACCAAAACACCCTCCAGCCCAGGAATCAGTCAAATTAATCTTCTCTTGAATGCTTCTGACACAACTATGTCATTTCTTAAATGAGACAAAAACTACACAGTACTTTGTATGTGATCTCACTGATACATTTTACAACTTTAGCTTAAATATTCCCATCTTAATATTCCACTCCTCTTATGATAAATAACATCTGCCTTCTGAATCATTTGCTGTACCAGTAAACTAACATTAGTGATTCATGTACCAGCGCACTCAGAAACTCCTGTTGCCCTGAGTTCTACAATTCTTCAAATTAAATAATATGCTGCTTTTTAAACTCTTCCTGCCAAATTATATTAAGCTCATATTATGCTTCTTTTGCTGACCCAATTAATATTCTTTTGCAGGCTCCTTATGTCATCCTCACTATTTCCTACCTGCCTTTGTAACAACAGCACCTTCATTCCCATCATTTCAGTCATTATTATAGATTGTAAATAATTGAGACTCTTGCACTGAATTCTGTGACATCCACTTGTCTCATGTTACCAACCTGAAAGGACCCATTTATGCCCACTGTCTGTTTCCTGCTAAGTAACCAATTCTCTATCCATGACAATATAAAACTTTAACACCACGAGCTGTTTTATTGTGTAGTAATCTTCGGTGTCGCGCCTTATCGGATACCTTTGGAAATCTAAGTGCACCACATTACCAGTTTCCACTTTATCCATATTGCTGCTACTTTTTGAAATGAATCTACTAAATTAGTCAAACTCTATTTCCCTTTCACAAAACTATGTTGACGGTTTAACTGCCCTGCTGTCACAACCTTAATAATTACAAGCCATCTGGTTCACTAATGTCCTTTAGGGAAGGGAACTGCCATCCTTAACTGGTCTGGCCTACATGTGACTCCAGACCCACAACAACGTGGTTGACTCTTAACTGCCCTCTGGGCAATGAGGGATGAGCAATAAATGCTGCCTAGCCAGCGATGCCCTCATCCCATGAATGAATAAAGAAAAAATAATAGATTAAGCTGTGCTGGTGCAGCTTTCGGATGCCAGAAGAAAAGGGTGTTCGAAGACAACAATGTCAGATCCAAAATCCAAGCTCATGGTATACAGAGCTGTGGTGACTCCCGCCCTCCTATATAGCTCTGAGACGTGGACTGTCTGCAGCAGACGCCTCAAGACGCTGGAGCAGTACCATCAATGCTCCCTGCACAAGATCCTGCAAATCCACCGGGAAGGAAGATGCACCAACACCAGCGTCCTTAATTAGGTCAACATCCTCAGCATCAAGGCACTGACCACCTTTGATTGGTTACGATGGGCTTGGGCACATCATCTGAGACATGAGACTCTCAAGCAAGTGCTGTACTCCCAGCTCCAAGATGGCAGGTGAGCCCCAGTGGACAGAGGAAAAGCTTCAGCAAAATCCTCCAGGCCTCACTGGTGAAGTGTGGCATTTCCACCTGGGAATCACTGACCCAAGATGTCCAAAGTGGAGGAGGAGCATCCATGAAGGTATCAAGCATCTTGAGACTGACTGTTTGGAAAAAGTGGAAGCCACATGGAAACAGCATAAGGAGTGTACTGCCACACCAAAGCCCCACCCAGCCCTTCCCATGACCACTTTCTGCCGCAATTGTAGCAGAGTCTACAGAAGACTGTACAGCCACCTATGGTTTCACCCTGAGTGTGGAAGAGAGAGTCATCTTTATCTGTGAGGGACTGCTAATGATGATGAATAATAGATTCTAGCATTTTCCTATGATAAAGGTCAGGCACACTGGCCTGTAGTTTTTTATAGATAGAATCCCTACAGTGTGGAAAACTGGCCCTTCAGCCCAACAAGCCCACACCGACCGTTGGAGACCCATCCCCCTATAACCCACCTAATCTACACATTCCTGAACACGATGGGCAATTTAACATGGCCAATCCATCTAGCACATCTTTGGATCGTGGGAGGAAACCAGACCATCCGGAGGAAACCCATGCAGACAGGGGAAAATGTGCAACCTCCACACAGACTGTCGCCCAAGGGTGGAATTGAACCTGGGTTCCTGGCGCTGTGAGGCTGCAGTGCTAACCAATGAGCCACCGTGCCGCCCTATTTCCTGGTTTATGTCTGCCTTCTTTCATGAATAGAGGATTTACATGTATCATTTTAAAATCTGAAAGGACCTTTTCAGAATCAAGGGAATTTTGGAAAATTAAAACCAACACATCTGCCATCCCAGCAGCCACTTTTAAAGCCCAAGGGCGAAGTCCATCAGAACCTGTGCACTTGTCAGCTTTTAGCTTGAGCGTTTTTTTCAGCACTCTTTCCCTTCATTTCCCAAATGATTGTAATTATTTTAAATACCTCTCAGTACCCTCCCAGAGGGTACATTATAACTAATTACCTTGAAATGTTATGAAAACAATGTTTATCCACAGCTGGATCTAACAAAGAGGATTGTGATATTTGAGTAGTTAATCTGATGTGGCTGAGTGAGGAGTATTGTCCTGGATGCTGAATTGACATATATTTTTGAATAATGATATGTGGTCAATAATGCCTACTCTAATCAAAGAAATAGGATCTCAGTTTAATTTCTTGTCTGAAAGGCAGCTTCTTTGACCTTTAACCACCCATTCAACACAGCACTGAAGCACTGAAAATCGGTTAGTCCTTAAGTAAGCTGCAATCTCATGACTTTCTGACTCAGAGATAGTTGCAGTCAACTGAGCCAGGCTACATGTTGAAAGTAATGGAGGGGATTCCAGTATGGAAGGTCCACAAAAGCAAAGGGACAGGGGATTGAATTCTTCTGCTCTACTCAACTCTAAATTCTGGACACTGTGTTCTAGAGAGGTACTCCTCCTCAAGAATAAGAAGTTTGCAGGGTACGTTGTTATCAAACTGCCATTGTAAACTTGCTATGCTTAGCTGAACTCCTTTGTTGGGAATCTGCCTGTAATTATAAAATAATAATGGTAGTGCTTCAAAACTAATTCAATGTATGAAACTTTTTAAGTTGTATTAAGGCAGGGTAAGGTTCTCTATAAGTAAAGGTAGGAAATACTTCTATATGCAGAAGGTGATAGAAGTTTTGAATTTTTCTGTAAACATCAGTTAATCAATTGTTAATCTTAAGATTGACACATTTTTCTGAATCAAAGATATTAAGGGATTTTAGGAAAAGATGGGTATATAGTGTTAGATCATAGATCAGCAACAATCTCATTGAGTAAGAGGCAGCTCAGTTCCAATATTCCTTTGATGACAACAAAGCATGGATGGTACTATTAGATGGTCACCAGGACAGATAAAAGGAGGCAAGCCAGGATTTTGAGCCTACAAAGAAAAGTTAGGACATACCATTGAACTACAGATGTGCTGCTACTGTTTGTGGAACTGTGTCTAGCTTAGTACAGTCACTAGTTTGCTTAAGTGACTTTATTTTTTAGTTACTGTCCATGTCAAATAAATGTTGAAACTATAGTCTTATGTCTCACCCAGATATATTCAAAGCAATATATGTTATGGATCAATAAAGTGCTGCTGAAAATGCAGACTTAGGAACACTCATCTCTCATCAGTAAACAATGAATAGTGAATTTTTAGCATGCTTCCATTCATGACTGTTTTCTGTTATAAAATATTGGGTTATTTTACAGAAAGAGCACAGTGGGGAATACTGTGTATGTACAGCCACAAAAGAATAAAGACGGCAGAAGGCAGGAAGCAGCACCAGCTGCAAGTTCCCTTCCAAGCCACACACCCATCCTGATTTTGGAACTATAATGCTCTTTCTTCACATTTGCTAGGTGAAAATCCAGGAATCGCCTTTGTATGGTGGGTTCCCTACACCCCAGGGATTGCAGTGGTTCAAGAAGGCAGTTCATCAACATCTTGTCCAGCATGGTCACCAAATGCTGGTCAAGCCAGCAATGCCTACATCCCATGAAAGAATAAAAAGACTTACTAAATTACCTCGATAGTTAAAACTCTAAGAGATTTGGTCTCAGTAACATGCTGTATTGCTTTTACTAGTAGAAGTACTGTATGATGGGTCGAATGTTCCTGATTGCCGCCTTATAGGATAAATCTTTTAAAAAGGAATTTCATCTTTCCTGATCACTTCATGGAACAAAGTGTGGAACTCTAAAGTACTGAGTCAGACAGACCAGTTTTGTTTCCTGTGTGACCATAAGAGAGAGAAGCAGAAGTAGGTCATTTGGCCCGGCATGTGTACTCCACCATTCAATTAGATTGCAGATGATTTGATAATCCCTAACTCTACTACCATTTCCCCATAAACTTGATTCCCTAACTGATTAAAAATTTGACTGTCTTAGCCTTTAGTATGCTTGCCTGCCCAACCCCAAGGTTCTCTGCAGTAAACTACCCTGTGAGAGAAGACATGCGACCTCAGAACAGCTTCAGTTGAGTAACCCCTTACTCTGAGATTATGCCATCTAGTCTTAGACTGTCCCACAGGGAAACCGCTTTTTTCACATCTACTCTATCAAGCGCCCTAAGAATCTTGTATATTTCAATAAGATCACCTTTCATTCTTCTAAATGCCAATGAGGACAGGCCCAACCTACTCAACCTCTCCTCAGAAGAAAATCCCAGTGTACCTGAGATCAGTCTAGTGAACCTTTGCTGGATTGCCAGTATGTCTTTCTTTAGGCAGGGGGAGCAGACTATTCACAGTATTCCAGTGTGGTCTAACTAGTGCCTTGAATATTTTTAGTAAGAATTCCCTATTTTTATGCTCCACTCTTTTAGAAATAAAGACCAACATTCTATTTGTTTTCATATTACCTGCTGAATTTATATGCTAACTTTTTTGTGATTCATGCACAAGGCCCTGCAACTTCCTCTGTGCCGGAGCTTTCTGCTGCCTTTCTCCACTTAAATAATATTAAGCTCTATACTTCTTGCCAAAATACATACCCCCACATTATATTCCATCTGCGAGTTCTTTTTCCATCACTTTAACCTGTCTATTTTCCTGTGTAGACTCTTTGTGTCATCCTTACGAGTTGCTTTCCTAAATAATTTTGTGTCACCTGAAAACATGGCTACAATATATTCACTTCCATTATCCAAGTCATAAATATATATTGTAAATAAGTGTGGTCTTAGTACTGATATCTGTGGCACTCCACTGGTTACGGGTTTTTCCCAACCGTCTGTTCGCTATTTGTTAACAAATCCTCTGTCCCGGCTAATATACTATTTATATGTACCATGAGCTTTTACCTTATTAAGTAGCCTTATGTGTGGTACCTTATCAAACACCTTTTGGAAATCCACATACGAACAAAGAACAAGAATAGGCCACCTGGTCCTTTGAGCTTGATCCACCATCCAGCAAGATTGTGGCTGATCTGATTTTAATCTCAATTCTACAATCCTGCATATCCCTAATAATCTTTCATGCTGTTGGTAATCAAGAATCTAACTACCTCTGCCTTAAAAAATTTAAAGATTCTGTCAACACTGTTTTTTGAGGAATGAAATTCTGAACACTCTCAACTGCCTAAACAAAAATGTTTCCTTTTATCAATGGTGCTTGTCACTTCCTCAAAGAACTGTAATAAATTTGTAGGACAAAATTTGCCCTGTATGAAGCCAGGCTGATTCTACTGTTTATATCGTGTACTTCTAAATGCTCTGCTATTGCATCCTTTGTAATGTGACACCCTGTTTAAGAACAGAGGAAGGCAGAAGACAAGAAACTTTAGGCCAATTAGCCTGACCTCCATCGTTGGTGAGATTTTAGAGTCCATTATTAAGGATGAGATTGCAGAATACTTTGAAGTACGTGGTAAATAGGACTTACTCAGCATGGCTTTGCCAAGTGGAAGTCATGCCAGACAAATCTGTTGGAATTCTTTCAGGAGGTAACAAGAGAATCAGTCAAAGGAGAGTCTGTGGATTTGATCTTTTTGGATTTCCAGAAGGCCTCTGACAAAGTGTTGCACAGGAGCCTGATGAATAAGAGCGCACAATGTTAGGAGCAAGGTACTGGCATGGATAGAGGATTGGCTGACTGGCAGAAAGAGAGTAGGAATAAAGGGGTCATTTTCAAGATGGCAGATGGTGACTGATGGAGTTCTGCAGATGTCCATGTTGGGACCACAACTATTCATGTTACACACAAGCAATCTGGACAAAAGAACTGAGAGCATTGTTGGTGAGTTTGCAGATGTTACAAACAGTGGTGGAAGGGCAGGTAGTGTTGAGGAAGTGAAGAGGCGGCAGAAGGACTTGGGCAGTCTAGGAGAATGGGCAAAGAAATAGCAGGTGGAATACAGTGTGGGAAAGTGTAAGGTTATGTACAATGGTAGAACAGTTAGAGGCATAGACTATTTTCTATATGGAGAAAGGCTTAGAAAATCTCAAGTGCAAAGGGACTTCAGAATCCTAGTTCAGGAGTCTCTGAAGGTTAACATGCAGGCTCAGTTGGCAATTAGGAAGGCAAATACAATGTCAGCATTCATTTCAAGGGGGCTAGAATACAATGGCAGAAATGTACTGCAGAGGCTGTATAAGGCTCTGGTCAGATCGCATTTGGAATATTGTGAGTAGTTTTGGGCCCTAAACCCAAGGAAGGATGTGCAGGCCTTGGAGGAGTCCAGAGGAAGTCTGCAAAAATGAGCCCAGGGTTGAAGAGCTTGTCATGTGAGGAGTGCTTGAAGACTCTTGGTCTGTATTTGATGAATGAGTGGGAATCTGATTGAATCTTACAGAATATTGCAAAGCCTGGATAGAGTGAATGTGGAGAAAATGTTTCTGTTAGTAGGAGAGTCTAGTACCTGAAGACACAGCCTCAGATTGAAGGGATATCCCTTTAGAACTGAGATCAGGAGAAATTTCTTCAATCAGAAGGTAATGAATCTGTGGAACTAATTGCTGCAGAGGGCTTTGGAGGCAAAGGCTTTAGGTGTTTTTAAGACAGAGATTGATATGTTCGTGTTTGGTAAGGGGATCAAAAGTTATGGGGAGAAGGTAGAGAATGGGATTGAGAAACATATCAACCATGATCAAATGGTGGAAAAGACACGATGGGCCAAATGACCTAATTCTGCTCCTATGTCTTATGGTCTTGTAATAGACTTTTCATTTTTCCAGTGACAAATATCATTGGAGTGCATAGCGTTAGTCCTTTGTACGGAGCTAAAATGCAGCAATTTTTCCAGGATCTGGGGATGGTAGTCAGTTAATCATCCAGAGTTCCTGCTCTTTGTCATAGAATTGAGTGAGAATACAACCAAGCTCAACTTTTAACCTCTTGAAACCCCTTCCCACCCCCCAAGTTAAGAAGGTAAATGCAGATGAAGTGCCAAAGGTATTTATCACCTGTGGAATTGCATCTAGCAAGAAATAATGCCTTCAGAAATGGTTTTCTCATTCTCTTCCATCTATAAATAGCAGCAGGTTAGGAAGTAATATGATCACAATCACTAATGTCAGTGGAACTAATTTGGAGGAGGCCCTGAAAGCCACAGTGCAAAGGAGTTGAATTTAACAGAGACAAGATGATCTGATTGCTAAAGCAATCTAGGTTAACCATTATTATTTCAGCTCCTGAGGTGAAACATGGAAAATAAGAGCAGGAGGCCACTTTTTCATAGAATCCCTACAGTGTGGGAACAGGCCATTCAGCCCAACAAGTCCATGCCAACTCTCTAAAGAGCATCCCACTCAGACTCACCTTCCCTACCCTATATTTCCCATGGCTAATCCACCTAACCTGCAAATCTTTGAACTGTAGGAGGAAACCAGAGCACCTGGCTGAACCCTACACCGGGGCAGGGAGGACATGCAGACTCCACACAGACAGTTGCCCAAGGGTGAAATTGAACCCAGGACCCTAGCACTGCTAACCATTGAACCACCACTCAGCCCTTCAAACCTGCTCTCCCATTCAATATGATCATGGCTGATCGTCTAACTCAGTAACTTAATCCCACTTTTTTCCCATAGCTTTTGGTCCTTCTAGCACTAAGAATTATATCTGTTTCCTTGTTGAAGACATTTAATGTTTTGGCCTCAACTGCTTTCTGTGATAATAAATTTCACAAGCTCACCACTGTTTATAATTCCTTTCTTGCTAATGGCATAATTTGATCTCAGTATTCAAACAAAAACATTTGATTTAATTCTTGCATAGATACTTTGGTAAAACTAAGATCAACTTTTCACCTAAAATGTACAAATGATGCTAACAGTTCTTAGAAGTATTTTATAACATGGCCCTGTGATATCACATTCCATCTTGGTCAGCATTTCATAGCCAACCATCTCCTGCATGCGTCGATGCCCAGATTCTCCTTATACCCGGTATATAAGTGAAAGCAATGAATCACTCAGTCAAGTTAAAATCTTCTAACACTAGTATTAGTCATTGATGAGTATGTAGACCTTTTGTTTGTACCATTCACTCATATGATAGTTCGAATTGTAGTAATGTTTGCTCATGGCTTCTGCATTTTGAGGAGATCTTTGTATTTCCAAATAGTTATGGTAAAGCTTTCATTCACCTAGTTGTTTGCGTATTTATTGCTCCGTTTGCCTTAATTCATGGTCTGGTTGCTGTGAGGTCCTGACCTGGCTAGAGTGCTGTATTAGTCCCTTCTTTCACTGTTTCTGTGAAAAAAATAACAAGGGAGAGCCATTAAGGACAAGATTATCACCACTTCCACACTTTGGCAGTGTTAAATCCACATTTAATTAGAATTAATGGTGATATATTTTCTCCCTGTTGTGAACGTTCACTTCAGTAACCTCCCACGGTTGAATTCAAGAACTCACTGTGTAGCTACAGACCTGTGTTCTGTCATTCAGGGCTTCACTTATTGTTGTATATGACATTGTCAAAATGTCACTGGGTCCTATGATTGTCAAAGTCCAAAAAAAAGTTCAGAAGTACAAACACAGACATTTCAGGAGCCGGCAGTTCCATGTCCTAGCTGTTTGTAGTTGCACTAGCGGTTTCTGAAATTGAATAAAATTGTAAAGTATTGCAGAAACTAGAAATCAGAAGAAAAAGAGCACAAGCTAGAAGAACGAAGTGAGACCAATAGTAACTGTGGAGGAACAGAAATCAGCCACCCAACCTTTCAGATTCAAGACCCACATGACCATACAAGCAAAAAAAATGCACAAATCTGTCTAATCTTCAGAGGAGACAGTAATGTAGCAGTAATGTCCTTGGACTAGTAATCCAGAACTCAATGTTAATGTTCTGTGGTTATAGGATTGCACCAAGGGTAACTAGGGATTGGCAAAAAATGCTGGCCAGCCAGCGATGCCCGCATCCCACAAATGAATAGAAAAAAAACCTAGGATTGAAGCCCACCACGGCAGATGGTGAAATTTGAATTCAATAAAAATCTAAAATTGACAAAAAACTAGCCCAATGGTGACCATGCAATCACTGTCAATTGTTGTAAAAATATCTGGTTCACTAATGTCTTTTAAGGAAGGAAA